>NC_080031.1:34508363-34825045 GCF_030020395.1 Manis pentadactyla | reverse complement strand
ATTCTGACCTTTAGTGCTTTTGGCTGTAGACCATAGGAAGATAATATAGCAAGTAATTATATTTTACTTCTAGCCCTTATTTCTAATTGGTCTATTACTTTCTGGTAACTTAATAAAACTAAGAATAAAATCTTTCAGATTATTGAATAACTCTTTTTTTAGGTCATATAGAAATTATTGTTAGTTAAGGTTTAATTCTGGGAATACCAGACCATTAGAGCTCCCAAAAGGTTACCTAGACTAAGAATCTGTTCCATTGGATTACTATGGGCCTCACAAGTGTTTGACTATGTATGTTTCCTAACTCAGTGAAGCAGCTGATGTACTTTGCTTCTGCTGTTGCAGCTTAGATACACATGGAGGCAGCACAGTCTAATGGATAGAACCAAGGCTGGGCGCCAGGCCGGCATTCAAATCAGGGGTCTGGTGTTGATTAGTTGTATGATTATACTCACTGATACACGTTATTAAATCTACATCTTTAGTGTATATAAAAGGATCCTTTTTGAGTCAGTAAAAGAATATTGTACATTTAGAAGGCTAGATAAATTTGATTATTAGTAGATATTAAAAAATCATTCTGTGACAGATATTTACACTACTCTGCTGTACATCTCTGTTTGCTGTCTCAGAGGCACTCCAGACAGACACTGCAATGTAAAATTGTTTTCCATTTCAGACCTGTCCCTCTTCCTAGATTCTTCAAGAGGAATACACCATCTTTCATACCTTCAGGAACCAGAAGTTAGCCTAGACTCCTTTAGCCCCTCTACCCATGACATCCAATTAGTACTAAGCGTTGTTGATTCTACTTCCTAAATATCTTCAAACTCTGTCCCTTCCCCTCCATCCTTAATTTAGGCTATGGTTATCTCTTGCCTGGCCTATGACAGCTGCCTCCTGACTAGGATACCTGCCCCTCCTTCCCGTTGCCTACGTGACCCGACAGAGTGAGCACGACCTTCCCTGGCTTCCTGGAGTTGCCGCTCTTCAGAAGGCATTGAACTCTTCCTGGCCTGTCTCTGCTGACCCTTCTGACCTGCTCTCTTACCACATGTCTGTGGCCTCTGTGAGATAGCCACAGCTCGTGTGTTTGCAGTTCCTCTTCTTTTTGCCTGTAATGTCCTCTCCATCTTCTTGTTTGTCTACCAAACTACCTCTCTGAAGCTGCCCATGTCACCTTCTCAGTAAAACCATTCCTGATCTCATTTCACCCTCTCAATGCTGTCTCTTACCTCCCTGCATCAAGAGCCTCCTACTTTCTACTTCCATGGCACCATCTTTTTAACTCTTTCTGGAGTTTAACTCATCTGTGATTAAGAATCAGACCCTGTAGTCAGCAAATCTGGGTTTCAATGTATCACTTCTTAACTGTGTGGCATGGGCAATTTATGTAACTGAGTAACAAGCCTCAGTTTCTTGTTCCATAAAATGGGGACAATAACAGGCAGATGGTAAGCACATCATCATCGTCATCATTGTAAGTATTGTTATTAGTGTGTTATTTTACTTTATTTTAATTGGTGATTTATATGCCTGGTTTCCTCTGTTGCCTATGAGCATCAGAACTTCCTTAGCTAATTATCATACAACATTAACTAAACACTTTTATGTGCATATATAATCCTCCCAATGTTCTGTCTGGGTCTAAGCTTGACTCCCTAATACATACTGTTTTACCAAATAGTCTCCGGTTTTAATATCAACCCCTTCAAATTCTTCCAATAATTTTGTGGTGCCATTAAAATTTAACAATATTCTCATCCTATACAAGTCATTTATTTCCAAATATTACCTTATTGCTTCACATAATGTACAAATGGGATCAACTCAGATTATTAGATAATCCTCAAACCCACTCAACACAGCTGAGTGGGTTTGAGGATTATCTAATAAAGTGTTATTAAATAATTAGGGTTTAAGTATATATTTGAATATGTTCAGCTTTGTGCATGTGACCACATGATTCTAAAACAATCAAATACATTAATTCTATTAACTTGGCCAATTTATTGGAAAAAAAACTGTTAGCTAATGAACTCAGGTAGCTAGCAAGGGTGATTTATTTCTCATATATAAATATGTTTTTATTTTAGATAATTTCATCTTATCCTTCCTAGAAATTTTGTAGTTATCATTAACTTAGATGTTTGTATGCAAATCCTGTACTAGCCTTCATCTCACTTCAGAGAGCAATATACATTTACATTTTAAAACTGCAATATTTATCTCTCTTAATATAATTTCTGTTGGCAGAACTCATGAAAAAGAGTTTTGGTGTCATTCTTGCCTTTTTATTATTCTTTAGTAAATTTTCAATATCCTATATTTGCTTGAATAATATTGAGAGATAAACTTCTAAAGTAGTAGTCATAATCATCATTCATGTTCATATTTCCATTTCCTGCACTGACACCTGTTAAATGTTTTGGCCTCTCTTCCTCTCTCCATCTTCTAGGTGAGGGCATTTATCGGTTAGTTCTGTTTTTCTCTATTTGCATTCTCATCCTTGGGGAATTTAGTTTAGTTTCATTGTTCAATTACCACTTCCAGGCGAAAGTATCCTAGATCTCTTTTTCTAACATTGCTTTTTGCATGGGTTTTAAATGGGCCCAGACAAAACCCATTGAAAGGTTGACTGTTCCCTGAAGTAAATACAACATGCTTGAAAATCACTCATTCTCTTCCCTTCCCAGACTGACTTCTGGTTTCTCTTTCTCTGTTAATAGTAGATTATTCTCTCCGTCAGTCTCAAAACCTTCAGGATAGCTTTCATCTCTTTGTCTTCCTTGCCAAGCATCACCAAGATCTCCAGCTTCTATAGACATTTCCTTTGTTCTGGTTCCTTCTATATTCCTATCAGCACTATTCAAGAGGACCCGGTTGCTGAATGTGGTGCTGCAGTAGTTACCCCCTAAGGGCCCTCCCTACATTCAGAACCCTTTCTCTCTAATGTGTTCTACACGAGCAACCGTCTTAGTACTCTACTTCCAAAAGCCTCTATAGAATGAAACTGAAACTCCTTGACCTAAATTCACGGTCCTTGACAGTTTGGCCCCAACCTACTTTTCTTTCCATATTTTCTGTTGCTTATGAAATCCCCTCTTTCAACCAGACTTATTCTTCTACAGCTACACATAATGCTCCACTTTTTAAACTTGATTCCTTTGCTTTCTTACGCATCACCCATCCAAAGTCCTCACTGTAATTTAAAGCTCAGAAAAAAGAGGCACTTGATTTTTTCAGAAAGTCTTCTCTGACTGAGGCTGTAGCTATCTTACCTAATTCTAAATCCCTGTAGAATTTATGGTACTTGACATTTAGTGTATCACTTTGTCAGTTAACTTTTAATGTATAAGCTTTATTTTTCCATTAAGTTGCTAATTTCTTGATGTCAAGTACACATGTTATATTGACACATACATTAATGTCTCCAGCCCAAGTCCATACACATTAAACCAAAAATTGGGACATAGGGTATGTGAAAATGTGACAGTACCCATGGGGAGACACGACTGCTGTTTGAATTTGGGGCACTCATGACCTGTGGAAAATCCACCCAAATTTCAAATTTTACAAGTCCTTTTTGTTGATATATTTAAGTTTGTTTTTCAACAAATGTGTTTTCAGGACAGTAAAAGTGATGCTATTTGGCATATGTGAGTTGAAAGTTTAACCTTTAAAGTTTTTATTTTATTGGACTTAGTGAGAAAACAAGTAAATCAAATCATGAAAATCAAACATATTAACCTCAGAATATTTTTAGTTGATTTATTTTGACAAGTGTTTAAATTATTTAGTTGTTCTGAATTTATTTGATTTTAATTATTTATAGCAACACACTGTAGTGCATTAGTAAATGTCTTGAAGAATGTTTTGTAAAAGTGGGCAGCATCTCAGTAATAATATCATTATATAACTTTGCCATTTAATTTTTGCTGACAAGTGGGTTGAGCCTGTGAGGATAATTACAAGAAACATTAGGGGACAGTGCATATGCAGTTGATACAGGATGCCATGGTACTTGGCTTTTCAATTCTTTGTACTATTATAGTTTTTCAATACTTTTCAAATTGTCAGCAGTTCAATAAGACTTTTAGTTCATTCTTGAGCTTAAAATATCATCTTTATAGCACTCAGTGCTATGTGCCCAAATTTCTCAAGTGCTTACCTACTTACTTTTTAACAGCAGCACTTTTAAGTGATGTTCCATTACATCCTAAATGTCCAAACTCTCCTTTTTATTTCTGCTTGGAATTTTTTCAAAAGCACTTTAGTATTTGAACAATAATGCAATAATCTACAATGAAGATTCTACATGGAACAAGTCTAGGTAATGAATCTAGCTTCCTTATGCAATTTTCCCCTTAATTTTTTCCCTTTGACATTTTCAGTAGAGGCTCCGTATTTATTCCTCAGTGAGAATGAGATATAAAGTAAGGAATTCGCCAGTTTATTGTCTTTGAGAGACAATCAAGGAGAATCAACACATTAATTATTGAGCACCTGCAGTGGGTATCACCTGCAGGAGTATCCATTTTAAGAGATGTACTGCTAATAAACATGCTGCTTAGATTTGTAATCTTAGGACTGGCAAATAACCCAGCAAGTTACAACCTAATTTGTGTATTGATTCTTTTGTTTCCTGTATGTGGTAACATCATGGCTTTGCATTTGAGCTTCATTCTTCCTACCACTTGATTTCTTTCCAGTGCACCTTCCCAGTTTGCAAAGGCTGGACAGATAAAATTTAGATTTCTCAAACTCTTTGTGGCTGTGTATTTTAAACAAATTTTATTATGGACACTTTCAAGCATTTACAAAAGTAGAAAGACTAATATAATGGACCCCACATACTTATCCATCATTCAGTTCCAACAACAAGCAATATTTTGCCAATCTTGTTTCATTTATTTCCCTCCACTTTTGTTTTGTTGGAATCTTTAAAAACAAATCTAAGATATCATATCTTTCTATCTGTAACTATTTCAGAAAACATCTTTAACTAATAAATACATTACAAAATATCAACAACAGCTAGGTTCTTGCAAGATGTGGGTAGAGGTGAGGCAGAGGTGAGGTAGAGTCCACCTGTCTGTTACTTGTGCTGTCAAGCACGGGCAGTGAAGACTTTGGGCTTTTCTGCAGAGCAATCCAATGTCCAGTACTGGCAAAGAAAGTGTTAGTACACCTGCTGGGATGATTGATCTTGACCTTCAAAGAGAAACAGGGTTGCTGGTACACAAAGGGACAAAAAAATAAGTTTTCAAGAATCCAGGGGACCCTTTGGTTTGCCTACTGTGTGCCAAGCCAGTGATAAAAGTTCATGGAAAACTAGCCAGCCATTGCAGGCAGGACTTCTCAGGAAATAAACAACAGCTTGTACTTACGTCACATCAACTATGTGTCATATAGTGTCTAAAAATTTTACATATAGTAACTCATTTAATTTTCACAATAACTTTATGATGTAAACACTTTCATTATCTCTGTTTTACAGATAAGCATTTTGCAGAACAGAGAGGTTAACTAATTTGACTGAGGTCACAGTGTTAGTAGCAGACCTAAGCTTCAAACCCGGATAAGGTAACTCCAGAGCCATGCTCTTATTAACTGCGTTTTACTAGGTTTTTAGTTTGGTATCCTACCAGGTCTGTTTTCTTGCTCAGGCTTTCTCAGAAGTTTGCTTAGCCCATGCACAGGTGCCCAGAAATGGAGAGGAGTTAATGCCCAGGGTCAGCTCTCTCCCATGAGGGATAGGAGTTGTTGGATAAATTCCCACCTCTGTCCTTTAGAGGGATACCTCTGAGTTGCATTTGATCTGTTCCTCAGAGGATTCTCAGTAGGATCAACTCCAATCACCCACTGGTAATCAGCTCAGTCATTGACTCTTTACTGTCCTTCCTCCTTTTCTGTCTCACTCACCCCTCTTTTATTCCCCCTTTCTGAGATCACCTCTCAGAGAAATATGGGGCACTCAAGTTCTTGTCTTGGATATAATATTTATATACTTAAACCAATTTCTTTCATTTTTCCCTCTTTCTTTGTCCTTGTATTTGATAGGGTGTGTTATTGCTGGTTAACTTTCTAATTTATCCAGTTGGTTATGGAATATGAAGGCAGGATTGTGACTAAAAAGAAGAGGAATAAACATTACCCAGAGATGGATGCAGTGACTCTTGAGAATTTGGATATACTCCTCTTGTGAGAGATTTGCATGCCTTCTTATTGGGAAGGATAATTGTATTATGTTAAGCAGGAGCAGGTTATTTTTGTTTTTGCCATTGTTTAGAAGTTTAAGTGTGGGCAGAAGTGTACATGGATATTGAGTAGCCAAGGGCTGACTTATGAGGAGCATAATTCGTAATTCAACCTCCATTCCCAATGAGTCTGAAAAGTTACAAACTGCACCCTTGTATTGATGATTATTGTTGTGAAGTTTCCACAAATTAGATGTATTTGTTACAATGTAAAGGTGAAAGATAAAGGCCATTCTGTCTGCAACTTCTAGTATTTTCTGCCACCAAGTACAGTCTTAGGGGGGTTGGTTTTTTCCCACTGTCCAGTTTCCGGCTTCGCTGGTAGCAAGAACCAAGACATGGGGCATCTGACAGCACAGAGTGAGCTCATAGTCACTGTGTGTGGCAGCAGGGACTTCTTGAACTATTACATTGTCCACAGTATGTTCCAGAGGCAGCCTCGGATTCTCCACCTTTCTGACTGTAGCAGAGGCTGTGACTCCTCTGCTGGGCTAATTCTATGGTGCTGTTCTTTCTAGAAGTTATCCCTGGAAACTACATTAGAGTGTTTCTCCATGTATTCCAAACAATTTTTTGTAAGCACCAATTCCCCAATTTGTATACATGATGTTTAAAATAGTTCCTGGTTGCTGTTTTCTGCAACTGGACCCTGACTGAAAAAATTATAATGAAGTGTGCCTCCGTGCTATATCATCTCAAGGTTTATTTCCAGGCTTAGCTTCTGGATCAGCAGAGCCGAGGGTCAAGACATGAATTATTCTTGCCTTACCAGGGTGATGTCACTCTGTGAGACCTGGCCTGAGAAGTTAGCTGGCTCCTTTGATAATTTTTGTCCTCTACTAAAGCAAAAGCTCTTATAAAAAATGTTAGATCTGGAGGCACATGACAGATCATCACTTTCAGCACCCTCATTTTATTTTATTTTTGTATTGCTTTTTCTGTTTGGTTTCCTTTTTATTTTCTTTTAATAATTGGTCATAACTTAGAGTGCGTATAAAAGTGTTGTTCGATATGTTTTTACACATGTATGCACCATGTAACCACCACCCAGATCAAGATACAGCACGTTTTAGTTTCTCAGAAGACTCCTTCAGCTCTCTCCCTGGTGACATCTCCCCACAATGTGTTAGCTTCCTAGGTCTGCCATAACAGAGCACCACAAAGTTGATGGCTTAAACTACAGACATTTATTCTTTGATAATTCTGGAGGCTAGAAGTCCAAGGTGAAGGTACTGGTAAGGTTGGGGCCTTGTGCAGGCTCTTGGGGAGAATCTGTCCTCTCTCTCCTGGCTTCTGGTAAAGTTCTTCACCCTGCAGCCCCATCCTTTCCTCATCACATGGCATTCTGCCTCTATACCTCAATGTCTTAGCGTCCAAATTTCTCTCTTTAAGGACATTAGTCATTGGGTTCTAATCCAGTATGACCTCATCCTACTTATTACATCTTCAAAGACCCTATTTCCTAATAAGGTCACCTTCACAGGTACTGGAATTAGGACTTCAACATATCTTTTGGAGGGGATACAATTCAACCCACAATGCCACAGTAACCACTCTTCTGATTCCTATCATAATAGATTAGTTTCACCTTCTTGAAATCCATATAAATGGAGACATATAGTAGTTCTGGCTTTTTTCACTCAGTATATGCTATGAGATTCATCTCATGTTGTTTCACGTATCAATACTTTGAGGTTTTTTATAGTATTATATATGCATTATAGTATTTCATTGTAGACATTTATCTATCCTACTGCTGATACACATTTAGGTGTTCTCCAGTTGGGGGTTAACTAGCATCTGTTTTTACTCACAGAACACTTCTGACACCAAATGTATGGATTTTCCACTCCAACAACTAATCCTCCCACTCTCTGCACACCAACTGGGTGTCCTACAATTCAATTCAATTCTGATACTACCTGGAGTTGGCACAGACCCCACAGGTTAACAGCAGTCTCACAAGACTGCCCTCACTGCAGATGCCAATTGCAAGTCTGGGCCACCTGTACTTCTGACCAGCCAGCTTTGAAGTCATGGAGTTTCCGTGGCCTCCTCCTCAGGTTTGATAATTTGCTAGAAGGGCTCACAGAATTCAGGAAAATAGTTTACTTACTAATATCAGTTTATTATAAAGGATAAAATTCAGGAACAGTCAAATGGAGGAGATGCATGGGACAAGGTGTGAGGGGTCAGTGGGCCCAGAGCTTCCATGCCTTCTCTGGATGCATCAACCATCCAGCACCTCCTCCTGTTCACCAACCTGGAAGCTCTCTGAGCATCATTGTTTAGTATTTTTATGGACGTTCCACTACATAGGCATGATTAATCAAATCATTGGTTATTGGCAATTAATTAAATTCCCAGCTCCTCTTTCCTCCCTGGAGGTCAAGGGCTGGAGCTAAAAGTTCCAACCCTCTAAACACATGGTTTCTCTGGCAACCAGACCAATCATCCAAGAGTCATCACATTAGCATAAGCTCAAGTATGTTTAAAGGGGTTTATTATGAATAACAAGATGTTCCTCTTAACCCTATCACTCAGGAAGTTCCAAGGGTTTTAGCTGTGTGTTAGGAATCAGGATCAAATGTGTATTTATTATATCACAATATCACGGGGGTACTATTCATAAAGATGCTGTGAACATCCTTGTATATGTCTTTGATGCAAATATGTATTCATTTTTTTCTTATGTATATACTTAGGAGTGGAGTTGCAGGGTTGTGGGGGTATGCATATGTTCAGCTTTAGCTGGCTTACAGTTTTCTGAAGTGGTTGCACTTATTTATATTCCTACCAGCAGTGTATGAGAATTCCAGTAGTTCTACATCCTCATTGATTTTTGGTATTGTCATTTAAAAAAGTTAGCAGTTCTATATGCTATTTAAGAAGTGCACAAACATCATTATTATTCAGACATATCAAAGGCAAAGAATGGAAAAAAAAACCCTCAGGCTTACACTAATGCACAGAAAGCTGGAGAAGCTATAAATAGCATATAGCTGAGTGTTGTTTTGTTTTTTAATCTGACAACTTTGCCTTTTCACTGGAGTTTAGTCTGTTTACATATAGAGTGATTACTGGGGTATTTGGATTTATTTATACCAAATTACTATGTGTTTTCAACTGCCTCACTTACTGGTACTTTTTTTCTCTTTCTTACCTTTTGGATTGGCTATGTTTTTCTCTTCTACTTATACTTTGGAAGTAATATACACTATAGCTATTCTTTTATGGTTGCACCAGATATTATACCATGCAAACTGAACAAATATTAGTATCAGAAAACACTGACTTTAACACCAAAAGTATTATTATAGAGAAAGAATGTCATTTCAGAATGATAAAATATCCAATTCATTAGAGATATATAATAATTGGAGCTACTACATACCTAAAAAGAAAAATTTAAGAACATACAACTATCAGCAAATTTACAAGGAGAAAGTGAAAAGGCTCTTGTCCTAGAGGAATCATTTAATGCAAACTTTGTGTACATCAGAACCCATGGAAGGCTTGTTAAACCTCAGATTTCTGGGTGCATCTCCAGAGCTCCTGATTCAACTGTCTGAAGATGGATGGAGTCTGAGAATTTCCACTTCTAACAAGTTCTCAAGTGCTGTTGCTGATTTTCGCTGAAGAACCACATTTTGAGAATCACTGGTTTAAAAAATGTTTCAATGACTGATAGATGAAACAAACAAAAAAAGCAGTTGGAGATAGAATATTTGAAGAGTACCACTATTAAGCATGATCTAGGGGATGTATTAGAACACTAGAGAATACATATTATTTTAAACACACATGAAACACTTATGAAAATTGACCATGTGCTAGGTCTTAAAGCTAGTCTTGGCAAATTTCAAAGTACTGGTATCTTATAGGCTATGTTATTAAGCAATTAAGTTAGAAATCAATTGCCAAAAAATAACTAAAAAGTCTTATGCTTGAAAATTAAGGGATTCTTAACAACTCATGGTCAAAGAAGAAATCATAATAGAAATTGGAAAATACTTAGAACTGAATGATAGTGAAACTATCATCAACTTGTGAGATGCAGCTCAAAATTAATGGGCTTAGCATACAACTTAAGATGTTAGGGAAAAAGGATAAACCCAAATAATGTAGCAAGAAGGAAGTGATATAGACTGGGACAAAGATAATGAAATAGAAAATAAATATAAAAGGTAGTGAGACGGGCACTGAAATAAATACACTAAAGTTTGTAGAAGATGTGTGTGAAGAGATAAAAAGAATCTTTTTGGAGAGGGTTACCTGAATGCTTTATTGTGAGCCACTTTTGTTATGTCTACTATGAGAATCAAGGCCCTTACAGGGCTTTTCCTAGTACAATGTGGAGAGTGGAACACTAAAGATGTGAAGAGATAAACAAAAAGACAATTTCAGATAATTTCTGAATGAGTTTGCTAGGGTTGCTATGACAAGGTACCGAATTAGGTGGTTTAAATGGCAGAGGTTGTTTGCTCGTGCTTCTGGAGGCCGTGGCAGGGGTTGCTCCTGCTGAGGCCCCTCTGCTTGGCTTGCAGATGACCATCTCCCTGTGTCCTTGAGTGGGCTTCCCTCTGTAACTGGATATGTCCTATTTTCTTCTTATAAGGACACCAGTCATACTGGTAGGGCCCAACCTAATTATTAATTACCTTTGAAAGACCCCATACCCATTATAGTTATGTTCTGAGGTAGTAGGGGTTAGCACTTCAACATAAATTTTGGTGAGGCACAATTCAGCCCAAAACACTGCCTTCTGACCTTCTAAAGTTTGTGTACTTGTCCCATGCAAAAAAAAAAAATGTACCATATCCCAACAGCTCCAAAAGTCTTAACCCACTCAGATCAACTCCAAGTCTGAAAACCTATCACCTTAATCAGTTATCGGTGAGACCCAGGGTATGACTCAGTCTGAAGCAAAATTCCTCTCCAGATGTGAACCTGTAAAAGCAGACAAGTTATCTGCTTTCAAAATACAATGTGGGACAGGCATAGGGCAGGTATTCTGCATTCTAAAAGGGAGAAATCAGGAAAAGGAAAGGGGTCACAGACCCTAAGCAAGTCAGAAAACTAGCAGAGCCATTTGTATTAGATTTTAAGCCTCATGAATAATCCTCTTTGGCCTGATGCCCTGTTCTTTGGGCCAACCGGGGTGTCCCTGCCTTCCTAGTTCACCTAGTGCCCCCTCAGCCCCTGGTCTATTTAAACACATGAAGTTTGGGAAGACACAGTTCAACCCATAGGATTTTCTATGATAAAGATTTATCAGTTTGATAAAGATTGGGAGACAATGGATTACTTTATGTTAAGCAAGGCTTTGAACAGGTGACACTGGACTGAGACTATGCAGAGATTATGCTCCAATAATCTGGAGGCAGATTACTCCAGGCACAGGAAATGAGACAGGCTTGGAGTTTGAGGAATAGAAAGAGGGGCACCATGTACAAGTTGAAGAGATAGGTAAGCCGGAATAAGGAGCCTACATTTTATTCCAAATATAACAGGCAGCATTGAGGACTTGTAAGCAGTAGAGTGACCTTATTTCATAGGCATTTTGGGTAATGAATTGTATACAGAGGCAAGAATAGAGTAAGAAGGTAAAGGAGTCTACTACAGTGGTCTAGCAGAGGCTCTGGTGGTTTGGCCTGGAGCAGTGGTGGTAGAGAAAAGTGAGTTGTTTTAAGATAAATTCTGGAAAAAGAAATCGAAGATTGGCTATAGGACTGAATAGGGAGTATAAGAGAAAAGGAGGAATCAAGTATGATTCTTAGATTCTTAGCTAGAGAACTGATAGTTGGGGTGGGAGTGAATGGGAAAGAAGCAGAAAATGGAGGAAACAAAGAGTTTTGTTTGGGTTGTGTTTGAGATGCCTTTTGGATTTCTTCCTTGAAATGTCAAGTGAGCAGTTAGATTTATGAATCTGGAGCTCAGGGGAAGCCTGACCTGGAGATGAAAATTTGGGAGTGGACATAAATAATCTCATACAATACCATCCTCAGACAAGACTACTCTGGGACTGCGATAAAATAAGGCAAAGCAAGGCCAGTTCATAATTTTATCTAAGCAAAAACAAAGGTCACTCTGCTACCCACAAAACACCAACACTCCTCTCTTGGTTAAAATGACTGCTACTTCGTCATCTGTTGCAGTTTTCCTCATCCTAGTCTGTCCTCTGTATAGACAAGATTTACTGAGATACCAGTTAGAATTGCATCCAATCTGACAGCATTCAGTCCAGAGTGAATCCCTGCTTCCTTGCATCCTCCCTCAAATCATTCAACCAAAGCCCAAGTCCTACAATAAGTTCTTCCTAACATCCTCTTACTGAGGCAGCCAGTGATTCTCCCGTGGGGTTTGTTCTCCCTCACTGCAAGGAGTAACAAATTCAGCTTCTTAACTACCCATTATATATTCTTGGAGGTCTTTGGCTGGAGGCCATTGACAATGTTTTGGCATTTTTCTCTCAGGACACTTGCTTGGTGGGGGTTTGGCGGAGTAAGGAGCAAGTTCCCACGTAAGCAGACCAACTACCCTCAAGTCACCAGGCTCTGAGGAAGCCCATAGTAACCCACAAAAGACCATGCAGAATAAAGTGGAGAGAGACATGCTGGCCAGCCCCTAGATGTTCTAGCCCTTACATCTGCTCACCCCATCGCGTGTCCCACCTTCTAGTTTCAGACACCTTCTGACTGCAACTGCATGGGAGGTCTTGAGCCAGAACTGCCTGGCCCAGACCTTCTAAATTTCTGACCCACAGAAACCACAAGAGATAATAAAATGATTGTTGTTTGAAACCACCAAGATTTGGGGTGATTTGATACATACAGTAGATAACTGGAACAGGGTTGAAAATGTATATAAAGTATCTGGCACACAGTAGGTGCTAATAAATGGTAGCTGTTTTTTGGTACTTGTAAGAAGTATGGTCATTATGTGGAAAATCTCTAAACCTAAATAATTTTTTTCAGGAAATTTCCTTTGACAAAACCTTCTGGACTGGTGCCTACAGATCCACTTGATATATTAATCCTGGTGTCAAAATAATGTAGACAGATCAATAAACCTCAAGAGGGGATGAGCTCATTTTGGAGCAGTGCTAGAGCAATAGTACTACTGCTAATTTCTGAGGAGGATATTCTGTTTGGAAATTACATAGACCTTTGTCCATGACTGTAGAATCCCTATCAGTGGTTGGCTATATTTCCTGGCCCCATTTTCCTGTGGGGGTGGTATGTCGAGCCTAACACACTTCAAATGAGTATTAGCATGACTACTGAAAAATATCTTTATTGAATATTTTTCAATTGCAGAAGTAGTATGTGTCCTTAGTAAGAGCACGAAATGAAAACATATAAGGCCACTTCTCTTTTCCACTTCTCAACACCCCCATGACTTTAATCAGTAAGTATCCTCTAGTGTTTTCTTCCACATCCTTCTAGCTGATATAAATATGAGCAAGCAGAAATATATGCATATAGATGTATATGTACACAATGATATTTAGTCAGTGGTTTTGCTAAAATGGAATCATTCAAATATTCTGCAATTCTGCAACTTGCTTTTTTCACTTGACAGTGTATTAAAGTCTCTACAAGTTAGTGTATGTACACCTGCATTTGTTTCCTCTGGCTGCTGTAACAACTTTTAGTGGCTTAAAATGAAACAAATGTTCTGTGACAGTCTTGGAGGTCAGAAGTCTGAAATCTGTTTTACTTGGCTGCAGTTAAGGCTACTGTCTTCTTGGGGCTTTAAGGTTTCTAACACTGCCCCTTTTCTTTGGCTGTGGCACCTCATCTGTCTTCAAGGCCCACCACTCCAAATTCTGCTTCCATCATGGTTCCACCTGCTCTGCTGTTGTCAATTCCCTGTTTCCCTCTTGTAAGGACACATGTGATTACATTACAGCCCACCAGGTAACTCAGGAAAATCTCCCATCTCAAGATATATGCTAAAGAAGGCAACATTCTTAGGTCCTAGGTATTAGGAACTGGGTATTTTTTAAAGGGGGGAGATTGTTTAGCCTTCCACACATCTAAACCCATCTTTTAATCTCATATCTTTATATAAAACACACACTTTTATGTAAAAGGGAGTGTATCATACAAGCTAGAGTTTATTTTTTCTAAGCACAGTTTTCTTTTTCTTCTTTCTGCAACCCTTAACTTTAAGGTTACTTGTTTTGACATGTATCCTACACTTTTTTCCATGCTCAAAAATCACATGCATGTGGTCTAATAAAAAACAAATCTGATTTAGGTAAGGAGACACTTTATTTGCAAGGATTATTGACATGGTGGTGGTTTTTTTGCAATAGAAGGAGGGGGTAGTAGAAAGAAAGGATGGCTTGATTGCATAGTGGATCAGAGAAGGTTTTACCCAGAGGCAAGCTATCCTCAGAGGGGCCCACTAAAGAGGGGTTACCTGCTGGCTGGGGCTGAGGTGAGTCAAACTTCCTAGCCTTGGAGGAAGAAGAGGAATTTAACTAGTTTGGTTATCAGGCAGTTTGTTCTGATTGGTCAGGGGAGACAACCAGTTCGGCCAATCATTTATGAGGCAAAGGATGCAAACTTGGAGGGTCTTTCTCTGGCCTTCCTCTGGTACATCTCTGGGCCCTATGAGGAAGGATATTTCTTTGTAGTATTCCACTTCTAAGAGCACAAAAGGGTGGGAGTTTTCTTAGCCATCATTATTGTCCAAGAGCACAGAGTTCAGGTAAATTTAACATTGTCAATGTGCAAAATGTAATGGTCTGTTTGTGTCACCAAAATGGGATTATACTTAACTTTTGTCTCTGCATCTTTCGATTTCCAGAAATTGCTAGAGAAATCCTTCCGGGTGCTGGTCTAGGTCTTTCCCATTCTTTTTCATGTCCTCATAATGTTTCATGATGTGGCTTTAACCAAGATATCCAGTCATTTCTCTGTGGATGATCATGTTCTTAGTTTTCAGTTTTTTATCCATCTCCAACAATTAGAAATCAAAACCATTCCACTTAAACTTTGGGGTTCCCATAGTTGCTAAATCGGAGTTCCTAAAGCTACATTTCCTTTTTCAAAATCTGTTTCCTTTCTTAGATTCTTCCCACCAACTGCAACTCGTTTGAATTTAAGTTTATTTTACTCTTTCCTCACATCCTCCTTTCCTCACATCCTCCCTCTCCTCCCACCTAGACCAGGAAAGGAGGTATCAGCAAAAAAAAGTTCCCAGCATCTTTTGATTTCTCTTCCCCATCTCCTTTCAGGAAGCAGGGGTCTACAAGACCCTCCGACATCCTTCTGTCAGTGGGAGTCAGGAGCTTTTCAACCCCAGTTCCTAGTCTCTCACGTGAAGGGCTAGCATCCCCAAGCGTCGGAGGGCATGGCCTTCCTGGGCATGCTGGCTGGGCGCCAGGGCTTGGCACCATCCCCTTCGTCAGCACCTCTGAAAACTGAAAGGCAAACCCAACACACCCATGAGGAATGAGACACAGTAGAAATACACGGTTCTAGGATCCTTTTAGGATTTTACATTTTGCCAGGAAAAGAAACAGAACTAAAGCACCTTCGGTTCTTTCAGATGGGAAACATCTTTTATAATTTAGTCAGAGTGGGGAGACTGGGAGCTTATGGGAGGGGTCAGCCAGACCCTTCCAGTTAGCAAAATTCAGGTAATTGCTAAACCACTGCCTCTAAGGTTAGGGCGCGCTGGCATAACTTCTTATCACCTCACTTACTGATTTTAAATAAGGAACCATAAAAACCTGAAATGCATACTGGGTGTCGCCCAAGCTGAGGCCCGACTGCCAGGGCATAAAACAGCAAAGTGCCCTTTCTCCTGCTCCCCCGGAGGTGCCAGGTTCTAATCTGCAAATGCATTGCCTGGCCCCAGGGGCTTGACAGTTAATGATTTGCCGCAGAAGGAGCCGGCGGAGGAGCGAGCGGGACGTAGGCGAGCGGGCTCAGGGCCGGGCCGAGCCCCCGCCGGCCGCACAAGCGCCGCCTCCCGTCTTCCGAGCCCGGCACTTCGCGGCATTCCGGGCGCCGGACCGTAGGGGCCCCCATGGAGGCAGCGGCGCCGGCGGGGGCCGTGACCAGCCTGCTGCGCAGGGCCACAGGCAAACTCTGCACCTGGTGAGTGGGGCCGAGGCGCCCGCCGCCCGGGAGCTGCGGGGAGGTGGCGGCCGCGCGGACGCGGGGGCCGGTTCTGGCGGCGCAACCTGTGCGCCAGGCATGTTGGTCTTCACCTGGCTTTGTGCAGAGCTTCGTGCTCCTCCCTCGGCCCCCTCTTAGAGATCGTGGGACTGTGTTTATGGCGATTTGGGGGAAATTCACCCTGTTAGGAAATTCACTGTTAGGTCCGTCCCCGGTGGTCTTCTAAGCCGGGAGGGAACAAAGTCCCCAGGGATGCTGGGAAGGAGGGGTGCCCACCCTCCGGCTTGGCAGGTGGGGGAGCTCCTTTCTCCGGCGCCGGCGCCCGCATTCCTGATGCTGCCCGGCGGGTCAGACTGGGCTGGTGATCTTCCACTAACCGATGAGTTCACCCAAGTGAGAAATCTGGGTTAAGATTTGTGGTGCTGCCCGGAGGTAGTCCGGAGCCTGCCTCGTTCCGGGGCCTGAGCAAGGCGACATAGCCACCTCCCAGTCCGGGGAAACCTGCTTATTGTATCACTGTGCTCTGTGGCAAATAGAAAAGTGCTCATGGGATTGGCAGCGACTCTGGGACGGGGAAAGCCTTTCTGTGTTGCTGGACAGATAATGAAGGACTGAATAACGAAAGCCAACATTACTGAGCTTTCAGTGTCAAGTACTGTGCTTAGCAGTCTCTACCGATATCATCTAATCCTTACACCTTATGCAATGGTGCTGTTAGACCCCTTTGCAGATAGAGAAACAAAGAAGACTAAGCACTTTGCCCAAGGCTATGAGATGACCTATAAGGGGTGGTGTTTGCAAGCCCCAGTCTAAATTGCACCTTTTGGCCACTCGCATGTAATGCATTAATTTTTTTTTTTCAGAGTAAAAAAGTGAATTTCCCTTTAAAGATTGTGAAAACTATGTCCTGAGAAGCCATACCGTTTTCAAAACTAGATCAGTAATGGTGTATGCATTTGTCATGTAAATAATCATAGTTTCAAGTAGATGCCTGTGTTTAAAGGGCAAAGTTGGCCAAAAATTATCTTGTATCCTCCAGTTGTATGTGTCTTGATAAATTTAGTCAGAAGTTCTCAGCTGGGAGGCAGTGTAGTATAATGGCTAAGGGCACAGATTCTGGACTCAAATCCTTTTGGTGCCACTTACAAGCTGAGTGACTTTGAGCAAGTCACCTAACTTCTCCCAGTTTTCTTATGTGTAAAATGGAGATAACAATAGTACCAACCTTGCAGGGATACTGTGAGGATTAAGTGGCTGTCTGCTCAGGACTGGGGAGACAGCCTGGACTGTAATACTATCCTGCACAGGCTAGTTGTCACCCACTACCAGCCCTCCATTCCTGGGTTCTGGGAAGACATGGCTTTGCTCCAGGAGATTCCAGCCACCCTGAGAATGGGGCAGATCAGTTTAGCAAGAGGTAACAAGGATTAGCAATGATTTTTTTAATCTCCTGATGTTCAAATGTTTTCAAAATCCTGGTATGTTTTACAATCAACAGTATCTAATAGCTTCCTAAATATGAGATTTCTTCTGTCTCAGAAGACACCTTTTTTGTACCTCCCTTATGGATTTTTATTTTCTTCCTTGTCTGATAGCTATTTATGGGTATTTTACATTCCTGATGGATGGAGTCCTGAACAGCAGAAATCAAGTCTTTTTCAATTTGTACCTCCCAAAGCCCTTAGCACATAAATGAATGGATGAATGAATGAGGGATGCCAAAGTTCTTGAAGCTTCCTTTCCATTCTGCCACACTCCCTGAACACTTCCCTTTATTGATCTTTATTCTGAGGGTCTTGGGCTGGACACAGCTCTTTTGTTCATTAAGGTTTTCAGTCCTATCTCTAGCAAACATCCAGACTTGGATTCTGGTTTGCAGTTTCTTCTTGTCTGAGCCAACAATCAGAAAATGCAGTTTACCAGATACCCAATATGCCTTCTACTCAATATTTTACACTCTCAGTGTTAAAATTCATCTCTGCATTTTGAGTTTAGCTCTGTGAATCCCCAGTTATGACAGGAAGCCATGGGGGATGGAGAGAGGGTGATGAATGGATGTGTTATCACCATTGGATAGGTTACAGAGGGATAGTTTGCAACCACACAACTCCTTCCTGCTTCTTTCACTAAAAAGTAGCAAGAATTGGGGCCTAAACTTGATTCTGTTTTCATTGTGAGAGATGTATATTCTAGGTAATCCCAAGTCCTGATAAACCTGCCTCCCTAGTGGACAGATGCTTAAAAATATCAGATCAGGAGGATTCTCAAGATGGCGACATGAGTAGGGTAGCAGAAATCTCCTCCCCAAATCATATATATTTTGAAAATACAGCAAATACAACTATTCCTAAGAATGACTGGAAGATACAGTACACGAACCAGGCTACATCTGCGAGAGCCCACCATATCACAGGAAAGCGTAGGATACAAAGCCGTGACCCAGTGGGACCCGAGCACTCCTCCAACCCCAGCTCACTGGCTGGAGGAAGGGAATCAGAGTGGGGAGGGAGTGGAAGCACAGGACTGCTAAATAACCAGCCCTGGTGGTCTGCCCTGGGGGCACAGACACACACTGCATCACGCACTGGAAATTGGAGGAGCAGAAAAGCAAGGTCCAAGATTGAGACTGTGAACAGGTTCCCACAGCCAGCTGCCCTGGGACAAAAGAAAAGCAGGCACTTTAAAAGTTTTAAAGGGACAAGGGTTTAACAGGTGGGCAAAATTGTCCTGGCACACTCAGCCCAGCAGGCTGGGAACTTTAAGGAACTTCAGGTGCCCTAATCCCCTGGGTGGCATCGCAGCTCCAAAGCCCCTCAGGGCGATAAGCAGCCTGCTGTTCCTTCCCCCTCACCAGCACTGCAAGCAAACCAGCTGACCTGCCATTGCTGCAGAACAGCTGGAGAGCAGCCTCGCCTACAGCAACCACACGGTTTAACACAGAGGCTTTTCCCTGCATGTGGCTAACTGGCCCAGACCCAGAGACTGCAATCCAAATGTGGTTGACCAGCACAGGCAGTGGAGACCAGTGCAGAGTCAGGGAGGCACAAAGGGTCTTTGTTCTTAGGGCAGAACATGCGCTGCTTGCCTGCAACCCCCACCAGTGCCCTACGCCATCCCAAGAGCTGCCCTGCCCAAGGCAGCTCAGGGGATTAACCCAGAGGCTGCTCCCTGCGTGCAGTTGACTGGCACAGACAGTGGAGATGGGCGTGGAGACTGGGAGGCACAAAGGGTCTTTGCTCTTGTGGCAGAACACACACTGCTGGCCTGCAACCCCCACCATTGCCCTAGGCCATCTCAAATGCCACCCCACCCATGGCAATTTAAGGGATTAACCCAGAGGCTGCTCCCTGTGGGTGGTTATCTGGCACAGACATTAGAGACAGGCAAGATAACCAGCAAGCAGGAAGGGACTTAGTCTCCCAGCTAACACATGTGCCACTTGTGGGTGATCACTCCCATCATTATGAAAAAGCAGAAAAACCTTGTTCAGTCCAAAATCCCTCAAACACCAGAGAGGGCTTGGTGAGGCTGAAATCACCAATCTTCCTGAAAAAGAATTCAAAATAAAAGTCATAAGCATGCTGATGGAGCTACAGAGAAATATTCAAGAGCTAAGGGATGAATTCAGGAGGGAGATAACAGAAATGAAACAATGGAAGGATTTAAGAGCAGATGGGATGAGATGGAAGAGACTGTTAATGGAATAGAAATTAGAGAACAGGAACACAGAGAAGCTGAGGCAGAGAGAGAGAAAGGATTTCTAGGAATGAAAGAATATTAAGAGAACGGTGTGACCAATCTAAATGGAACAATATTCGCTTTATAGGCATACGAGAAGAAGAAGAGAGAAAAAGGGATAGAAAGTGTCTTTGAGGAAATAATTGCTGAAAACATCCTCAATCTGGGGAAGAAAATAGTCTCTCAGACCATGGAAGTCCACAGATCTCCCAACACAAGGGACCAAAGGAGGACAACACCAAGACATATAAAAATTAAAATGGCAAAGATCAAAGACAAGGATAGAGTATTAAAAGCACCCAGAGAGAAAAAAAAGGTAATCTACAAAGGAAAACCCATCAGGCTATCATCAGACTTCTCAGCAGAAATGTTACAGGCCAGAAAGGAATGGCATGATATATTCAATTCAATCAAACAGAAGGGCCTCAAACCAAGAATACTGTATCCAGCAAGACTATCATTTAAACTTGAAGGAGGGATTAAACAATTCCCAGATAGGCAAAAGTTGAGGGAATTTACCTCCCACAAACCATCTCTAAAATGTATCTTAAAGGGACTGCTCTAGATGGAAGTAGGCCTAAGGCTAAATAGCAGCCACTAGAGAAAATAAAACCACAGCAAAGAAAATAGACCAACCAAATACTAACTAAAGGCAAAATAAAATCAGCTATCCTCAAAATCAGTCAAGGGAAACATAAAGAGAACAAAACACCTAACATATAAAGAGTAGAGGAGGAAGAAAAAGAAAGGAGAGAAATAAAGAATCATCAGACTGTGTTTAAAATTGCATAATAAGTGAGTTAAGTTAGATGGTTAGATAGTAGAGAAGCCTCCCTTGAACCTTTGGTAACCATGAATCCAAAGTCTGTGCTGACAATAAGTACATATCAATAATCACCCTAAATTTAAATGGACTGGATGCACCAATCAAAAGACACAGAGTAATAGAATGATAGAAAAGCAAGACCCATCTATATGCTGCTTACAAGAGACTCATTTCAAACCCAAAGACATACACAAACTAAAAGTGAAGGGATGGCAAAAGGTATTTCATGCAAAAAGTAGGGAGACGAAAGCAGGTATTGCAGTACTTGTATGAGACAAAATAGACTTCAAAACAAAGAAAGTAACAAGAGATAAAGAAGGACATTGCATAATGATAAAGGGGTCACTCCAACAAGAGGATATAAACATTATAAATATCTATGCACCCAACACAGGAGCACCTACGTATGTGAAACAACTACTAATAATTAAAGGAGGAAATAGAATTCAATGCATTCATTTTAGGAGATTTTAACACACCATTCACTACAAAGGACAGATACACCAGACAGAAAATTAGTAAGGACACAGAGGCACTGAACAACGCACTAGAACAGATGGACCCAATGGACATCTACAGAACTCTCCACCCAAAAGCAGCTGGATACACATGCCTCTCAAGAGCACATGGAACATTTTCCAGAATAGACCACATACTAGGCCACAAAAAGAGCCTCGGTAAATCCAAAAAGATTGAAATTGTACCAACCAAGTTCTCATATCACAAAGGTATAAAACTAGAAATAAATTGTACAGAGAAAACAAAAAGGCTCACAAACACATGGAGGCTTAACAACATGCTCCTAAATAATCAGTGGATCAAGGACCAAATTAAAGCAGAGATCAAGCAGTATGTGGAGACAAATGAAAACAACAGCACAATTCCCCAACTTCTGTGGGATGCAGCAAAGGCAGTTCTAAGAGGAAAGTATATAGCAATCCAGGCCTGTTTAAAGAAAGAAGAAAAATCCCAAATGAATAGTTTAAATTAAGAATTATTGAAATTGGAAAAAGAACAAATGAGGCCCAAAGAGACCAGAAGGGGGGACATAATAAAGATCAGAGAAGAAATAAATAAAATTGAGAAGAATAAAACAATAGAAAAAATTCAATGAAACCAAGACCTGTTTCTTTGAGACAATAAACAAAATAGATGAACCCCTAGCCAGACTTACTAAAAGAAAAAGAATCTACACACATCAACAGAATCAGAAATGAGAAAGGAAAAATCATGATGGACACCACAGAAATACAAAGAATTATTAGACAATACTATGAGAATCTGTGTGGAAACAAACTGGATAACATAGAAGAAATGGACAACTTTCTGGAAAAATAGAACCTTCCAAGACTGACCCATGAAGAAGCAGAAAATCTGAACAGAACAATTACCAGCAAAGAAATTGAATTGGTAATCAAAAAACTACCCAAGAACAAAACCCTGGACCACATGGATTCACCGCTGAATTTTATCAGACATTTAGAGAAGACATAATACCCATTCTCCTTAAAGTTTTACAAAAAATAGAAGAGGAGGGAATACTTCCAAACTCATTCTATGAAGCTGGCATCACTCTAATATCGAAACCAGGCAAAGATAACACAAAAACAGAAAACTACAGACCAATATCCCTGAGGAAAATAGATGCAAAAATACTCAACAAAATATTAGCAAACTGAATTCAAAAATACATCAAGAGGATCATACATCATGATCAAGTGGGATTCATCTCAGGGATGCAAGGATGGTACACATTAGAAAATCCATGAACATCATCCATGACATCAACAAAAAGGAGGAAAAAACCACATGATCATCTCCATAGATGCTGAAAAAGCATTCAACAAAATTCCACATCCATTCATTATAAAAACTCTCAACAAAATGGGTATAGAGGGCAAGTAGTACCTCAACATAATAAAGGCCATATATGACAAACCCACAGCCACATCATACTTAACAGTGAGAAGCTGAAAGCTTTTCCCCTAAGGTCAGGAACAAGACAAGGATGCTCACTCTCCCCACCTTTATTCAACATAGTACTGGAGGTCCTAGACATAGCAATCAGACAACACAAAGAAATAAAAGGCATCCAGATTGGTAAGGAAGAAGTCAAACTGTCACTTTTTGCAGATAACATGATATTGTACATTAAAAACCATAAAGAATCCACTCCAAAACTACTAGAACTAACATCTGAATTCAGCAAAGTTGCAGGATACAAAATTAATATAGAGAAATCTGTTGCATTCCTATACACTAGAGATGAACTAGCGGAAAGAGAAACCAGGAAAACAATTCCATTCACAATTGCATCAAAAGAATGAAATACCTAGGAATAAACCTAACCAAGGAAGTGAAAGACTTATACCCTATAAACTACAAGACACTCTTAAGAGAAATTAAAGAGACACTAATAAAGGGAAATTCATCCCATGCTCTTGGGTAGGAAGAATTAATACTGTCAAAATGGCCATCCTGCCTAAAACAATCTACAGATTCGATGCAACCCCTTTCAAAATACTGACAGTATTCTTCAACAAACTGGAAGAAATAATTATAAAATTCATATGGAATGACAAAAGACCCCTAATAGCCAAAGCAATCCTGAGAAGGAAGAATAAAGCAGGGGAGAGATCTTGCTTCCCAACTTCAATCTCTACTATAAAGCCACAGTAATAAAGACAATTTGGTAGTGGTACAAGAACAGACCCATAGACCAGTGGAACAGAATAGAGTCCCGATATTAAGCCAAACATATATGGTCAATTAATATACTATACAAGAGCCATGGATATGCAACGGGAAAATGACAGCCTCTTCAACAACTGGTGTTGGCAAAACTGGACAGCTACATGTAAGAGAATGAAACTGGATTAGTAACTCCATACACGAAAGTAAACTCAAAATGGATCAAAGACCTGAATGTAAGTCATGAAACCATAAAACTCTTAGAAGAAAATATATACAAAACTCTCTTGAATGTAAACATGAACAACTTCTTCACGAATATATCTCCCTGGGCAAGGGAAACAAAAGCAAAAATGAACAAGTGGGACTGTATCAAATTACAAAGCTTCTGTACAGCAAAGAGGACCATCAGTAGAACAAAAAGGCATCCTACAGTATGGGAGAATATATTCATAAATGACATATACGATAAGGGGTTGACATCCAAAATATACAAAGAGCTCATGCACCTCAACAAACAGAAAGCAAATAATCTAATTAAAAAATGGGCAGAGGATCTGAACAGATATTTCTCCAAAGAAGAAATTCAGATGGCCAACAGGCACATGAAAAGATGCTCCACATCACTTGTCATCAGAGAAATGCAAATTAAAACCACAATGAGATATCACTTCACACCAGTTAGGATGGCCACCATCGAAAAGACAAAAAAAAATGTTGGCAAGGATGTGGAGAAAGGAGAACCCTCCTACACTGCTGGTGGAAATGTAAATTAGTTCAACTATTGTGGAAAGCTCAGTGGGTATGGAGATTCCTCAAAAAACTAAAAATAGAAATATCATTTGATCCAGGAATTCCACTCCTAGGAATTTACCCTAAGAATGCAGCAGCCCAGCTTTAAAAAGACATATGCACCCCTATGTTTATCACAGCACCATTTACAATAGCCAAGAAATGGAAGCAACCTAAGTGTCCATCAGTAGATGAATGGATTAAGAAGATGTGTTACATACACACACTGGAATATTATTCAGCCATAAGAAGAAAACAAATCCTAGCATTTGCAGCAACATGGATGGGGCTAGAGGGTATTATGCTCAGTGAAATCAGTCAGGCAGAGAAAGACAAGTATCAAATAATTTCACTAATTTGCGGAGTATAAGAGCAAAGCAAAAACTGAAGGAACAAAACAGCAGTCGACTCACAGAACTCAAGAATGGAGTAACAGTTACCAAAGGGAAAGGGACCGGGGAGGATGGGTGGGAAGGGGGGAAAAGGAGCATTATGATTAGCACACATAATTTAGGGGGGGCACGTGGGAGGCTGTATAGCACAGGGAAGACAAGTAGTGATTCTATAGCATCTTATTATGCTGATGGGCTGTGACTGTAATGGGGTATGTGGTCGGGAGTTGGTAATGGGGGGATTCTAGTAACAGTATTTTTGTTCATGTTAGTTTATATTAATGATACCAAAAAATATCAAATTGCTCATTCAATAAAAGTTTGTTGAGACCCACCCCCTGGCTGCAGCTTCCCTAAGATGATTGCTCTGACCTCCCTACCTGTTCAGCTACTGACTGCCTGTGGAATGGGCTAGCTATGGACTTAGTCTTCATAGGACTCTGAACCTAGATGAATCCTTTGGCTTGGGGATTATCATGATTTTATTGCTATTGTATGTTAGTCTGGTTACAATGCTCCAGTTTTCTCACACACGAGCCATTGAGGAAGATGGGGAACAAGTAGTTTGTAAAGCAACATTTCAGGACAGCTGGGCTGTGGGTAAAATTGCAGTATTTCCAGAATGTCTCTTCTGGCCTTAGTGCATCTCCATATTGATAGGTGTTTACAAGGGGTGGAGAGAAATAGTCCATCTCCATATCAGTAGGTAATTACAAGGGCAAGGAAGAACATATCTGGACCTGAGAGGTTGGGTGGGGCCTCTTCTGCAGCCCAGTCACGAGGGGGAGAGCAGAAGTGGATGACTGCTTGTAAGCAATAAATGGGTTTCTCCCAACTTTATTTCTCCCTTTGACTGATTTCAGTTTCATAGGTATTTTGCCCTGGGGTTTTCCCCCTGGAGTTACAAATGGTTATCTTTATATCTGTAGCAAAAATCTTCATTTTTCACATATTTATCCTTTTCCCATCAAATATATGGTAAGCTTTTTGAGGGCATAGATTTTATCACATTCTTTTTATAGCAAGTGTAGGGCATGTGTTCATTCATTCTTTTATTCACCAAACTGTGAGCATTTATGATGTTCTATTGTCTCTGGGCGAGAAAGATGAATAGGATTTAGCTTATGTTCTCAAGACAACTCTTTTTGAAAATTTGAAGTATCATTGATATACAATCTTATATACTTTCAAGTATACAACACAGTGTTTCAATCATTACCTATATTAAATCCTCACCTCCACTAGTACAGCTACTGTCAACATAGGAACATGTTACAGAATCATTAACTGTATTTTCCATGCTGTACTATTATTCTCATGACCAACCTACATTATGACTGTGAATTTTTGTGCCCTTTTATCCCCATAATACTCCCAATCTATCACCCGAAACTGTCCCCCATGGTAACCACCAGTTACTTCTCAAGTGTCTGCGAGTCTACTGCTGTTCTGTTCATTCTGTTTTGCTTTGTATTAATAGCCCACAAATAAGTGAAATCATATGGCATTTGTCTTTCTCTGCCTGGCTTATTTCACTGAGCATAATACCCTTTGGATCAATCTGTGTTTTTGAAAATGGCAGGACTTCTTTTTTCCTTGTTGAATTGTGCACATGCACCACATCATCTTTATTCATTCATCTGTCGATAGACACTTAGGTTGCTTCCACATCTTGGCTATGGTGAATAATGCAGCAGTAAACATAGGGGTGCATATATCTCTTTGAATCAGGATTTTTGTTTTCCTTGGGTAAATTCCTAGAAGTGGAATTACTGGGTTGAATGGTATTTCTATTTTTAGTTTATTGAGGAACCTCTATATTGCTTTCCACAGTGGCTGCACCCATTGACATTCCCACCAACAGTGTAGGAGAGTTCCCATTTTTCCACATCCTTGCCAATACTTGTTATTCCTTATCTTTTGGACAGTGGCCATTCTGACTGGTGTGAGGTGATATTTCATGGTTTTGGTTTACATTTCCCTGATGATTAGTGATGTGGAACATCTTTTCATGTTCCTTTTGGCCATCTGTATTTCTTCTTTGGAGAAATGTCTGTTCAGGTTCTCTGCCCATTTTCCCCCCAGATTTTTTTTTTTTTAGTGAAATGTACAATCTTATGTTGGTTTCAAATATACAACGCAGTGGTTTAACAGTTACCCACATTATCAAATCCTCTCCTCCTCTAGTGTGGTTACTATCTATCAAAGTAGAAATATGTTACAGAACATTGACTCTATTCTCCATGCCGTGCTACTGTCCCCATGACCAAACTATATTGTGATTGTCTCCACCAATTTTTTAATCAAGTTATTCATTTTTTGGTGTTGAGGCATATGACCTCTTTATATATTTTGGATGTTAACCCCTTATTGTAGAAATCACTTACAAATATATTCTCCAACTGTAGGTTGCCTTTTTGTTCTGTTGATGGTGTCCTTTGCTGTACAGAAGCTTTTTAGTTTGGTGTAGTCTCACTTGTTCATTTTTATTTTGTTTCCCTTGTCTGAGGAGATGTGTCCAAGAAACAATTGCTTATATGCCACATTCAAGTTTTTGCCTATGTTTTCTTCTAAGGGTTTTATGGTTTCATGTCTTACATTCAGTTCTTTGATCCATTTTGAGTTTACTTTTATGTATGGAGTTAACAGTAATTCAGTTTCATTCTCTTCACGTAGCTGTCCAGTTTTGCCAACACCAGTTATTGAAGAGGCTGTCTTTTCCCCATTGTTTATTAATGGCTCCTTTATCATATATTAATTGACCATATGTGCATGGGTTTATATCTGGGCTCTCTATTCTTTTCCATTGATCTATGAGCCTGTTCTTGCACCAGTACCATATTGTTTTGATTACTGTAGCTTTGTAGTACAGTTTGAAGTCTGGGACATTATTCCCCCAGCTTTGTTCTTCTTTCTCAGGATTGCTTTGGCTATTCAGAGTCTTTTGTGGTTCCATATGAATTTTAGAACTATTTGTTCTAGTTCATTGAAAAATGCTGTTGAAATTTTGGTAGGGATTGCATTGAATCTGTAATTTGTTTTGGGCAGGATGTTCATTTTGACAATATTAATTCTTTCTATCCATGAGCATGGGATAGATTTCCACTTTTTTATGTCTCCTTTAATTTCTGTTGTAAGTGTCTTAAAGTTTTCAGAGTATAGGTCTTTCACTTTGTTCATTAGGTTTATTCATAGGTATTTTATTCCTTTTGATGCAATCTTAAATGGAGCTGTTTCTCTTAATTTCTCTTTCTGCTAGTTCATCCTTAGTATATAGGAATGCAACAGGTTTTTTCTGTGTATTAATTTCATATCCTTCAAGTTTGCAGAATCCAGTTATTTTTTCTTTATTTTGGTGGAGTCTTTAGGGTTTTCTGCAAATAGTGACAGTTTTAACTTCTTCCTTAACAATTTAGATGCCTTTTATCCCTGTGTTGTGTGATTGCTGTGACTACGACATCCAGTACTTTGTTGAATAAAAGTGTTGAGAGTTGACATCCTTGTCTTGTTCCTGATCTTAGAGGAAAGGATTTCAGCTTTTTACCATTGAGTATGATGTTAGCTGTTGGTTTCTCATATATGGCCTGTATTATGTAGAGGTATGTACCCTCTATGGCCATTTTGTTGAGAGTTTTTGTCATTAATTGGTGTTGAATTTTGTAAAATGCTTCTTCAGCATCTATTGGGATGATCATGTAGTTTTTTTTTTTTTGTAACACACTTTTCTTTGGTATCATTAATCGACAATTACATGCAGAACATTATTGTTCTGCTCCCCCCTTCACCAAGTCCCCCCCACATACCCCTTCACAGTCACTGTCCATCAGCATAGTAAGATGCTGTAAAACCACTACTTGTCTTCTCTGTGTTGTAGAGCCTGCCCCGTACCTCCCCCACCCACATTATACAAGCTAATTGTAATGCCCCCTTTCTTTTTTCCCCACCCTTATCCCTCCCTTCCCACCCATCCTCCCCAGTCCCTTTCCCTTTGGTAACTGTTAGTCCATTCGTGGGTTCTGTGATTCTGCTGCTGTTTTGTTCCTTCAGTTTTTCTTTGCTCTTATACTCCACATATGAGTGAAATCATTTGGTACTTGTCTTTCTCCACCTGGCTTATTCCACCGAGCATAATACCCTCTAGCTCCATCCATGTTGTTGCAAATGGTAGGATTTGTTTTCTTCTTATGGCTGAATAATATTCCATTGTGTGTATGTACCACATCTTCTTTATCCATTCATCTACTGATGGACATTTAGGTTGCTTCCATTTCTTGGCTATTGTAAATAGTGCAGCGATAAACATAGGGGTGCATGTGTCTTTTTCAAACTGGAGTGCTGCATTCTTAGGGTAAGTTCCTAGAAGTGGAATTCCTGGGTCAAATGGTATTTCTATTTTAAGCATTTTGAGGAACCTTCATACTGCTTTCCACAATAGTTGAACTAATTTACATTCCCACCAGCAGTGTAGGAGGGTTCCCCTTTCTCCACAACCTTGCCAACATTTGTTGTTGTTTGTCTTTTGGATGGTGGCGATCCTTCCTGGTGTGAGGTGATATCTCATTGTGGTTTTAATTTGCATTTCTCTGATGACAAGCGATGTCGAGCATCTTTTCATGTGTCTGTTGGCCATCTGAATTTCTTCTTTGGAGAACTGTCTATTCAGCTCCTCTGCCCATTTTTTAATTGGATTATTTGCTTTTTGTTTGTTGAGGTGTGTGAGCTCTTTATATATTTTGGATCTCAAGCCTTTATCGGAACTGTCATTTATGAATATATTCTCCCATACTGTAGGATACCTTTTTGTTCTATTGATGGTGTCCTTTTCTGTACAGAAGCTTTTCAGCTTGATATTTTTTGTTCATTTTTTGATCACTTGTTCATTTTTGCGATCATGTAGTTTTAACCTCCTTTTTGTTTATGTGATGTATGACAGTGATTGATTTACAAATATTGCACCATCCTTTTGTCCCTGGAATAAATCTCACTTGGTCTTGATGGATGATCCTGCTGAAACATTTTTGAATTTGGTTTGCTAATATTTTATTGAGGATTTTTGCATATATGTTCATCAGGGATATTGGTCTGTAATTTTCTTTTCTGTGGTATCTCTGCCTGGTTTTTTGTATTAGAGTGATGCTGGCTTCATAGAATGAATTTGGAACTATTCCCACCTATTCTATTTTTTGGAATGCTTTAAGAAGGATGTATATTATTTCTTTAAATGTTTGGTAGAATTCTGCTCTCAATCCATCTGGACCTGGATTTTTGTTTGGGGAATTTTTTGATTGCCAATCATTGCTGATTATTGGTCTGTTCAAATTTTCTGTTTCTTCCTGGGTCAGTCTTGGATGTTGGTATTTTTCTAGGAAGTGGTCCATTTCTTCTAAGTTCCCAACTAATTGGCATATAATTTCTCATAGCATTCTCTAATAATTTGTATTTCTGTGCTATCTGTTGGTACTATTCCTTCTTTGTTTCTGATTTTAATTTTTTTACTGTCTCTTTTCTTCTCGCTAAGTCTTGCTAGGGGTTTATCTATTTTGTTTATTTTCTCAAAGAACTAGCTCTTGGTTTCATTAATTTTTTCTATTTTATTCTTCTCTATATTATTTATTATTTTTTACTCTGATCTTTATTACATCCCTCCTTTTAGTAACTTTGGGTTTCATTTGTTCTCCTTTTTCTAGTTTAATTGTGAATTTGGACTGGGACTGCTCTTGTTCTTTGAGGAAGGCCTGTATTTCTATGTAATTTCCTCTTAGTACTGCTTTTGCAGCATCCCACAAATTTTTAACTGTTGAATTTTTATTTTCCTTTGTCTCCAGGTATTGCCTGACATCTGTTTTAATTTTTTCACTGATCTGTTGATTTTTTATAAGCATGCTATTTAACCTCCATGTGTTTGTAGGCTTTTTTGCTTTCTCTGTATAGTTAATTCCTTGTTTCCAGGGAAGCTGCTTGATACAATTTAAATCTTTTTAAATTTCTTGAGGCTCTTTTTGTGGCCTAGTATGTGATCTATTCTGGAGAATATTCCATGTACACTTACAAAAAATGTGTATCCTGCTTTTGAGGGTGTGTTCTACAGATATCTGTTAAGTCTGTCTGGTTTCATGTGTTATTCAGTGCCTCTGTTTCCTTATTTGTTTTCTGTCTGGTTGATCTATTGATGTGAGTGGTGTGTTAAAGTCTCCTGAAATAAGTGCATTGCATTCTATTTCCCTCTTTAATTCTGTTAGTAATTGTTTCACATATTTAGTTGCTCTTAGGTTGAGTGCATAGATATTTATAATGGCTATATCTTGTTGGACTGACCCGTCAGTCATTATGTAATGTCCTTCTTTGTCTCTTGTTACTTTCTTTGTTTTGAAATCTGTTTTTTCTGGTACAAGTACTGCAACTCCTGCTTTTTTCTCTGTATTGTTTGCCTGAAATACCTTTTTCCATCCCTTCACTTTTAGTCTGTGCATATCATATCTTTGGGTTTGCAATGAGTCTCCTGTAGGCAGCATATAGATGGGTCTTGTTTTCTTATCCTTTAGGCCACTCTATGTCTTTTGATTGGTGCATTCAGTCCATTTACATTTAAGGTAATTATTGATAGGTAATGTACTTATTGCCATTTTATTGTTTTCTGGTTGTTTTTAAAGCTCCTCTCTGTTCCTTTCTTCCTCTTTTAAAATCCTCTTGTTATTTAATGGTTTTATTTAGTGTTATGGTTGGATTTCTCTTTTTAAATTTTTGTGTGTCTATTATAGGCTTTAGATCTGTCATTACTATAGCTTCAAAGATAGTTTCCTGACTATATAACAGTCTGTATGAAGTTGTTGATTGCTCAATTTTAAACAATCTAAAAGTACTTTTTTCTTCTTCCTTTTCTACACTTTATGTATTAGATGTCATAATCTACACTGTTTTTGTATCTCTTGCCTGATTTTTCTTATGGTAGGATTTGCTACTTTTGTTTTAATTTTGTACTTGCTTGGTAATTAATTGGTTATGTTTACTGTGGGTTTATTTTCAGTGGTGAAAACTATTTAGCCTTAGGAGCATTTCCATCTACAGCAGTCCCTTTAACATATCCTGTAATGCTGGTTTAGTGTTTATAAATTCCCCAACCCTTCATTTATCTGGAAATTGTTTTATTTCTGCTTCAAATTTGCTTGTCGCCTTCCTCTCCTGCGAGAACGGCGACACCTAGTGGCTTGTGCTGGGCAGCTGTGTGCCGACAGGGCCTCTGAGTCTGGCCTGGGTGGCTGCAGAGGAGGTTCCATGCCATTGTTGTGGGTGTGGCCACTCTCAGGTTGCTCCCTTGCTATTGTGGGGCCGCACAGGAGGGGGAATGGATGGGAGGCTTTTTATTGCCGTGAGGAGCCCCAGAGCTGCACTGCCTCCCAGAGGGTTAGGGTGCCCAGAGTTTCCTGCGATTCCCAGCTGCTGAGCTGAGTGTGCCGGGACACTTCCATCCAGCTGTGAGACCCCTGTCCCTTTAAGACTTTCAAAAAGCACTCACTTTTCTTTTATCCCAGGGGCGCCAGCTGCGGGGACCCACTCGCAGATTTTACCGTTCCATTTCCCTAATATCCAGCACACAATGCACTGTGTGTCTGCGCTCCTAGAGCGGATGACTAGGCCTGGGTATTTAGCAGTCCTGGGCTCCCTGTCCCTCCCTGCTCTGACTCCTGCCTTCTCCTGCTGGGGAGCTGGGGTGGGGGTGGCACTTGGGTCCTGCCAGGCCACGGCTTGTATCTTACCCCCTTTGTGAGGTGCTGAGTTCTCACAGATGTAGATGTAGCCAGGCTGTTGTGCTGTATCTTCTGGTCTCTCTTTTAGGAATAGTTGTATTTGTTGTATTTTCAAAAATATGTATGGGTTTGGGAGGAGATATCCACTGCCCTACTCATGCCACCATCTTGACTCCTCCCCCTATTTCTGCTTCAAATTTGAATGATAATCTTCATAGGTGGAGGATTCTTAGTTGAAGGTTCTTCTGTGTCAGTACATTAAATATTTAATGCCCCTCCCTTCTGTCCTGGAAAGTTTCTGCTGAGAAGACAGCTGTTAGCATGGTGGGGTTTCCCTTATAAGTAGTCTTTTCTTTTTGGCTGCTTTCAATACTCTCCTTGCCCTAATTTTTGCCATTTTAATTACTATATGTCTTGTCTTCTTGGGGTTCCTTTTGTTAGGGGCTCTCTGGGCTTCCATGACCTGAGTGTCTATTTCCTTCTCCAGATTGGGTAAGTTTTCAATAATTATTTCCTCAGAGACTCTCTATCCCTTTGTCTCTCTCTTCTCCATCTGGTACCCCTAGAATGCAAATATTTTTTTATTTGGATTGGTCACACAATTCTCTTATCATTCTGTCATTCCTAGAGATCTTGTTTTCTGTCTTTTCCTCAGTTTTGTTGTGTTCCTATTTTATAATTTCCATCTCATTGTCTCCTCTCCTTTCAGCAATCTATTACCCATTCCCTCCATTGTATATTTAATTTCAGTTACTGTATTCTTCAGCTGTGAGTGGCTCTTTTTCAGCTCTTGTGTCTCTTTGTTGAAGTCCTCCCTGAAATCTTTAATACTTTTCTGCAGATCAGTGAGCATATTTATGATTTGACTTTGAAATCTTTATCAAGAAGATTGGCACTCTCCATTTCATTTAGTTCTCTGTGTTATCCTTTAGTTTTGTTTGGAACACATTCCTCTGCCTCCTGTTTTTGTCAGAGTTTCTGTGTTTGTTCCTTTGTACTAGATGGAACTAGCTGTGCTACCTGGTATTGAGAGTAATGGCTTTATGATGAAGGCATCCTCTGGTGCCCAGAAGCACAATACTCTTTCCTCTCTCATACCTGATTCTCCTTTGATGTGGAGCCCCAGTTGCTGTTGGTGGGAAATGGGTTATGTTGCCTTTCTGTGTGTTGGCAGTGGTTTATCTCAGTCTACTGAGGCTGGCAGTTTGCCTTAGCCAGCCCTTTGTGATCAGAATATTGGCTTTTACTGGGATTATTGAAGGTGGGGCTACCCTCTGCCTGCCATGCAGTGATGTCATGCTCCTGAGTTTACAGGGTTGTTGGGGGCAGTCACTCCATGAGTTGCATGATGGCAGGGTGCAGGGCTCCCAGTGGTGACAAGTTGCCTTTTTTCAGAACATGTGGGTGCTTGGCAGTGTTGGTGAGCTGCATTGTGGGAGGGTGTGCTCATGAATGGAGGCAGTGAGTCACACTGCCAGCAGTATGCAGCTGATGCAGCAAGTTGCATGGGTGCCCCTAGCCACAAAAGGTGTGCAGCACCATGCTTAGCCACCCATGGGGAGGGAGGTGCCTCCCAGTTGGGCTAAAATAGGGTTGTGAACTCTCGGAGAGTCTCCCTCTACCTGCCAGGCAGCAAAATGCCATGATAGTGGGCTGTCATGATGGTGTACAGGGAAGCACTTTAGGCCTGTGTTGCCAGTGAGGGGAATGGAGCATCTGGGCTTTTCAAGAGTGCCTGACCTGTTGGGTCAAAGGAGGGGAGGAGAGGTATTGTTCAACTGCCCTTTCTTCTGCAGAGAGTTCTGTCCAACCCTTGCTCCTCTGTCTCCCCTCCCACTGCTGGCAAGTCTTTCAAACTGCTGCCTTTGTGTTGGGTCTCATGGGACTAACAGAGCATGCCTGTCTGCCACAGGTGGCTCTTATCTCAGCCTCCCAGAATGTTCCAACTGTCCCTGGTGTCCAGTCCCACTAATCACCAGGACCCAGTGCAATGTGGACTTGTGTTCCCAGAGCACATCTCCAGGGCCAGATGTGTGGAGTTCCTGGGCATCGCTCTCCATTCCTCTTCCTCCAGCCTGTGGCCTGGGATGGGGGAAGGACTTATGCCCTGTACAATCATGGCTCTGCCACTTTACTCTTTTCCATGTGGTCTTTTCTTCTTCCACAGGTATAGATGGTCTGTTCTGCAGTCTTCAGTTCATTTCAGGTTTAGTTGTATTTGCTGTATTTGCTTCCTTGGTGTGTTTGTGGGAGGAGGTTTCTGCCTTGCCTTCCTACTCCAGCATCTTGAGCCACAGTCCCAAGAAAACTCATAATCAAATTATGGTAATAAGTTATTGTGTGTGCTATAGAGGAGCTCAAGGTACAGATGGCACAGAAGAGGGCAGAGATCAAGTCTACCAGGATAAAGTAGGGTTGGGGAGCTTGAGAGAGAAGAGGATCAGGAATTTGAAGCATATACTAGAGTTTTCTAGGTGGACTAGATGAGGAAGGGCAGGAGAGGTGCCAGACAGTGTTTTGGTCAAGGTGCTGCAAATAGCTGGGTGTGAGGTGGGAGTGGGCTGAAGGACTAATGAGCAGTAGCATCGATTAATCCACATGTGCAGTCCGTGTTATTGTCTAGCAAAGGGCTGGCCCTTTGGTCCGTCCTTTCTGTTTGTTTTCCTAATTTCAAAGGTTTAGGCCCAGTGATTTTTGAAGGAGTCATTTAGTAGTATTTAACTGTACAACCTTCATCTAGTCATTCAACAAATGTCTATTGAATGCTAACTGTGTGCACAGCACAGTCCTAAGCTGGTATATAGCCCAGCTAAAGGTAATTGTTTTGTAGTGTTATTTAAGCAAAGATGTAAATTGAGGGAATTTCTGTCACCTGTGACAGTGGGGAATTGGGGAACTCTAGATTCTACCAGTCCCCAAAACATCTCCTCCCTTTTTCCTTTTATCTGTGAGATTAATTAATATTTGCCTCTTCTACTAGACTTTAGGAGGTGAGGAATCCTATCTAGTTTTGGTCACTATTGTATAATCTGCTAAGCATAGTACCTACCTTGCAATAGATACACAAAGAATAATGGATGATGGAATGAATAATTCCAAATAGGAATTTTATAATAGATCACTTGTCTTTAAAAAAAATTCCATTTACCATTTCCTATATGTTTATGACCCTGTCATTTTTTGTTCACCTAGTCCCAGTGTTTCTCAATCTCAGCTTTATTGACATTTTGGGCCAAATAATTCTTTGCTGTGGGGGGCTGCTTTGTATACTGTAGGATGTAGCAGCATCCCTGGCCCCTACCCACGAGATGCCATTAAAGCATCCCTTGTCCCCACCCCTCCCACGTTGTGACAACAAAAGTTCTCTCAGGCATTGTCACATGTCTCCTGTGGGACAATATCTCCTCTGTTGAGAAACACTGATCTAGCCTACTGTTTCTAACTGCTAAAGAGTATTCTGTGGCCCCACAGTCCTACAGTGATGGTAACCCAGGTAGTTTTCAGCTCCCAGACTCCACAAACAATACACTGATGACCATTCTCATACATGTTCCCTTAGGTGCTGGGGAAGAGACAATGGCCAGGCCCAGGTCCAAGTCTCTCCAAGTGACTTAAGTAGAAGGCAGAGGATGAGCCCAGAATGGGGAATCCTTGGGCACCACAGAACCACTCCTGATTGCTCTCGTTTGGTGCCCCTCCATCAGGCAATTCTATGTTCTTGGATTTATCCTCAACTCTGGAAGGAAGAGGAGGCAGTTTTTCCAATTTGTAGCTCATTAGCCCTAAGAGTTTGGAGAGAGTGGTTGGAGGACTCATTCCTGACTGGACAGCCTGAACCTTTTTATTAACTTCCTAACACTGCAGGGAGTTGTTAAAGAGACAGGCTGTAATTGTCCCCATGCAGTGTAAGGAAGAGGTAAGGGTGGACTTTAACAGCTTTCTCCAGCATGACCTCCACTGGGCCTCTGACAGTTCTGTGCCATAGATATAGTCCTCTCCCTGCTCCCCAGACAAGTTCTAGGTAACAGCTGGGTTATCCCTGCTTATCTCCGCTCCTATCTTCAGGTTGAGCTGCAGGAAGACAAGGTGGCTGCCAGTGCTGATTCCCCATCCTGACAGCACTTCCAGAATATTTTTGGAGTCCCCCTTCCCCTCCAATCCCTATTGTTAGTATGCAGTTCAGGCCTTTATCATCCCTCACTTGGACTCTTCCATTCTACCCCAATCATCTCACTACACGGGAAGCAGAGTAATGCCAAATAAAACAAAAGGGTATCAAAAGCTGCCAATTAGATGAAAATTCACCCTATATCAGGCATCTTACTTACATTTCATCAGTTCTTATGACATTTCTCTAAAAATAGCCTTTTAAAGCCCTTTGACTGCACAGAAGTAACTTGCCTAAGGGCACATGGCTGTTGAGAGGCAATGCTGAGATAGTTTCATTTGTCTCTAAAGGCCAGATAGGCTTTACTATTTCAGAAATCTCACTTTTTCATGTGTGGCTGCAACCTTTCAGCTTCCTCCCATCACCTGTCCTGGTGGTTTGCAAGTTGGGTGAGTTTTGGGGGTTTCCTGGAGATTCCTCAAAGTAGGGAGCAAGTTGGGAAATAGGAGCTGGTGGGCTTGCTGGCCTCTGGCACCCACCAGGTCTCTTGCTTTGCCTGTTTAATAGTTGGGCTTTCATGCAAGATGTTTGAAGAAATGTTCTGCAGCTACAAGTCTGAGAGCCACTGGTTACTGGATGGGCTCAGGCTGTGGCTAGGACATCTGGCTGTTGTTCCCTTCCTCCCCCTCCCCACTCTCCTTCCCCTTCCTTGCCAGAACACAATTATTTTATATTTAGTGGCTTTTATTGTGGTAAAATACACATAACATTGACAGTTTTAGTCATTTTTAATTATGTAATTCAGAGACATTGACTATATTTGCAATGTTGTGCAAACTATCACCACTCTTCATTTCTAGAACTTATCCACCATCCTCAAAAGAAGCTCTGCAGCTGTTAAATGCTAACTCCACATCAGCCTCTCCCCTTGACCCTGGAAAGTAGCATCATTCTACTTTCAGTCTCTATCAACTTGACTGCTCTAGATCTCTCATACAGGTGGAAGCATGCAATATTAGTCCTTATGAGAGCTCAAACTTCTTGACATGAATTACAAGGCCTCTTGTCACTGGCCCATTGCTCTCCTCAGGCTCATTTCCCAGTGTCCATTCCATCTCACATGGCACTTGAGCAACACAGACATGCCTGGTTCCCTTGCACACACCAGTCTGTGCTGTCACACCTGTAGCTCTCTCCTCTTTTCCTATCTGACCTCTTCTCATGGCTACTTAAAGACTCTGTAGACAGCAACAAGTCAGCAGTCTTCTTACCTGACTGCTTTCTGTCCCTCCTCATGCATATCTTGGGTTGGATGCCCTTCCTTTCTCTATAGCCTTCAGATACACCTGTTCCTAACTCATTACATTTACCATATTTTGATGTAAAAGGTAGTTATCACTACTTTGAGAGGATGCCTTAAGACCAGAGATGGATAGTTGACCCTTGAAGGATGTGGGTTTTAACTGTTTGGCCCTATTTATACATGGATTTTTAAAATATTATTATTTACTGAGGATCATCAGAGAAAAGGAATCATTTCACACAGTTGAATTTTACAGATAACTCAGAACTCAGTCTTTTAAGCATTACAATTTACTTTTAAACCCAATTGAATGGCACCACTAATGCAATGGATTACTCACTTCTGTTAAGTAATTTACTCATAATTTTGAGTAGCAGTTCAACATTAAATTGGTTTGTACTGAAGAACTTTCTAGGGTAGGCCAAGCCATTGAACTACTTAGTGGGTTTATTTGTAACTAATCCTGGAGATCTTACCAAGGAAAAAAATGCAATAATATTTAAAAGTTCTTCATGGTGCATTTAAAACAAATATGAGACTACTTTCCTTTTAATACTAAAAAAATCATACCACCTTTTCTTCATGATTCTGGATCATCCTTACGAACTTTAATTATTCTGCCGAGTGGCAGTAATATGTTCACAGGCCATTGAAGTGAATGATTTGTCTTTTTATCCTGATTTTTTTTCTCACCATTTTCACATATGATTTTATCTTTGTTACTGAGCATATCTGTGGAATCCAGCATTTTTTCTCAATTACAACTTAAAAAAACTGTTGAAACCAGGTAATCCAGTTTCTTAGAATTGCTTGCAGTGAAATTACAAATAGGCTTTATATCAAGGATTAAATGGTTTTCTTTTTAATTAAAAAAAGTTTTAGTCCACAGATTTGGTGCAGTTTTTTTTTTTTTGGAAGGTTACAGGAGTCTACATTAATTAAAGTCATTGGATAAGTGATACTGTTAGGCAGGAAAATAGATGTGAGTGGGGTGGAGAGAGAATTAAGGCCAGTAAAGCCCACTAAAAGGGACTCAGAGTTAATCAGTTAAAGCTCAAAAGGCCAGGAGAACTTGGCTTGGAATGTTTGAATATTCCCCAGATAAAGAAAAGCATCTGGGCTCAGGCCATGTCTTCATTGTGTCAATTGATCATGCTGTTGTCAGATTTACTTTAGCCTGCTAAAAGGCCCACCTATAAACAGCATAATAAAGACAGGAAAATTCCATCTTAAAGCTAAAATTGCATTTTAAAACCAAAGAAGTTAAGAGGTAAGATTTTTAACATACTCTTTAGCAAAGAGATGGTAACTCAGCCCACCTTGGAGGCAGGGCAGTCCCTGTACTTTTTCTCTCTTTAAGTAACTGTGGGTAAAATTATATTATTTTCAGAATCTCACCCTGGTTTAGTGCATCTGCATACCAATAGGTGTCTCCAAGGGGTGGAGAGAAAATGGTCATCTACATATCAATAGGTAATTACAAGGGTATGCTAGCAGAGAGGTTGGGTGGAGCTCTCTAACTCTTCCTTTGACTGATTTCGGTTTCAAAAGTATTTTGCTTTGGGATTTTCCCCCGGAGTTACAGTCACTTTAAATAAAACTTTTACTCTGCTTCACTACTGTGTCTCTGCCCTTCAGTTCTTTGTTGCGGTGGGGACAAGAACTGAGGAAAATATGCAACGCCTTCCTAACAGTATGTCACAAAAACTTGATTATATGTTAACAATGTGGAGATAGAGTCTATAAAAACTACTGTTAAGTTCAAAACTTCTTTCTAGTCATTCCTCAAAAACCAGAATATTTTTAAGGGACATACTCAAGTTTCTTCAGTCCACCAAATCCTGAGAGCTTGAGCTAGTATGGTGCTATGTGATCTAGAGATTCCTGGGAGAAGGACTGAGATAAGCCTGCCCAGAGAGTTCAGAAGAGGGTTTTCTAAGCTTTTCAGTGATAAAAAGCCAGAGAGAAAGTAATAAAAGTCGAGTAACACTTCTGAGAAACACACTCACTGGTCTAAATTCAAAAAGTGGACACGGAGACAAAGAGAATAGCGGAGCGAGGCTTTAAAGACAGTCTTGCAAGATTGGGTGTCTGGTGGGCAGGCACACCTGGGGAGTTTGGCGCCAATAATTTATCTCCTAGTGCAAGAGTCCCTCCCCTGGTTCCTCATTGGCTGAGTACTACGGGGTTCACATTATTTCCCGGACACCGCCTAAGCCAGTTATACCTTTCCTTTACATTTGTCTTAAATTTATTGGTAGGTTTAAAAAACTCAAACAGGTATGCCAGGCCCTTATCAATTCCCCCACCTCCACTCAGCCTGAGTAGCTTCCACCATGTGACCTTTTGTTAATACCTTACTGTTAAAATGTTTAAACATCCTAGTGGGAATAAATCACATTTAGGTTTTATAGTCTTTCCTAACAGTTCCCCCTCTTTTTATTTAAGATTTTTTAATTTTATTCTCAGTAATGTATTTTAATTTACTCTTGGTCTTTTCTTAAATTTCTCTAATAGCTTTTTATTCTCTTCATAGTTCAAATTTTTTTCTAATAAGATTATTTTGGGTGTAGGTCATAGGTATTTGCTTGTTTATGGCTGCCTTTATAAGCTTTTGAGTCAAGCCTCTCACACAAGGGATGATACAGCATCTCACAGCAGTTAAGTCTCACAACTATAACAAGGGATGTTAAAACAGAGGCAGCTATGCCTTTCTATTTTCCAAACAATTTTTCCAACTAGTCTATAAAAGGGTCACTGGTGCCAGTTTTCAGCTAATTCATTAGCTAAAGTGGTGCTTTGTAATGATCTACAACTTGTATGAAAAAATTTTTTTCATTGGGTGTGGAGAGAAATGCCAGGGTAAATGGAATGGCCAATTGGACTAAAGCACAAGTCTTAGTCTATGTGGGTGGCAACAAGTAGCTCAGGTTCTCCTTTCCACAGTACTACTAAACATCTACTTGGGGGATGCATAATTTCAAAAAGTTGCTCTCTTTAGAGACATTTAGGACATGGGTACAAGTCAGCAGTTCTCCACAGGAGTTTTGAAACCTTCCCCTTGCCTAGAGAGGCATGAGGAGTGATTCATCTTCCCTATAGAAAAAGAGGGGATTGCCCTTGGGTCTGACTTCTTTAGTGCATGAAAGAGTAAAGACAAGCCCTTGCAGGTCTCATTTCTCCAAGCGTCCTTGTCCTGGTACAGGGCCAACATGCAGTTCATCTCAGTGGGGTCTGTGTCTCAGCAGAGAGGGAACAGACCACCTGCACCTGTGACCATCTAGCAGCACATGCGTAACAATGGCTTTTATTCAAAGCGAGTACTTAAAATTTAACTCACTCTACCCAGGCATTGGTGTCTCTATAACTTGTCTCTATTTCAAGAGTCTGTTTTAGGTCTTTTATCTCTGTTACAGTAACTAGTCTAGGGTCATTTTGGAGAAGCTCTGGCTCAATATTTCTTTCAGGATTGGGGGTGGCTACTATGGGTGAAGTCTTGCTTTTGATTAAATTAAGACTAAACTGTCTTACAGGACTTACTCTAATGACATCTGCACTGAGTCTGTCTTGAGGTTTATGTATAGTTAATAAAAGGGGTTTACACTGTCTATCTTGGCAATTATCAGGAGGAATTCCTTTAGCTAAGTAGAGCTTTCTTTTTAAAGATTTTTTTACTGCATGAGGGGCTGTCTACTTTTGAAACTGGGTAGTCCACCAAACACTGCTCCACCTTGGACATGGGGGCCTACTTGCCTTTTTTTATTCTATTAAGATTTGTCCATTTAGGATAGAGATACTTATTATCTCCAGAAAGCTATCTTTGGTCATTTAGGTCACCACAAGAGAGAACTTGACAAGCATCAAACCTAATGGTTTGGGGGCTTGATGTTTTAGTAATATTGATTACCAGTTTGACAGGATGACCAGGAGTTCCTTCCCATTCTAGGGCTTCTTGTGACTTGCCTGTGAAATACAGAGTTAGAACCTTAAGGGTTTCAGCCTTAAGGGTTGGTTCACCACCTGGGACACCTGCCAATTCTGTTTTGTTCCCAGATCCCCCAGTCAGTTTCTTTACTCTGGTGTAATGAGTCCAACTCTTTTCAGCCGTCCTCACTGCAGTCTCCGTGATCAGGAGCACTTGGTAGGGGCCTTCCCAGCTGGGCTGGAGTCGATCTTTTCAGGATTTTACTAACACCAGGTCTCTAGGCTTGAAGCAGTGAGTGAAGAACTCAAGCGGGGGAGTCTGGGTGAGGAGTCCTTTCAGCTTAAGAGAAGATAAGTTAGAAGACATGGCCAGCACATATTCCATCTTTTTCAAGTAAACTTGCTTCATATTTTAAAATTTGAGAATTTATTAGCTAGTGCCCAGCCCACTGATTAAGTAAGCATGACCCGAACCTGTGAGGAGTACTGACTGTGAGGGTTCCTGAGTTAATTTCCTGCTCTGTTCTACCAGTAAGGCCGTGGTTGCAATGGCCTGAACGCATTCAGTCCATCCTCAAGAGATAGGGTCCAATAGATTAGACATAAAGGCCACTGGTTGTTTCTTCCACCCCAGGCTTGGGTCAAAACCCTACAGAGAACCTTGTTCAACAGTAACAAACTGGTGAAACGGCTTCTCTAATGATGGGAGTGCCAGGACTGGGGCGGTGACTAAGGATTGCTTTCAATTTCTCTAGAATTTGCAGTTCCGCTGGGTCCATTGGAGAGGGTCTGGCTCTCCCTCTAACAATTCGAAATACAAGCTTCGAGCCTCTCTTCTAACACTTTTTGAGCTTCTCTCAGTAATTCTTCTCTATGTTTTTCATTCTATCTATCTAAATTCTGTAATTTCTTAGATATATCTGGCCAATTTTTGGTTACAAAATTGACTTTTGAAAGATCCTGTCCTACCTGAGCTTCTGGGTCAAGTTCTGAATATTTTCTCATCTGGTCCCTGAGTCTCTATGAAAATGCAGGTGGGGTTTCTTCCTTTTCTCATTGGACTTCAATCACCTTAGAAACATTTTGAGATCTTGGGGCTGATTCCCCAATTCCCTTTATAATTAGCCCTCGAAGATCTTGCATTTTAATTCTATCTCCTAGATTATTATTATCCGATCTAGGATCTACATTTGGGGACTTTTGTTCCACTGACTGGACACCCAGGCCTGGTGGCTGTTTTTGTTCCCTAATGGACACAGCAGCTCTCCTGATCATCCCCCCCCTCACCGACCAGGGAGTAGGACATCAGTTCAACTTAAGAATTGGTCTAGTTGGTCCACTAGGCCAAGGGGATCTTCTAGCAATGCTTACAATTTCTCACCTCAGTACCCATGAGGGGACCATTAACAAATTTTCCCTTGTCCTAGTGGGACCTCTCTCAATGGAAACGTCTTGGGATTCCTGGTGGATTACCCAGAAGGCAAGGGGAAACTCTAAGTCCTTCTTACATCGTTAAGTCTGGGGAGAGGAAATCGTGGGGCAAAATACCTTTAAAAACTGAAATCAAAGGGAGAAGTAAAGTTTAAAATCTATTTACTACTCACAAGCTGCAGTCAGGGGCCATTTCTCTATTTCAGACTCTAGCATCAGCCAAAAACCGGCCCTCCCCCTCACCTCTCAGGTACAGATAAGCCCTCCATGCCCAGGTAATTACCCATTGATGTGGAGATGAATTTTTCTCCACCCCTGAGGAAAGATGCAAATGCACTAAAGTTATACTTCTTTCTACCTCTGAACGCCTGTTGATATGAGATACGAGTGGGGAAGAAAGGGAAAAAGGCCAGGAAAGTCTACTAAAAAGACTCAGAGTTAATTAATTAAAGCTCAAAAAGACAGGAGCAACTTGGCCTGGAATGTTTGAATATTCCTCAGATAAAGGAGAGGGTACCTCAGCATAGCCTGTCTTTATTATGTTAATCATACAGGCTCAGCCTCTTCTTTTGTTTTTTTTTTTTAACTTTACCTATATGCTATTTTTTTTCTTTCTGACCCCAAATAGTCTGCAACCCAGGCAATCAATTCAGCATGCAGGCGCAGCCGTAAACAACATAGCAAAAGGCAGGAAGGATTTCATCCTAAAGATTGCATTTTAATACCCAGGAGGTCAAGAAGCACGGACCCTCAACTTACTCATTAGCAAATAGAAAATAACTCTACCCCCCCCTTGGAAGAAGGGCAGCCAGTCCTGATAAGCTCCCAAACCAGGAAGCTGCCATCCTGGGAGAGGACTAAAAGCAGTAAATTTCTTGTGTTAAGCTAATTGTGTAGAATTACCCAGAGGACTGATAAGAAATATAATATCTCATCAAAGATACTTGAGACCACTTAACAAGTCTACACCTCCAGGTGCTGGCCACACTCCTAAAGAATCTTTAAAGAGGGAACCCCCAACTCCTGGGGCACTTCCCTTTCTGAGGCCACCAGCACTCTCAAAGTGCACAACCTTTTAACTTAGAACTTTCTCTCTCCAACCTCCCAGGGTGCCCCTCCCTCCTGAGGCGGCCTCACTTTCTCTCTCCAGGAGTAACTCCAAACAAAACTCTCACTCCTCCTCACCACCGTGTTCCCGCCTCTCAACTCTCCGCTGTGCCGGCTGTGGCATGGAAAGGGACTGAAGAAAACACACAACGCTCTCCCAACACCAGGGCTTGTCCTGGGAGGTCTCTTGTAGTTCCTCCTCCCTAGCTTTCCCTTCTCTGGTGTTAGGGGAAGCACCCTTGGTAACCAACAGATTCCTCAGGTGAACTGGAGGCTTTATAACCATGAAAAAATAACTCAAACCTGGCAAAGTCAGTTTTCATCTGATGTAACTTTAATCTAGACAAAACAGCAAAATTTGATCATCTTCTGTTTGTCCTTAACTCGGTACCGGAGGCGTCCCCCCAGTACCGTAACCTTCACCCCAGCAGGCTATCTGGGGGGAATTCCAAGGGAGCTCATCTGGTTCCCTTTCTCTGCTTTCCTAGGCCTAGAATTTGTATTTCCCATCCTTCAGGAGGTCTCTGTGTCTGAGTTCCCTGTGTACTCAACCCCCCATAATGGAAGTTTCTTGCACACACCCCGAGATTACACGTCTCAGCCACACACACTCGACCTCTGAAAAATGCCCAACCACCAAGGCAGTACTTATAGTCCAATTTTCCCACCTTGGCTCGTGCACGAGGTTGCCTGGTTGCCGCGGTGCCTGTGTTTTCTCCCCTGCGTCGGTCACGCTGTCTCCGCACAAAAGTCTCGGGTCTCCCCTCAGCTTCTGTGCAAAGGTGAGACGCCCAGACTGAGCGGGCCGCCCAAAGCCAGGTGGGACACATCTTCCCACTCCCCTTGGGCCCCCACCTCACACAGGCAAGAGGATCCCGGACGAGCCCCCCAAATTGTGAGAAACACAGTCACTGGTCTAAATTCAATAAGTGGACATGGATACAAAGAGAACAGCGGAGCTAGGCTTTAATGACAGTCTTGCAAGATCGGGTGTCTGGTGGGCAGGCACACCTGGGGAGTTTGGCGCCAATAATTTATCTCCTAGTGTGCGAGTCCCTCCCCTGGTTCCTCATTGGCTGAGTACTACGGGGTTCACATTCTTTCCCGGACATCGCTGAAGCCAGTTATATCTTTCCTTTACATTTGTCTTAAATTTATTGGTAGGTTTAAAAAACTCAAACAGGTATGCCAGGCCCTTATCAATTCCCCCACCTCCAGTCTCAGCCTAGTAGCTTTCACCACGTGGCGTTTTGTTAGTACTTTATTGTTAAAATGTTTAAACATCCTAGTGGGAATAAATCACATTTAGGTTTTATACTCTTTCCTAACACACTTAATGCACCTAGAGCAACCTCATTATTCTAGGACCTCAGGGTGCATTAACTCATGTAGTGCTTACAAGAATTTTCTGCAATAAGTATTATAACATTATCACTCCACCCCCATTTGACATGTATGGAAGCTGAAGCACAGAGAGGTTAAGTAATTTTCCCTGACAGGATTAGTCACACAGTAGTGTTGGGGGAGAATTGTGTATTTTCCTTGGTCCTTGTCCCCCCCACAACAAAGAATAGAAGGGCAGAGACACAACAGTGAAGCAGAGCAAAAGATTTATTTGAAGTTATTTAAAGAGAGAAAAAGTACAGGCCTCCTCAGTGAGAAGAGGCACCCGGAAAGTTTGGAGAGGGACAGTTTAAGACTAAAAGATTACACACTTTGAAAGTGTGGGCGATCCCAGAGAGAGGAGCGCCCTGAAAGGTTGGGGGCACCTCCTTTTGAGGATTCTTTAGGAATGTGACTGAGGCCTAGGGATGCAGACCTGTTAAGTGGTTTTTGAATACTTAGACTTAACACACTGCTTTGATTTCTCTGGGAGTCTTGATCTGGGAGCGTATCAAACATGGCTGCCTGCCCAGCCCCCAGGGTGGGCTGAGTTATTGTCTGTTTGCCAAAGAGTAAGTTAAGAATCTTACATTTTTAACTTCCTGGGTATTAAAATACAATCTTTAAGATGGAATCCTTCCTGTTTTTTACTATGTTGTTTATGGCTGGGCCTGCATGCTAAATTTGTTGCCTAGGTTACAAACTCCTTAATTAGGGCTGGAAGGAGAAAAAAAAGCATATAGGTAAAGTTAAAAAGTAAACTGGGCCTGCATGATTAACACAATAAAAACATGGGCTGTGCTGAGGTACCCTCCTTTATCTGGGGAATATTCAAACTTTCCAGGCCAAGTTGCTACTGGCTATTTGAGCTTTAATTTATTAACTTTGGGTCTTTTTAGTGGACTTTCCTGGGCTTTTTCTCTTTCCACCCCGCTCATACCTATTTTCCTGCCTAACAGTAGTAAGGAATGCAACCAGGTTTTATCTCCTCTCCCACCAGGCATTCTGGCCCCAGAGGCTGCCCTCCTAACCACTGTGACCCCCTGTAAGTCCGGGGAGAGGAAATCCCGGGACAAAACACCTCTAAAAACTGAAAGCAGTCAAAGGGAGAAATAAAGTTTAAAATCGTTTATTGCTTACAAACTGCAGTCCCGGGCGTTTTCTCTTTCCTGCTCCTGCAGAAGCAGAACCAGCCCTCCCCTCCCCTTTCAGGTACAGATAAGCCCTCCATTGCCCAGGTAATTACCCACTGATATGGAGATGAACTTCTCTCCACCCCTGAAGAATGATGCAAATGAACTAAAGCCATACTTCTTTCCACCTCTGAATGCCTATTGATATGCAGATATACTAAAGCCAGGTGAGATATTCTGGAAATATTACAATTTACCCACAGGCCACTCCTCCAGAATTCTCACAATTTACTCGTTCCCCCTCTTCCGAGCATTCTAATTACAATAGCAACAGCAATAAAATCTTGATAAAACTCAAACCAAAGGATTCAGCCTATACAGATTAAGTAAATGTACTTTACAGCACAATCTCTCACTAAGCACAAAATCTTTCTACACGTTTACTCATTCCTAACAACCATGATAGATTGCTCACAAAACTTTTACCAAACATTAGACAAAGTCAAGCCTCTCTTTAAGCATTTTTTTCCTGACAACAGCAACACAGTCATGATAATTCTCAAGTCAGAGGATTCAGCTTGGTTCAAAGTAACATGCAGATTAAGTCCAAAGCTCATCTATTCCAGCCATCATGTGGCAGCTGCAGCCAGAGGGCACAACCCGGACACAAGTGTGAGAAACACACTCACTGGTCCAAATTCAGTAAGTGGACACGGAGACAAAGAGAATAGCGGAGCGAGGCTTTAATGACGGTCTTGCAAGATTGGGTGTCTGGTGGGCAGGCACACCTGGGGAGTTTGGCGCCAATAATTTATCTCCTAGTGCGCGAGTCCCTCCCCTGGTTCCTCATTGGCTGAGTACCACAGGGTTCACGTTCTTCCCTGGACGTCGCCTAAGCCCGTTTTATCTTTCCTTTACATTTGTCTTATTCTTATTGGTAGGTTAAAAATAACTCAAACAGGTATTGCCAGCCCCTTATCAACTCCTCCACCCCCACTCTCAGCCTGAGCAGCTTCCACCACGTGGCCCTTTGTTAATACCTTACTGTTAAAATATTTAAACATCCTAGTGGGAATAAATCACATTTAGGTTTTATACTCTTTCCTAACACAAGGACTGTAGAAGCAAATAACTGTGATTTTGGGGGCCACTTTGCTTTTATTCCAGGAATATGCAGGAGGCCAGCTTCCAGGCTTTTTCCCCAAGGTGCCACAAAAGCCAGCCCTTGCCAGTACATGTGTTGAAATGCCCAGGGCCACTTCCATTTTATTCCTAATTGCTGCACCCATCCTTGCAATGAGTGTCCAATAAAGTGAGTGTCTTGATCCCTCTCAATCACTGGCGATGAGCCATAGGCTGCAAAGAGATGCTCCAGGCCCCTCTTAGTGGTTTGCTGATTTACACAATGTGCAGGGCACTCCTTCCAGGCTTGGCTGACTTCTTTAAAGGTCAATGGCAAGCCCCACCTATGGACTACAGCCCACATTGTCTTTTGCCCCACGTGCAACAAACACTGATGTAGCCATTGGGCCACATTAGAGGCTGGCTTTCCTTCTAGCCAGCACACCTGGGCCAAAGTGTCTGCTGGGGATGCCAAAGGCAAATGGACAGTCACATGATATATGGTAGGCATCTGTGGCACACCACTCTATGGCCTTTGGGTGCAGTCTCTCACACACCCCACGAAGGGATAGGTGGCTATTACATTCATCGGAGCTGTTCTGGTGATACGCTCCATAGCCAGCAAGCCATGGTACACAGCAGCCAGTTGCTTCTCTGTCAAGGTGACCCGGACCTCTGTTCCTTTCCATGGTTGTGGCCAGGCTTTGGCCAGGAGCAGGAGCAGCAGCAGTGGCAGAAGCAGAAGCCTTAGGCTCAGGCCCCGGGCCGGGGTCAGCACTGCCAGCAGTGGTGGTGGTGCCTCCACGACCACTCGAGTGTAGAAACACCTCCCTCAGCACGAGCACCACTTCTCCCCATCATTTCTAGGGGCGGCTCTCCCAAAGGTTGCACCCATTATAATAGATTCCGGGTTCAGAGGAATCCTGCCAACTGCACCAGATATAAGTCTGGGGAGAGGAAGTCCCGGGGCAAAATACCTCTAAAAACCGAAATCCAGAATTATTACAGTATTACAAGTTTACCTACACCCCTCTATCCCCTCCCCCTGGGGCTTTTTCCTCTGTGCTGTTTGAATCCCAGGGGTGACAGAGAGTATGTATATATATGTATATAATGCATCTTCCTAGAGCACAATTTATTTTTTAGAGTCCAGTTACCTGGAAGTGTTTTAATCATATAATCTCTGGCTTATGATACACTTTCATTGTTGGCCCATGAATGGCTAAATAAATATTTTTATGCAATAAGTTCCAGTAAATCCACCACCAGCTCTACAATTAGAATCGTGATGGGAATTTACATCTACATATTGGTCGTCTCCTCTTCCACCCCCTTCGTAATCACCATCCTGAATCCATCCTTTGCCATTCCCTTGCTCTCATTTTCATAGAGTTTTGTACCTACCTCTATGCATTTCTAAAAACAAGTTTCTTATTGTAACTCGGGAGTGAGGAGGGGGCAGAATATGTTCCCACCCTGGGCAAATAAACTTTGAAGCTGAAATCAGTTAAAGGGAGAAATGAAGTGGGAGAATCTGTTTATTGCTTACAAGCAGTCGTCCACTTCTGCTCGCCCCTGTCTCTCCTGACCTGGCTGCAAAAGGACCCCCCACCTACCCTCTTGGGTCCAGGTGTGTGCGCGCTCCCTACCTGCCTTGTCATCACCTGTCGATGGACTCCTCTCCATCCTGTGGAAACACCTATTGAATGGAGATGCACTAAGGCCAGGTGAGAGATTCTGAAAATATTGCAATTTTACCCACACTTAGATCATTTTTTAATTTTATTAAAAGGATGTCATGCTATATATAATTTGTTGGGATTTATTTTACCCTCTATATCACGTTGCTAAATTCATCCATCTTGTTGCCTGATGCTACATATTCTTTCTTGTGACTAGATCACACTTTATTCATTCATTCTGTTGATGGGCATTTGGATTTTTTCCAGGCTTTTTGCTATAGTAAATAAAACTTGTAGGAACATTCTTCTACATGACTTCTCTTGAGCACATGTATGAGCTTCTTTTATACACACACATGCACATATACACATACACCGAGGAGAGGAATTGCTGGATTGCTGGGTATGTGGCTGTTCAGTTTCATAAAATAATGCCACACTATTTTAGTGAGAGAAGCATTGTGATACAAACATTCTTTCTAACTTCATATTATCAGGCTTTTAAATTTCTCACAGTCAAATAAATGTTAAGAGTATCTTAATTTGCATATCCCTGATCACTAATGAAGTTGGATCTCTGTTTATATTTATGGGCCTATGCATTTCTCCTTCTGAGAAATGCCCATGTTATCTGTGAAATAACTTGTATTACCTGCTAAAGATGCGTATTTTGCACATTATTTTAACCTTAAACAGTTTGCTTTATGCACAATACAGTTTATGTGGATTTTAAAGATAGTACTTGAGAGTTGAAACAAATCTGGGCCTGCCTCAGGTTCTCCACTACAGTCCATTTACTTCTATTTGCCTGCAGTTGCTTTGATAAGTGTGAGAATAGTTGGCTAGTTAAGGCAGGGAATGAGTTTTTCTGTTGAGGCCTGTGGGGTGCTGAAAGGCTAACATGACTCACAGGAAATCTCTCTTATGTCTCTGTTTCCTTTACTGGCTGAGTCCCCAGGAACTTTCTAGATCAGTGTAAGTCCGGGGAGAGGAAATCCCGGGGCAAAATACCTCTAAAACTAAAATCAGTCAAAGGGAGAAATAAAGTTTAAAGCCCTTTTATTGCTTACAAACTGCAGTCCCGGGGCCGTCTCTCTTTCCTGCTCCAGCAGAGGCAAAACCAACACTCCCCCTCACCTCTCAGGTACAGGTAAGCCCTCTGCTGCCCAGGTAATTACTCGCTGATACGGAGATGAACCCCTCTCCACCCCTGAGGATTTGCTAATGTGCTAAAGCCAGGTGAGATATTCTGGAAATGTTACAATTTTACCCACAATCAGGCTAAGGCTCCTTTTTTTCTGGTGCCTGGTTGGTGTTTGATGAATGTATTAGTTTGGTTGTTAGCAGAGAAATTCATGTCATGACTGGCATAGGTGACTTACTGCTTTACAGAATTCAAGGAGGTTAAAGTGCCAAACCCCAGAGAACAGCCAGGAACCCAAACCACACCTGGTTTCTATCTGTCTGTGCTTTGCTGTCTATCTGTCTGTCATTTGATTTTATTCTAGCTGCAGAAAAATTATTATCTTTATCTGAGACTTACATTTTACAGTTTAAACCACACAAAACAGAAAAACAAAACCCACAAGTTTTGAAAACTGTATTTTGGTTTTGATAATCCCCAAGGAGGTTTATTTCAATTTTACAGGAGTTAAAAAAAAATAGTTCTTCAAAACTTCCTGTCAGCCTTAATGGACAGGCAGTTTTAGGATTGTAAAATGTTGTGAGCCGTGGCTTCTTCGCTGCCCGTTGAGAACAGTGTTAGTCTGTTTTCTTCAGTGCCTGTGCCAGACTCAGGTGGGCAGAGAGAGGGCTGTGTGTCTGTCAGGGAATCATGTATGCTCGTCATGCAGGCTCTTAAACCAGTGATGCACGCATTACTCAGGACTGATCCTGTAAGAATGAGAATAAGTTAGCATAAGAGTAGCCATCTTAAGGGCCTAGAAGCAGTTTTCTGAAGTTGTGACTTAAAAGAGAAAAAAAAAACCTGGAACTGAGTAAAGCCTTGGAAAACAAGTTAATCATGAACACCGGGATGGGGGCAGCTGTGGCCTTCAGTCAGCTAACCTTGGTCAGTTAATCCTACATACCAAGCTTATCGTGCAGAACCTCCCTAACAATTGAAGAGTAGTCTTATCTTGCTCTCGCTTAACCCCAGGATGTATGTCTTGCAAAGATAATGTGCAGCTGTGGAAAATTACTAAGAGTTAAGTGTTTTGAAAATGCCATATAAACCCTTGGTTTTGAGTGCTCGGGGTCCTTGTTGAGACCCGCTGCGTCGGGCTGACACTTGGACCCCAGCTAGCTGGTCTCTAAATAAATTCCTCTTGCTTATTGCATCAAGAGACGCCTTCTGTGAGTGATTTGGGGCGGCGCTCTCCTCTGAGAAAAATCCAACATTTGGGGGCTCGTCCGGGATCTGCGCTCACCCCGCTTCACTCCCGAAGTCGCTCTTGGAGGAAGAGGTAAGATTAGTGGTGCCTTGGGTTGTCTGTGTTCTGTTTTCTGTTTTCCAGTGAGACCGGTCAGAATTCTGAAAGGGTACCCATTGTCTGGCAGCCGTCCCGGTCCCGTAAGGGGTCGCGACTGCGGTCGGTAGACGTACTTAGAGCACCGCAGGCTGCAACCCTGGGGGACGCCCCGGGGAGTTTAGAGAGCCAGGGACGCCTGGTGGCCTCCCACCTGTTTTTCCGCAAAAGTGAACCGGATGAGATAGGGTTGGTTTTTGGGCGCCGAGAGTATCAGCCCACTGATTCTTTTTGGTTTTTAGTCAGAAATCTGAAGGAAACTAAGTGCGGCCGCTGTGTGTCTAATCTCTGTGTGTCTCTGTTTTTTGTGTTCTGTACATGTCTAATAATTGTTGTACTGACCATGGGACAGACGGTAACGACTCCACTCCGTCTGACGTTAGATCACTAGACAGAAGTGAGAGCGAGGGCACACAATTTGTCAGTAGAAGTAGCAACCCTATATTGTAGTCTGGCAGGAGTTAGTGAAAAGTCCACCACCCTGGGTAAAGCCCTGGGTGCAAAAGAAAATGAGCTCTCGAGTCTTAGTGGCCCAGGCTCAACCTCAGAGCAAGAGAAAATAAACTACCAAAATTCACCCTGACACTCAAGATTTACTCATGGTTGATGATCCCCCTCCCCACCTCCAGCCCCGGCGCCTCCAGCCCCGGCGCCTCCAGCCCAGGTGCCCTCAGCCCCAGTGCCCCCACTGCCTCTAACTTCAGGCACTGGGGCAATGGGACCGCCTCCGGGACCAGCCCAGGGAACTCGACGCCGCCGAGGGGCCGCAGCGGACCCGCCGGGTATTTTTCCCCTCCGATATTACCGGGTCCCCATCCTCGGAGAAGAAAGGGACCCGCCTTTCCAACCTCTGCAATATTGGCCATTCTCCTCTGCTGATTTATACAACTGGAAAGCTAACCACCCTCCTTTTTCAGAAGAACCGCAGAAACTAACTGGACTGATAGAGTCCCTAATGTTTTCTCACCAGCCCACTTAAGATGACTGTCAGCAGCTTTTACAGGTGCTCTTCACCACGGAAGAAAGAGAAAGGATCCTCCTGGAAGCGCGAAAGAATGTGCCTGTAGCTGACGGACGACTGTCGCAACTCCCTCATGATATAGGAAGGGGGTTCTCACTGACCAGACCCAACTGAGACTTTAATTCTCCAGAAAGTAGGGAGCGACTAACCATCTATCGCCAGGCTCTGGTGGCAGGTCTTTGCGGGGCTGCAAGGCGCCCCACCAATTTGGCCAAGGTAAGAGAAGTTAGTAAGGGAGCCGCTGAGGCACCCGCAGTGTTCTTAGAACGCCTGATAGAAGCCTTCAGGTGGTATACTCCCTTTGACCCCACTTCAGAGGGGCACAGTGCCTCAGTGGCTCTTGCCTTTATTGGGCAATCAGCGCCTAATATTAGAAAGAAGCTTCAGAGACTAGAAGGCTTACAAGATTTGTCGCTGAGAAATTTAGTGAAAGAAGCAGAGAAAGTTTATCATAAGAGAGAGACTGAGGAAGAGAAGGAGTTAAAGAAAGAAAAAGAAAGAGAAAGTAAAGAAGAAAAGAGAGATAAGAAGTATGAGAAAAATTTAACAAAGATCTTGGCCGCAGTAGTAGAAAGTAAGAGATGCCCGCCCTCTTGTAGTAGAACTAGTAAGGCAGGGTCCCTGAGCAACCGACCTCCTTTAGATAAAGATCAGTGTGCGTACTGCAAGGAGAAGGGGCATTGAGTGAAAGAATGCCCTAAGAAACCACCGCGGGGACCTCCGAAGAAGGTGTTGTTTCTGCTAGAAGATGAAGATTAGGGAAGACGGGGCTCGGAGTCCCTCCCCGAGCCTAGAGTAACTCTGAAAGTAGAAGGGCAACCCATTGAGTTTCTGGTAGATACCGGTGCTCAACATTCAGTACTGACCCAAGCTAGAGGCCCCCTTTCTAGTAAAAAGTCTTGGGTGTTCGGGGCCACGGGTCAGAGACAATATGCATGGACTACCCAAAGAACAGTGGACTTAGGAGTGGGACAAGTAAACCACTCATTCCTTGTTATACCGGAATGCCCTACACCCTTGTTAGGAAGAGACATCTTGACCAAAGTCGGGGCCCAAATATCCTTTCAGGCTGAAGATACCCGAGTGACTGATAGAGAGAAGAAACCTTTGGGCCTAAGTATTCTGTCCATAAAATTAGAAGACGAGTACCACCTTTTTAAAGAACCAGAACCCTCCCGAGTTAATCAAAGGTGGCTTACTGAAGCCCAGAAGCAGACTGTGACGCAGATCCCGGTCCCTACTACTCCGCGCCAAGTCCGCGAATTTCTAAGAACAGCAGAGTTCTGTAGATTATAGATACCCGGATATGCCACCTTAGCCGCCCCCCTGTACCCCCTAACCAAAGGGGCAGCCTGTTTGTTTGGGGACCTGAACAGCAACAGGCCTTTGATGAGATCAAGAAGGCCCTCCTGTCGGCACCCGCTCTGGCCTTGCCAGACGTGACTAAGCCGTTCGTCCTTTTTGTAGATGAACGGAGTAGTGTAGCTCGGAGAGTGTTGACCCAGCAATGGGGACCTTGGAAGAGACCTGTCGCCTATTTGTCAAAAAAATTAGACCCAGTAAGTAGCGGATAGCCTGCCTGTTTGAGAGTAGTGGCGGCCGTGGCCCTCCTAGTTAAAGATTCTGACAAACTGACACTGGGACAGAAACTTACTGTAGTTGCTCCGCATGCGTTAGAGAGTGTAATTCAGCAGCCACCCGAGAGATAGATGTCGCATGCCAGAATGACTCACTACCAAACCTTACTCCTGAATCGTAATCGTGTAGAGTTTGCCCCCCCTGCCATTCTAAACCCGGCCACTCTGCTTCCCGATTCGGGGAAGGAAGTGCTTCATACCTGCCAGGAAATCCTGGCTGAAGAGACAGGCACCCGCCAGGACTTGCAAGATCAGCCCTTAAGAAGACCGAGACTCCTGACTTGGTATACGGACAGGAGCAGTTACATCATAGATAGTAAGAGAATGGCTAGAGCTGCAGTAGTAGATGATGACCAGATTATATAGGCCAGTAGACTCCCAACGGGCACCTCTGCACAGCGAGCAGAACTCATCGCCCTGACTCAGGCCCTAAAAATGGCAGAAAATAAGAGACTTAACGTCTACACTGACAGCAGATACGCCTTTGCCACTGCTCATATACACGGGGCTATTTATAGACAGAGAGGGCTGTTAACTTCTGCCGAGAAAAATGTTAAAAACAAACAAGAAATTTTAGATTTGCTAGAAGCCATCCATAGGCCTAAAGAAGTAGCAATAATACATTGCCCTAGACATCAGAAAAATGACTCTCCAATAGCTCGAAGAAACCGGAGGGCAGACCAAGCCGCAAAGCAAGCGGCTCAAGGAATGAACATTTTGCCCCTCCAAGTGTGTCCGGAAGCCACCCACATTAAGAGCTTCCAGTATACACCTGAAGATCTCGTTTGTATAAACAAATTAGAGTTCAAAAATTTCTCGCCCCAAGAGATATACAAGTCTGAAGAAGAAAAAGTTATCCTGCCCCAGAGAGAGGCAGAGGAATACTTAAGGCAATTACATCAATTGACACATCTGAGAGCAAAAAAATCTAAAAACCTTGGTTTGAGACTCCCCTTATCATGTTATTAAATTAAGAAAATTGGCTGACGAGGTTATAAAAAATTGTGTACCCTGTCAATTAGTAAACGTGAGCAAAAATCAAGCAATATCTAGAAAAAGACTTCGAGGAGATCGCCCAGGAGCTTATTGAAAAGTTGACTTCACTGAAATTAAGCCTGCTAAGTATAGATATAAGTACTTTCTAGTTTTCCTAGACACATTTTCAAGATGGACAGAGGCGTTCCCCACAAAAACTGAGACAGCCCAGACGGTGTCTAAAAAAATCCTTGAAGAGATATTTCCCAGATTTAAGATCCCAAAAGTAATCAGCTCCGACAATGGCCCTGCCTTTGTTGCCCAGGTAAGTCAGGGATTGGCCAAGATCCTGGGGACGGATTAAAAATTGCATTGTGCATACAGGCCCCAGAGCTCAGGACAGGTAGAAAGGATGAACAGAACTCTAAAAGAGACCTTGACTAAATTGTCCATAGAGACTGGCTTATGTGATTAGTTGGTCCTCCTTCCCTTTGCCCTGTTTAGAGTCAGGAACACTCCCGGCTGCTTTAGACTAACGCCTTTTGAAATAATGTTTGGGGCCCCGGCCCCGCTTCAGTCAGCACATCTTCATACATTCCCTGAGTGTGCAACTAATAAGTTTTTGCTTGAAAAGTTACGAGCCTTAGAAGCTGTGCAGAAAGAGGTGTGGGCCTCCATCAAAGAAGCCTATCAGCCAGAAGACCTCTCAGTGCCTCACCAGTTCCAGGTGAGAGACCCCATCTACGTGAGAAGGCACCGGACAGGAAACCTCGAGCCATGGTGGAAGAGACCTTTCATCATCCTCCTGACTACTCCCACAGCTGTGAAAGTGGACGGCATCTCTTCCTGGATACACGCTTCACATCTAAAGAAGGCACCCCCGTCGGACTCGGACTGGCGAGTAACTCGGACTGATAATCCTCTTAAGCTTCGCTTGTGTAAAAAGAACTATGTTGTTAGTAATTCTAATGCTCCTGCTGTTTCCAACCCCCCAGAGCCTTAATCCTCATGTCCCTTATCTGCTTACCTAGAAAGTAAGAAATAGGCAGACCCAAGAAGAGTATAATCACACCACCCATATTGCCCCTTTGGGCACTTGGTTCCCAGACTTATATTTTAATTTAGATAAAGTAGCTGACATAGACGAGATAGAAAGAAGAGACTGGCGGAAAAAGCAACGCCGAGTCTCTGTAAGTAAGAATAAATTTTATGCATGCCCAGAGTTTCGAACGGGAGCAGAAAGACAGAAGTGTAGAAGAATTGAGTCCCTCTACTGTGCACAATAGAGCTGTGTCACTTTCAATGACGGAGAAAAAAAAATGAGATGTGAGCCCGCAGCTTATCCACCTTTCCTTTGTTAGACCATGCACTCGAGTGAAGTACAGCCCCAATTGTAACTTACTTAGACTCAAATTTACAGAACAGAGAAAGAAAGACCCCCGATAGAAAACAGGAGGGTTGACTTGGGGACTGTATCTCCACCAGACATCCCCGAGTAGAATCCTTCTACGAGTGCGACTCAGCGTCCAGGCCCTCCCAGCCGCTCCGATAAGACCTAATACTGTCCTACGAGATCAGCTGCGTCTTCCAACCCCTACTCCAAAGCAGTATCCCATCATTATGACTACTCACCCCCAGCCCTCCGTATCCTCTCCTAACCAGGTAGTTCCTTTTATTAGTACCGGACAGCACCTCCTCAACCTCGTCGAAGGAGCATTCTTAGTTCTGAATGTCTCCAACCCTAAAGTTACTGAATCCTGCTAGTTATGTTTTTCTTCTGGACCTCCTTATTATGAAGAGTTAAGACTGTCAAGTAGTTTCAATAATACAACTCTGATATCCACTTTAGCCGGACCCTTGCTCATTCTTGTTCTGCTTCTTACTTTTAGTCCCTGTGTTTTGAACCGGCTAATATCTTTTGTTAGAGAGAGAGTAAGTGCTGTTCAAGTACTAATGCTAAGACAACAGTATCACTCGCTCACACATCGAGAAGAAACAAACATTCCATGATTAAAATGCCCCAAAAAGAGAAGTGGGGAATGTAAGAATGAGAATAAGTGAGCATAAGAGTAGCCATCTTAAGGGCCTAGAAGCAGTTTTCTGAAGTTGTGACTTAAAAGAGAAAAAAAAAAACTGGAACTGAGTAAAGCCTTGGAAAACAAGTTAATCATGAACACTGGGATGGGGGCAGCTGTGGCCTTCAGTCAGCTAACCTTGGTCAGTTAATCCTACATACCAAGCTTATCGTGCAGAACCTCCCTAACAATTAACGAGTAGTCTTATCTTGCTCTCGCTTAACCCCAGGATGTATGTCTTGCAAAGATAATGTGCAGCTGTAGAAAATTACTAAGAGTTAAGTGTTTTGAAAATGCCATATAAACCCTTGGTTTTGAGTGCTCGGGGTCCTTGTTGAGACCCGCTGCATCGGGCTGACACTTGGACCCCAGCTAGCTGGTCTCTAAATAAATTCCTCTTGCTTATTGCATCAAGAGATGCCTTCTGTGAGTGATTTGGGGCGGCGCTCTCCTCTGAGAAAAATCCAACAATCCCGTCCTTCAGCACCCCCTGTGTTAGCCCTCCTAAGTTTCTTATTCCTGGCTTTTGGAGTGTGTTCAGTTGATGTCCGTCTGAGAATTCTCACTGAGGAGTCTGGGGGGAGGCTGATCCTGGTGGTAGAGGCCAGGCCTCCACATAGTGCCCACCCTTTAGTGCTGCCTCCTCCCTCAGCTAGGCTGGAGGACTTCACTTCCCCTTACATGCATCCAAGACTACGTGATTTGGAAATCTTTCATGCATTCTCATTTCAGCCATTCAAAAACCAGAGGACAGAGGGAGGATATCATATATTTTGTGTCCTTTCTCTTACCTTTATTGGAACATGCCTTATTAAAATAACTGTAGAACATATAATCAAATGGGTTGTGTTGATCAATGCCCATTGTTAGAGGTGAGGGGTAATTGATATCCATTGATCTCCCCACATGGAATCATGATCCTCAATATTATACATTTATTTTTTGCTATTATCAGGAAGGCAATGTGTACAATGGGAAAAAGTAGACTTACTAATTCTCTGACTTTGGGTAAGTTACTTAACTTCTCTGAACAGCTGAAATTAAATTTTTTATAGGCACAGTTGTACTCATAGTCTCTACCTCACAAGAGTTTTTGTGAGATTTAAATGAAACATTTACATGAAACCAGTATGGCACCTGGCACAGTAAGCCACCTCACTTTTGTAAGGATAATAAAGAAGATTTTTTCATCCCCAGTAGATGTAAGTGGTGTACTTTCAATATGACAGTGATTATGAGCCATACAGTTTGGGTTGCTCTTAAAGTTCTACCATTTGCTGGCTGTGTGATGTTGGGCAAGTTGTTTAACATCTCTGTGCCTCAGTTTCTTCATCCATAAATACCAAGAATAATAGCTCAGGGCTGTTGGGAGGATTAAATGAATTAGAACTGTGAAATTGTGAAGTTGTTAGAACAGTGCTTGGTACACAGTGTGCACTCTATCAGTGTTAAATATTATTGTTATTGCTGTTAATAAAACAATAACAGCAACAGTAATAATAGTAACAATAACAATAGTAACAATGATAATAGTAATAGAACTAAGTATTCTGTGGATGTATATATGAGGAGGCACAAAAATATCCATGACACAGTTTCTGCTTCTGTAATCTAGTAAAGCAAATGCAAAAGACATATAGAACACTACAGGCAGAATGTAAAAATGGGGAAAGAGGGTTATAACCCAAATGCCATCGGAATTATGAGGTCTTCATTCTGGAACTGGACACCTATTTTTTACTATCTTTCTTCCCCCAGTTATTTCATTTCCTTAGCAGAGTAGAGTGGAAAGAACAGAGATTTTAAAATCTTATTTGCATTTTAATTCAGTGCTGCTATTGACCTGCCATATGAACATGGTTAAAAGAGTTGCAGTTTGGCAAAACTATACCTGCATTTTAGGGTTGTATGAAAATCCCTAAGTTAATATATGTAAGAGCTCAGTGCAGTGACTGGCATTTGCCTCTCTTCCTTTTGCTGTGTAAAGGGCGAGTATTAATATGTTTCCCACTTTCTTGACTAAGACATATTCAGGATATAACAAACAAGAAGAAATCACTGGATTTATAATTTTTACTTTTCTTGGTTTGCATAAAACTAGTTAGTAGTTTATGGCTTGATGGCATGATTTTATTTTCTCCCTGGAAAATGATGAAAGTGTTTTTATCCAGGGTGGCTCCTGATCAGCTTTGTCTGCAGTTATTTTATAGATTCTGTTTATTTGATGTGATTATCTTGCTACTAGGGAAATTGAGATGAATGTGAATAGTTATAACATGATTCAAGTATTGTTTTAAAGTATCATATGCATTATTGACTTAGTATGTCAGTTTTCTCTTGCTGTCATAACAAATTAACACAAAATTACTGGCTTAAAACAACACAAATGTATTATCTTACAGTTTTGTAGGGCAAAAATCTGTCACAGGTCTCACTGGGCTAAAACCAAGGTGTTGGCAGGGTTGTGTTCTTTTCTGGAGGCTCTAGGGGAGAATGGATTTCATTGCCTTTTTCAGTCTCTAGAGGCTTCTGCATAACAGCCCCTTCTTCCAGGTTCAAATCCAGTGGCTGGGAAAGGTTCTCCATTTTAAGGGCTCATGTGATTAGATTGCGCCTACCTGTGTAATGGACATCCTTGGTTCTTCTCCCCTCAAAACAGAATTGAAAGGCAGAGACACAGCAGCGAAGCAGAATGAAAGTTTTATTTGAATATACTCCAAGGGAGGAGCAGGCTAAAGTCTAGGTACACAAAGGCAGGTTTATTTGAATATACTCCAAAGGAGGACTGTGCACAGTTAGGGTACACAGAGGCAGGATGCTTACTGTGTGGCTTCTTTTACGGCATTTTTGGCAGCGCAAAGTCCTCAATTGGCAATCTTTGGCTTTGGAGGCCTGGTCTAATTGGCAAAAAGAAGACACGGTGTAACTCTGGGGGAAAATATTTTCCCAGCCTGGGGCAAAATACCTTTGAAACTGAAATCAGTCAAAGAGAGAAATAAAATGGGAGAAACATGTTTACTACTTACAAGCAGTTGTCAACTTGTGCTCACCAATGTCTCTCACGACCTGGCTGCAAAAACCGACCCTACCCAACCTCTCCTGTCTAGATATGCCCTCCCTTCCCCTTATAATCACCTATTAATATGGAGATGCCCTACTTCTCACACCCCTTGGAAACACCTATTGATATGGAAATGCACTAAGGCCAGGTTTGAGATTCTGGAAATAGGCCGCAATTTTACCCACAGACCATACCTCCATTTTTCTTTTTTCTTTTTTTCTTTATTTTATATTTTATTTTATTTTTATTGATGTATCATTGATACACACTCTTATGAAAGTTTCACAAGAAAAACAATGTGGTTACTACATTTACCCTTATTGTCAAGTCCCCCCCATACTCCAATGCAGTCACTGTCCATTAGTGTAGTAAGATGCCACAGAGTCCCTACTTGTCTTCTCTGTGTTACACTGTCTTCCCCGTGACCCCACACACACCATGTGCAGTAATCATGATACCCCACAATCCCCTTCTCCCTACCTCTGCATGCACCCTACCCCAACCCTCCCCTTTGGTAACTGCTAGTCCCTTCTTGGAGTCTGTGAGTCTGCTGCTGTTCGGTTCCTTCAGTTTTGCTTCATTGTTATACTCCACAAATGAGGGATATCATTTGACTTCCTTTGCCTGACTTATTTACCTGAACATAATACCCTCTAGCTCCATCCATATTGTTGCAAATGGTAGGATTTGTTTCTTTCTTATGACCGAATAGTATTCCGTTGTGTATATGTACCACATCTTCTTTATCCATTCATCTACTGTTGGACACTTAGATTACTTCCATATCTTGGCTATTGTAAATAGTGCTGCAATAAACATAAGGGTACATATGTCTTTTTGAATCTGAGAACTTGTATTCTTTGGATAAATTCCTAGGACTGGAATTCCTGGGTCAAATGGGATTTCTATTTTTAGCTTTTGAGGAACCTCCATATTGCTTTCCACAATGGTTGAACTAGTTTACATTCCCACCAGCAGTGTAGGAGGGCTCCTCTTTCTCTGTATCCTCACCAGCATTTGTTGTTCATAGTCTTTTCTATGTTGCCCATCCTAACTGGTGTGAGGTGATATCTCATTGTGGTTTTAATTTGCATTTCCCTGAAAATTAGTGAAGTGGAACATCTTTTCATGTGCCTGTTGGCCATCTGAATTTCTTCTTTGAAGAAGTGTCTGTTCATATCCTCTGCCCATTTTTTAATAGGGTTATTTGCTTTTTGGGTGTTGAGGCTTGTTAGTTCTTTATATATTGTAGATGTTAATCCCTTGTCGGATATGTCATTACAAATATATTCTCTCATACTGTAGGATGCCTTTTTGTTCTGCTGATGGTGTCCTTTGCTGTACAGAAGCTTTTTAGCTTGATGTAGTCCCACTTGTTCATTTTTCCTTTTGTTTCCCTTGCCTGAGGAGATGCATTCAGGAAAAAGTTGCTCATGTTTATATTCAAGAGATTTTTACTTATGTTTTTTTCTAAGAGTTTTATGGTTTCATGACTTACATTCAAGTCTCTGATCCATTTTGAGTTTGCATTTGTCTATGGGATAAGACAGTAATCCAGTTTCATTCTCTTGCATGGAGCTGTTCAGTTTTGCCAACACCAGTTGTTGAAGAGGCTGTCATTTCCCCATTGTATATCCTTTATTGTATATTAATTGACCATATATGCTTGGGTTTATATCTGTGCTCTCTTAGTCTGTTCCATTGGTATATGGGTCTGTTCTTGTGCCAGTAGCAAATTGTGTTGATTACTGTGGCTTTGTAGTAGAGCTTGAAGTCAGGGAGAGTAATGGCCCCGCTTTATTCTTCCTTCTCAGGATTGCTTTGGCTACTTGGGGCCTTTTGTGGTTCCATATGAATTTTAGAAATATTTGCTCTAGTTTGTTGAAAAATGGTGATGGTATTTTCATAGGGATTACATTGAATCTGTAGATTGCTTTAGGCAGGATGGCCATTTTCACAATATTAATTCTTCCTATCCACAAGCATGGAATGTATTTCCATTTATTGGTGTCTTCTTTAATTTCTCTCATGACTGTCTTGTAGTTTCCAGGTTATAGGTCTTTCACTTCCTTGGTTAGGTTTATTCCTATGTATTTTATTCTTTTTGATGCAATTGTGAATGGAATTATTTTCCTGATTTCTCTTTCTGCTAGTTCATCAGTAATGTATAGGAATGCAGCAGATTTCTGTGTATTAATTTTGTATCCTGCAACTTTGCTGAATTCAGATATTAGTTCTAGTTGTTTTGAGGTGGATTCTTTAGGGTTTTTTATGTACAACATCATGTTTTCTGCAAACAGGGACAGTTTAACTTCTTCCTTACCAATCTGGATGCCTTTTATTTCTTTGTTTTGTCTGACTGCCTTGGATATGACCTCCAGAACTATGTTGAATAAAGTGGGGAGAGTGGGCATCCTTGTCTTGTTCCCAAACTTCAATGAAAAGGTTTCAACTTCTCGCTGTTAAGTATGATGTTTGCTGTGGGTTTGTCATATATGGCTTTTAATATGTTGAGGTACTTGCCCTGTATACCCATTTTGTTGAGAGTTTATATCATCATTAGATGTTGAATTTTGTCAAATGCTTTTTCAGCATCTGTGGTGATGATCATGTGTTTTTTTGTCCTTTTTGTTGATGTGTGGATGATGTTGATGGATTTTCTAAAATTGTACCATCCTTGCATCCCTGGAATAAATCCTACTTGAACATGATGGGTGATCTTTTTGATGTGTTTTTGAATTTGGTTTGCTAATATTTTGTTGAGTATTTTTGCATCTATGTTCATCAGGGATACTGGCCTGTAATTTTCTGTTTTTGTGGTGTCTTTACCTGTTTCTGGTATTAAAGTGAGGCTGGCCTCATAGAATGAGTTTGGGAGTTTTCCCTTCTCTTCTACTTTTTGGAAAACTTTAAGGAGGATGCATATTAGGCTTCACTAAATGATGAATTTCAGCAGTGAAACCATCTGGTCAAGCAGTTTTGTTCTTAGGTGGTTCTTTGATTACCAATTGAATTTCATTGCTGGTAATTGGTCTATTCATATTTTCTCTTTCTTCCCGCATCAGCCTTGGAAGATTGCATTTTTCTAAAAAGTTATCCATTTCTTCTAGGTTATCCAGTTTGTTAGCATATTATTTTTCATAGTATTCTGTAATAATTCTTTGTATTTCTCTGTTGTCTGTAGTTATATTTATTTTCTCATTTCTGATTCTGTTTATGTGTGTAGACTGTCTTTTTTTCTTGATAAGTCTGGCTAGGGGTTTATCTATTTTGTTTATTTTTTTGAAGAACTAGCTCCTGCTTTCATTGATTATTTCTATTGTTTTATTCTTCTTGGTTTTATTTATTTCTGCTCTAATCTTTATTATGTCCATCCTTCAACTGACTTTGGGTCTCATTTGTTCTTCTTTTTCTAGTTTTATTAATTGTGAGTTTAGACTGTTCATACGGGGTTGTTCTTCTTTCCTGAGGTAAGCCTGTATTGCAATATACTTTCCTCTTAGCACAGCCTTCGCTGTGTCCCACAGATTTTGCTGTGTTGAATTATTGTTGTCATTTGTCTCCATATATTGGTTGATATCTACTTTTATTTGGTCATTGATCCATTGATTATTTAGAAGCATGTTATTAAGCCTCTATGTGTTTGCATAATTTACTTGTAGTTTCATACCTTTGTGGTTTGAGAAACTGGTTGGAACACTTTCAATCTTTTTGAATTTATGAGGCTCTTTTTGTGGCCTAGTATATGATCTATTCTTGAGAATGTTCCATGTGCACTTGAGAAAAATGTGTATCCTATTGCTTTTGGGTGGAGTGTCCTGTGGATGTCTGTTAGGTCCATCTGTTCTAACATGTTGTTCAGTGCCTCTGTCTCCTTACTTATTTTCTGTCTGGTTTACCTGTCTTTTGGAGTGAGTGGTGTGTTGAAGTTTCCTAAAATGAGTGCATTGCATTTTATTTCCCCCTTTAATTCTGTAAGTATTTGTTTCACGTATGTAGGTGCTCCTTTGTTGGGTGCATAGATATTTATAGTGGTTATATCCTCTTGTTGGACTGACCCCTTTATATTTAAGTAATGTCCTTTGTCTCTTGTGACTTTCTTTGTTTTGAAGTCTATTTTGTCTGATTCAGGTACTGCAACTCCTGTTTTTTTCTCCCTATTCATTGCATGAAATATCTTTTTCCTTCCCTTCACTTATAGTCTGTGTATGTCTTTGGGTTTGAAGTGAGTCTCTTGTTTCATCCATTCATTTATTCTGTGTCTTTTCATTGGTTCATTGAGACCATTTACATTTAGGGTGATTATTGATAGGTATGTGCTTATTGCTATTGCAGGCTTTAGATTCGTGGTTACCAAGGGTTCAAGGGTAATTCTCTTACTATCTAACTCACTTAGTATGTTATTATAAACACAACCTAAAGGTTCTTCTTTGTTTCTGCTCCTTTTTCTTCCTCCTCCATTCTTTATATATTAGCTATCATATTCTGTGATCTTTGTCTATCCTTTGACTTTGTGGATGGTTGATTTTATTTTGCATCTGCTTAGTAATTAATTGTTCTACTTTCTTCACTCTGGTTTTATTTCCTCTGGTGACAGCTATTAAACCTTCAGAATACTTTCATCTATAGCAGTCCCTCCAAAATGCACTGTAGAGGTGATTTGTGTGAGGTAAATTCTCTCAGGTTTTGCTTCTCTAGAAATTTTTTTATCCTCCTTAAAATTTAAATGATAATCTTGCCAGTTAGAGTATTCTTTGTTTGAGGCCCTTCTGTTTCATTGCATTAAATATATCATGCCACTTCCTTCTGGCCTGTAAGGTTTTTCTTGAGAAGTCTGATGATATCCTTATGGGTTTTCCTTTGTATGTGATCTTTTTTCTCTCTCTAGCTGTTTTTAAAAGTCTGTCCTTATGCTTGATCTTTGCCATTTGAATTATTATATGTCTTGGTGTTTTCTTCCTTTGGTCACTTGTGTGGGGAGATATGTGCACCTCCATGGCCTGAGAGACTATCTCCTCCCCCATATTGGGAATGTTTTCAGCAATTACCTCCTCAAAGACACTTCCTATCCCTTTATCTCTCTCTTCTTCTTCTGATACCCCTATAATATGAATATTGTTCCATTTGTATTGTTCCCAGAATTCTCTCAATATTCTTTCATTTCAGAGCTCCTTTTATCTCTCCATGCCTCAGTTTCTTTGTATTTCTCTTCTCTAATTTCTATTCCATTTACCATCTCTTCTACTACATCTAATCTGCTTGTAAATCCCTTCATTTCATGTTTCATTTCAGATATGGAATTTTTCAGTCATTGAGTCTCCATCCTAAATTCATCCCCGAGTTCTTGAATATTTTTATGTACCTCCATGAGTATATTTACAATTTTTATTTTGAAATCTCTTTCATGAAAATTTATAAGTTCAGTTTCACTTGGATATTTTTCTGGTGTTTGTGGGATTTTGGTTTGAACCAGGTTCCTTTGACGTTTCATATTTGTATGTGGCGCCCTCTAGTGCCCAGAAGCTCTAGTCTCTGGAGCTGCTCAGCCCGTTTCCTGCTTCCTGGCTGCTGTGCCTGTCTCCAGTGTCAGAACCAGTGGGCCAAGCGCACAGGTGTAAGCCTCTGTGGTTTGCAATTGTTGTTGCCGGAGGCATGGCCTCTCTCTGGCTGTCCTGATGCTAGGGCAGGGACTGCCAGTTTGTGAGTTGGCAGCCCAGAAGGAAAGTGCAGCACGCTGCTTGTCACAATGTGGGGCCCCAGAGCTGTGTAGCCAGCCAGGGGGATGGAGCACCTGAAGCTCCTGAACGTTCCCTATCTGCTGGGCAGAGTGCACCTGGACAATTTTGTCCACCTGTCCTTTTTCCTGTGCAGCATTCTCTGTGCAATCCTTGCCCCTTTAGCAGCCCTCTTGCTGTTAGGAAGTCTCTCAGACTGCCCACCTTTCTTTTGTCCCAGAGCAGCTGGATGTGGATACTTGTTTTCCACAAATGGCTGGAATCTCAGTCTCTCCAAGTATTCCACCTGTTTCAGTTTTCCAACTCCACTAATCACCAGAGCACCATGCAATGTAGGTTTGTGCTCCCAAAGCAGATCTGCAAGGCTAGGCATTCATCAGTTCCATGCTTTCAGTCCCTCCCCACTCTGTTTCTCTTCCTCCCGCTGGTGAGCTGGGGTAGGGGAAAGGCTTGGTTCCCACCAGATCAAGACTTTGGTACCTTATCCTGTTTCATGAGGTCTGCTCTTTTCTCCAGGTGTATACAGTCTGGCACAGTCCTCTTTCCTGTTGCTTTTTGAGGATTAGTTGTATTAACTATATTTTCATATTATATGTGATTTTTGAGAGGAGTTCTCTGTCTCACCTCTCAGACTGCCATCTTTAATCTGCATCCACAGCCCACCCCTGCAGAAATCTCACCTCATAATCTGCTCATTCCCCATCTTCCACAATGGTCCCTGTGGGAGAAAACTGGAGCACTGTAGCCTACTAATAACATACAAAAGCAACAGCAATGAAATCATGATAATCCTCATGATGAGGTTTCAGCTAGGTTCAAAATCCTATGCAGATTAAGTCCATAACATGCCCATTCCACAGGAGGTCAGTAGTTGAATAGGTATGAAGTTCAGAGCAATCATTGTGTCAGTTGCAGCCAGGGGGTGGGTCTAGGACACAGGGACTGTAGAAGATAATCACCTTAAAGGCAATAAGATACATGTTTTAATGACACCAGCATAGGCAAATCTTATCCATCAGGTAGGATGAATGCAGGAGAGTGGTTCTGTGATAGGACAGTGGCAAAAATGGGATCTTATTTGGTCTAATATTACCACACCTTCATCCCCCTCTCTGTGGGGGTTACAGATGGGTCAATATATAGGGCTACAGGAGGTAAATGCACTGGCCATGAAGATATAACAAATATTCCCTGTAAGATGCTCTGAACTCCCCGACATTTGGGGTACACTACCATGATCTGGGAGCCACTCTGCTGTTACTCCAGGAACATACAGGAGGCCAGGTTCCAGGCCTTTTCCCCAATGTGCCAGAAGGACCAGACATCACCTGTCCATTTGTTGAAATGTCCGGGGCCATGTCCACTCAATAGAGTAGCCAGGGTTTAATGCAGTTGGGGCTGGAAGCAGGATGTTTCTGGCTCTGCTGGCCAGATACTGGCTTCAATAACTCATTCTTGGTTTGCATATTCAGTTGTAAAGGAGAGGAAGCAATGTATGTTAACATGTCAACAGTGCTCATGGCTACTTTTCAGTGCTTCTCATTCAAACACCGTAGCACTGTCCATAAGCAAACTTTCAATCACTGTAGCCTATTGGTGTCCGAGTTCAGGCCAGATTTTTAAAAACTGTTGTACCTCTTTATCTTCCCTGCCTTGGTAGGGTTATATGGTGTATGAAACTTCCACTTTATTCCTAATTGCTGCACCCATTCTAGTAACACAGGTCCAGTAAAGTGGGTGCCTTAATAGCTCTCAATCATCTGCAGCCAGCCATAGGCTGCAAAGAGACACTCTAGGCCCCTTCTGGTCATTTGCTGATGTGCACAACATGCAGGGAAAGAGACCAATAGGTCAGTAGCTGTGTCCACATGAGTCTTGGCATACCGATATCCTTCTGATATGGGCAGAGGCCCAATATAGTTTATCTGCCACCTGGCAAAGGGTTGGGGGACTTGGTGTAAGTCCCTCTTAGAGCACACCAGGCACTCTGTTGGGGCTATGCTGAGTTCTTCAAAGGTCAACAGCAAACCCCACCGTTGGTCTACAGCCCACCTTGTCTTTTGCCCCAGGTGCAACAAACGCTGATGTAACCATTGGGCTACATCAGAGGCAGGCTTTCCTTCTAGCCATTGCAACTGGGCCAATGTATCTGTTTCATCATTCCCTGGGGATGGCCAAAGGCAAATGGCCAGTCAAGTGATATAGGGTAACAGTCTTAGTCTGACCAGAGGCCCATAAGTATTGCCACAACTCTTGCCCCCAAAGGGACCAGTGACCAACTGTCCAGTTGGCATGGTACCATATTGGTAGTCACAGGGTTAAGCCCTGATAGATGGCCCAGTTCTCATTGCAGACAACTATACGGGAGGGCCCCTGGGTGATCACGAGCCATACTGCCTGCAGCTGAGCCCATTGACTGCTGTTCCCCTCTTCATCCTCCATCTATATTGTCTCAGTCTTAGGATGGAAAGCCACAGCCCTCCACTTTGGGGGCTGTGGTATAGGGGTTTTCCCTCCTGATAAGGACTCTCGACTACCAATGGCTCAAAAGCAAGTTCTTCCTGCTTTCTACTGGTATATATCACCAGCTGCAGTAAGTGTTGGAGTTCTCCACTTAGGGGGCTAATAGAGAGGGCACTAAGTTGCTGTAAATATGCACCCCATTTGGCCAGTGTAGGCATCTGTGTCATGCCACTCCGTGGTCTTTGGGTCCAGTTTTGCTCCCACTTCACAATGGGATAGGTGGTTATTACTTTGTTCAGAACTGTTCTGGTGATGGGCTCTGTAGCCAGCAAGGTGTGGTACACAGCAGCCAGTTGCTTCTCTATCAAGGTGTACCAGACCTCTGCTCCTTTCTGTAGTTTTGACCAAATCCAAAAGGTTGGCATGGCCATTCTAGCCTCTGCCAAATACCCCATGTATAACCATCTTTGGTTACATGAACATCTAGCTCGCAGGGCCTTGATGGGTCTGTTACACTCAAGGCCTGTACAGCCTTGACTGCTTGGTTAGCAGCAATAAATGCAGATGTACATGTCTCATCCCAGTCCCACCTGATGCCCTTTCAAACCAATAGGGGCTTCAGAATTTGTTCCAAGTGTGGGATAAACTGTCCAGTAGTCCAAAAGACCCAAAAACTCTTTTAACACTACCACAATGGTAGGGGTAGGGAAAGCCTGGGCCTTGTATTTGACTGCTTCAGGAATAACTTTATTTTCACCTGACCAGACAACCCTGAAGAACTTTACAGACAAACCAGGTCCCTGAACCTTTCTGTTCACAGCCCATCCTTTCTCCTGTAGATGTTGTAGCTGTCTAGGAACTGCCCCTTCTAAATCTGAAAGAGAATCAGACATGAGCATAATATCAATGTAGTGATACAGCCACACCATTTGTGCTTTCTTCCATATAGCCAAGTCCTGGGCTACAAGTCCATGACAAATGGTAGGACTGTGGAAGTATCTCTGTGGAAGGACAGTGAATGTCCACTGCTGGCCTTCCCACATGAAGGCAAACGGTTCCTGACTTTCCTGTGCTATGTCAATAGAGTGTAAAGCAATAGCAAGGTCTGCAATATAATAACATGTTCCTAGTTCATGACTTCCTAGTGTGTCCATAAGGGCTGCTATAGAGGGGACAGCAGTGCAAAGGGGGTGTGACTTATTAAATTCCCTGTAGTCCACAGTCATACTCCAGGAGTTGCCTGGCTTTTTCACTGGCTACACTGAGGAATTAAAGGATTCCAGGATTATGAGTAGCTTTATGATATCTACTTTTTCCAACTCCTGTAGAGTTTCTCTTGTTTCCTTGTGCCCCCTAGGCAATTTATAGTGCTTAGCATTTGTCACCTGAATAGGTACATGCAGAGCTACAGGTGGGAGCTTAGCATGTCCCCTCAATACTGCCTTTAACATACAGACTCTTAGTCTGAACTCACCTTCAGTGGTGTGTAGCCACAGGCCCTGCAGGGTATCTACCCTATAAATATATTCAGTGATGGGAGAAATGTACACAGTATACTCCTTTGGAAGTAAACGCCCTGTGCCCAATGGGATTTGGGCTTTCTTCACTCTAATTGCTTACCCCCAGAACCATGTATTACAGCAAGAGTCTTGGGGAAATGCATGCTCACAGTTGCCATAAATCAGAGAACATTAAGCTCCTGTGTCCACCAGCACCAGGACACATTGTACATTCACAGGGGACCAATGAGTTGCTATTCTACGTGTGGCTTCTGGTCTCTACCACGTCCCTCAAGATGGGGGCCATGTTCCTCCACTCAGTTGAACTATGACATCCAGGCATCATCCTGTGGGGGTGAGGACCCAGGTGGAGCCTGAGTACAGTCCCCCAGGAAGTCTTACAGGAACAGTCTGGACATGGGCTTTGTCTCTGGCTTCTGTGTTTTGGACCTCAGTGGCTGGAACTGCTGCTCTGGCTTTAATTGGTGCCACAGTTCTAACAATATACTATTGGGATGCCCATTAATTTTTTCTTTCACTATCCAGGCCTTTATCAAATCAACCCTTATCTGGGTCCTTGAGATCTTCACGGGGACTTCTGCACCTCTCCTTTCAGTCACAGCTGATACCTCCTTCCAGGCTCTTATTGTTTCAACCTCCCCCAGATCTGCTAAAGTACGAGTAATCTCACTTATGGGTTGCCCTATGTGGGGGGCAAGAATAGTCAGTAGGGACCCAAAGAGAGATGTAGGAGCTGTATGGAGCACCAGATTTCTCATTCCTACAGTGAACAACAACTTATTGGGGCCTGGGGAGTCCATATTATAGATGATATTTTTTATGCCCAGCTCCCGTACCACCTGCTGTAGCTATGCATACATTTTCCAGCTAGTGGGTATGTATGGTAAATCACCCTGATTAGGCCCAACTGCCCTGATGGCTGCTGTCAGCCAATCCAGAAGCACCCGATTCCCTGAGGTGTGATGGGCTCTTTGCAACTGATGCCAGAGAGAAGGGTGAATCATCAGGGAAGCCAGTCTACTCACTTCCGAACCCAACATAACAATGTTTTCCACCCACATATCCAAGACGTGCAGAAGCCATGTAGGCAGAGCTTCCAATGGCTCTGCCTCAACTGGATGCTCATGTCCACCAGCTCATCTGGGTATAGGGGTGGAGCATGGAGTGCTCCATAACCTGGGGAGGGGGCAGTTTCTCTCCCTAAGGAGCCCACAGTTGTTGCATTTTTCTTTTTTAATTGCACGCAGGTGGGCCTTTAATATAGGAGAGGCTGGTACCTTGGGCGATGGCCTTGGCATCAGATCAGCACCTGGCCGCACACTCTCATCCTCTCCTGACATATCCTTTACCATCTCCAGGGCTGAAGGCATTGCTCTTTCCTCCCCCTCGCCTATGACCTCCTGTAACGCAGCTCTGCTGCCTTCCCCAGCAGCATGACCATCTTCTCAATAACCATCTCTCTTTCTTAAGGGAATCCCATTGGTCATGGCCCAGCTCCTCCAAGAGATGCTGAAGTGTTTCTCTGTGCGGCCGAAGTCTCTCTCCTTGATAATATTTTCCACTATTTCAAGGAAAAGACATCCTATAGTGCCTGCTGTTACATGGCTACTCAGCCCTAAGCAGTCTTCTATGTGGTGAAGGGCTAATTCTTCTCTTCCCATGTCTCCACCCTTCCCCAATTCTGGTGAAGGTCCCATCCCTCTAGGAAGTGATTTACCCTAAACCAGTTTCCCACTAGGGGCTCCCCAATTGGAAGCCCCACAAATAGGGAGTTTCTGAGTGAAGCTGCACCCTCTACCGCTGCAGCCACTGGGGCATCCCCACCTTCCCTAGAGGCAGCCCACCCAAGGATCTCACCCATGTAGACAGATTTCAGGTTCAGAGGTCCTGCTGACTACTGCCAGGGAATTCCCAGGGCAAAATACCTTTGAAACTGAAATCAGTCCAAGGGAGAAATAAAGTTAAGAAAACAGTTTATTTCTCACAAGCAGCCATCCCTCTTCTTTCTCAGCTCAGCTGCAGAAGAGAGAGCTCTACCCAACCTCTCTGGTCAAGCCCTTGCTTGCCTATGTAATTACCAATTGATATGGAGATGGACTATTTCTTTCCACCCCTTGGACACGCCTGTTGGTATGAAGATGCACTAAAGTCAGGTGAGAGATTCTGGAAATATTGTAATTTTACTTACACTTACATTCGGTTGGGGCCCATCCTAATAGTTTCTTTACTGTTTTTCTTCACTGCTGTATTGTGAATTCCAGGAACTCAGGTACTGTGTCTATTATTTCTCTATATTCCCTGAGCCTGGCACAGTGTGAAGAACCTACTAGGTACTAAGAAGTATTGTGCTGAATTGAACTGAGTGCCCTTAAAATGATGGCCATAAAGGTCACTGTGGGTTGTTAAAGTTGCCTGCCAGGTTGGACTATTTCCACTAAGTGGGCAAAGAAAATTCCTACCTGTTGGTCTCTAGGTAGAAGTCTTGAAGTGGTGTACTACTTCAAAGGCTACCCCATTTCTGGGAAAAAAAGGTACAGGTATGAACTTGATTTAATCATCCCTGAGATAGCAGTGCCCCCACATGGGCTGCAGTGTTCTAGGTGCATTCTCTCCGGTCCATGGGTGCAGTTACCTGCAAATACTTCAAGTGGCTACTCTCTGTAGCCCCACACTACTCTCCGTCTTTGCAGAGGATGTGTGTGTGTGTATGTGTTTTAGGGTTCAGTAACCAATCAGGATGTTGAGTGCTGGCCTCTTCAACTAGCATATTTTTCTGCTTAACTCTAATTTTCTAGAACATTTGAGGTTAGTAGCTTTCTCTCTTACTGGTATAGGATGATATTGTGATGACTGAAGTTGTTACATATTGTAGAAGGTTGTATACTTCAGTGTGTGGACAATAATTATTAAACTGATTGAAGTGTGTTAGGATATATTTACACGCACAATTCCAAGTAAAATGTAAAATAATTCTAATTCACCAATAATTGATTTAATTCTATAACAGTCTGCAGTTATTATGGCAGATATTATCTATTATAAAATATATGTGGAATATAATTTGAAGTCATATTCAGTGATCAGATAAAAGGTCTGGTGCTCATAGAAAGAGATGGCATTAGAATTATCCAACCCATATTTTTGCAGCTTTATCCATTTTCGTCAAATACATGGTTAGAGAGTAAAAAGAAGGGATGGATTCTCTATTTTGAAATTAAAAGAGAATCATGTAGAAGGGAACATAGTGGGCTAGCCAACAGTGTGTGTTGGGGAGGAGATTGTATTTTGTAACTGATCTGCCACTTTTGACTATCATAAGGCAACCCATTACACCTCTCTCAGCCTCAGTTTCTCCATGTGTAACCACACAGCATTGTCAAATGGATCAACAAATGTGATAGGGTATAGAAAAGCTTTTGTAAATTTCAAGGTACTATACATAAAGTGGGATATTCTGATGTGGCCATTCACATGAATGTAATAAATAAATAATACTTGATGAATGCCCTATTGGCAAGTCAAGGAAGCTTTAAGTCAGCAGTTTGGAAACCTTGAATTTTCACTAGAGACCTACAGGTATAAGGAGGTTGGGGCAGAAACAGAAGAGGGAAGGTGAGCTATGAATCTAGTTCGCATGGGATTCAAAATGAGGAGTAAAGCAGTCTTGACTAAAGTCATTCTTGATGTTTTCTTCTGGTCCCTTCACTTTCTCAGTTCTTTTAAGAAAGAACATAGATTTAAAAAAATAAGTTTCTGGTTAGAAAACTTGGTATGAACAAAATGGATAAAGAAGCAAGCTACCAAAAAGTGTCCTATGATCCCACCCAAACTTTGTTAGTCTTGAGGTTCAGTCAGGCAATTTGAGCCATCATCACTCCAGTCATGGACTTCTTACCACTTCCACTAGCAATTTTTGGCTCTAGGCCCTCTCTCATTCTGCAGAGTCAGAACAGAACAGAATAGAATGATTCCAGGAACTAGCAGAAAGGCCCCGAAGTTGAAGTTCATTTGCATTGAAAATATCCTGAGTTACAGTTAAAGTGACTGCACGTAATCCCATGAGTTGCTTGCTGGATCTAGACCTCTACTAAGACCAGTACTAAGCTTGCTCTTCCGTACTTCTGTGGTGTTGTTACGGAATACTGCAAAATTGTATTGCCGAAGGTTGCGTACTTCAGTAGTGTGGACGATATTCAGAAAGGTCTCTTTCTCTAGTGGCATTTTTACACATGCCCACTTCTAGTCTAAGAAATTCAAGATGACATATTGTGACGATTGGTAGAGAAAAAATGTTTTGCTAATTTCAGAAGTGTCCTGTTCCATTATTCTGTATAATAATCATAAATATAAGAAAATATAATGGGTGTTATAAGCTATGGGGCAATTTTTGGCAAAGCTTGCCTCAGTACTTCATAAAATATTGGATTGTGGATTTGGCAAAACTTTAGGAACATGCTTCTAGCATTGAAGGTAAGAAGGCTGACATCTGCACGTCTGCATTTCTGTTCCTTGGTAGAATTTTCCAGTTCCATATGCCTGGAGCATCGTGGCCCATTCTTGGGGTGAACCAGGCTCTAGGTAAAGTGACTCTTGCTGTTCATACTCAAATTTGTACTAGAAAATAAATGTATGAGTTTATAAAGAGAATTGTCAGTGTTGACTTTGACAGCTGGTCACAGTAAGAACATCCCAACAGAAAAATCTACTTAGGAAATAAATGATCTGAAGCTGCTTGGTGAATCTAGCACGAGGACCAAAGACGTGACATGTCCCCCTACCTCACGGCACCATTTCTTCTGCCCTTGGCGTCTGCCTTCCAAGCAGGGAAGATGGATTTGCTAGTGGATAAGGGGATTCCTGTATAGGACTGGGAAACTGTAATAACTCTACAAGTTTCCTTTTTCTGGAATTTTTATTGCCTGGCAGAGTAGACCACTGGCACTCTGTCTCATTGCAATATTCACTGAGACTTATTTTACATTTTCATTTTAAAGTCGAGTGCTGTCGGGTGGTATTTCAGTCGACACATTTCCCAGTTATATGGTAGAGTGGTTTCTTTTTGTCGTCCATGTGGTTGCCCTTGTGCAGATGGGCTAATAGAGGCTTCAGAAACGTCTCTTTCTATGGTGGCATTTTCTTTTTTATCTCTGCAGCAATTCAGCCAGCCCATATTGATTCACAAACTGGATAAACAAAGATGAATATAACATTGTTTCTGCCTTTTAGGCACCTACAACCTACCTGGCAGCCAAATACATACAGTCGTTTTCCTCCACTATGAACCCTTGTGATTATTTTTCTATCAGGAATGAGATATTTTGAAGGCCTTTGAAACTCCTCTAAATTGCATTTGCTAACTAATAAGGAATTTATTTTCTCTTTCTCTTTTAATTATTCAGACACTAAAGCTTCTGGTTAGCAACAGAAAATGAGTGTTACCATGTTTGGTTGGTGCAATTATAGCTGAAAGCAATAAATGTGATGTTTTGGTTTGTCTGAACAGCCTTATCATGGGTAAATATAGGATTTCTGTTAATATCCTTTTTTTTGGTATCATTAATCTACAATTACTTGAGGGACATTATGTTTACTAGACTCCCCCCTTCACCAAGTCCCCCCCACATACCCTATTAGTCACTGTCCATCAGAGTAGTAAGATGCTGTAGAGTCACTACTTGTCTTCTCTGTGTTGCACAGCCCTCCCCATGACCACCCACATTATACACACTAATCATAAGGCCCCTTTTCTTCTTCCCCCACTTCTCCCTCCCTTCCCACCCATCCTCCCGAGTCCCTTTCCCTTTGGTAACTGTTAGTCCTTTCTTGGGTTCTGTGATTCTGCTGCTGTTTTGTTCCTTCAGTTTTTCCTTTGTTTTATATTCCACATACGAGTGAAATCATTTGGTACTTGTCTTTCTCCTCTTGGCTTATTTCACTGAGCATAATACCCTCTAGCTCCATCCATGTTGTTGCAAATGGTAGGATTTGTTTTCTTATGGCTGAATAATATTCCATTGTGTATATGTACCATATCTTCTTTATCCATTCATCTACTGATGGACACTTAGGTTGCTTCAATTTCTTGGCGACTGTAAATAGTGCTGTGATAAACATAGGGCTGCATATATCTTTTTCAAATTGGGCTGCTGAATTCTTAGGGTAAATTCCTAGAAGTGAAATTCCTGGGTCAAATGGTATTTCTATTTTGAGCTTTTTGAGGAACCTCCATACTGCTTTCCACAATGGTTGAACTAATTTACATTCCTACCACCAGTGTAGGAGGGTTCTCCTTTCTCCACAACCTCACCAATATTTGTTGTTGTTTGCTTTTGGATGGTGGCGATCCTTACTGGTGTGAAGTGATGTCTCATTGTGGTTTTAATTTGCATTTCTCTGATAACTAGTGATGTGGAGCATCTTTTCATGTCTCTGTTGGCCATCTGAATTTCTTCTTTGGAGAACTGTCTATTCAGCTCCTCTGCCCAATTTTTAATTGGATTATTTGCTCTTTGTTTGTTGAGGTGCGTGAGCTCTTTATATATTTAGGATGTCAAGCCTTTATCAGATCTGTCATTTGTGAATATATTCTCCCATACAGTAGCTTACCTTTTTGTTCTATTGATGGTGTCCTTTGCTGTACAGAAGCTTTTCAACTTGATGTAGTCCCACTTGTTCATTTTTGCTTTGTTTTCTTTGCCTGGGGAGATATGCTCATGAAGAAGTCGCTCATGTTTATGTCCAAGAGATTTTTGCCTATGTATTTTTCTAAGAGTTTTATGGTTTCATGACTTACATTCAGGTCTTTGATCCATTTTGAATTTACTTTTGTGTATGGGGTTAGACAGTGATCCAATTTTATTCTCTTACATGTAGCTGTCCAGTTTTTCCAACACCATCTGTCATTTCCCCATTGTATGTCCCTGGCTCCTTTATCGAATATTAATTGACCATATATATTTGGGTTAATGTCTGGAGTCTCTAATCTGTTCCACTGGTCTGTGGGTCTGTTCTTGTGCCAGTACCAAACTGTCTTGATTACTGTGGCTTTGTAATAGAGCTTGAAGTTGGGGAGTGAGATCCCCCCGCACTTTATTCTTCTTTCTCAGGATTGCTTTGGCTATTCAGGGTCTTTGGTGTTTCCATATGAATTTTTGAACTATTTGTTCCAGTTTGTTGAAGAATGTTGTTGGTAATTTGATAGAGATGGCATCATATCTGTATATTGCTTTGGCAGGATGGCCATTTTGACAATACTAATTCTTCCTAGCCAAGAACATAGGATGAGTTTCCATTTGTTAGTGTCCTCTTTAGTTTCTCTTAAGAGTGTCTTGTAGTTTTCAGGGTATAGGTCTTTCACTTCCTTGGTTAGGTTTATTCCTAGGTATTTTATTCTTTTTGATGCAATTGTGAATGGAATTGTTTTCCTGATTTCTCTTTCTATTGGTTCATTGTTGGTGTATAGGAAAGCCACAGATTTCTGTGTGTTCATTTTGTGTCCTGCAACTTTGCTGTATTCCAATATCAGTTCTAGTAGTTTTGGAGTGGAGTCTTTAGGGTTTTTTATGTACAATATCATGTCATCTGCAAATAGTGACAGTTTGACTTCTTCTTTACCAATCTGGATTCCTTGTATTTCTTTGTTTTGTCTAATTGCCATGGCTAGGACCTCCAGTATACTATGTTGAATTACAGTAAGGAGAGTGGGCATCCCTGTCTAGTTCCCGATCTCAGAGGAAAAGCTTTCAGCTTCTCGCTGTTCAGTATGATGTTGGCTGTGGGTTTATCATATATGGCCTTTATTATGTTGAGGTACTTGCCCTCTATACCCATTTTGCTGAGAGTTTTTATCATGAATGGATGTTGAATTTTGTCGAATGCATTTTCAGCGTCTATGGAGATGATAGTGTGGTTTTTGCCCTTCTTTTTGTTTATGTGGTGGATGACGTTGATGGATTTTCGAATGTTGTACCATCCTTGCATCCCTGAGATGAATCCCACTGGATCATGGTGTATGATCCTCCTGATGTACTTTTGAATTCGGTTTGCTTATATTCTGTTGAGTATTTTTGCATCTATGCTCATCAGGGATATTGGCCTGTAATTTTCTTTTTTGGTGGGGTCTCTGCCTGATTTTGGTATTAGCGTGATGTTGGCTTCATAGAATGAGTTTGGGAGTATTCCCTCCTCTTCTATTTTTTGGAAAACTTTAAGGAGAATGGGTATTATGTCTTCTCTGTATGTCTGATAAAACTCCGCGATAAATCCGTCTGGCCCGGGAGTTTTGCTCTTGGGTAGTTTTTTGATTACCACTTCAGTTTCATTGCTGGTAATTGGTCTGTTTAGATTTTCTGTTTCTACCTTGCTCAGTCTTGGAAGATTGTATTTTTCTAGGAAGTTGTCCATTTCTTCTAGGTTTCCAGCTTGTTAGCATATAGGTTTTCATAGTACTCTCTAATTATTCTTTGTATTTCTGTGGGGTCCATCTTGATTTTTCCTTTCTCATTTCTGATTCTGTTGATGTGTGTTGACTCTCTTTTCCTCTTAATAAGTCTGTTTAGAGGCTTATCTATTTTGTTTATTTTCTCGAAGAACCAGCTCTTGGTTTCATTGATTTTTGCTATTGTTTTATTCTTCTCAATTTTATTTATTTCTTCTCTGATCTTTATTATATCCCTGCTTCTGCTGACTTTAGGCCTCATTTGTTCTTCTTTTTCCAATTTTGATACTTGTATCTTTAGACTATTCATTTGGGATTCTTCTTCCTTCTTTAAATATGCCTGGATTGCTTTATACTTTCCTCTTTTTTTTTTTTTTTTTTTTATTGAAGGGTAGTTGACAACAGCATTGCATTACATTAGTTTCAGGTGTACAACACAGCGACTCAACATTTATATACATGATATTTCTAGGTACCAGGTATCACCATACCAAGTTGTTACAATATTTTGACTATATTCCTTATGCTATACATTACATCCCGGTTACTTATTTATTTTACAATTGGAAGTGTGTTTATATATATATATATATATATATATTGTGAGGGCATCTCTCATATTTATTGATCAAATAGTTGTTAACCACAACAAATCTCTGTATATGGGGGTCAATACTCAATGCACAATCATTAATCCACCCCAAGCCCAATTTTCGTCAGTCTTCAATCTTCTGATGCAAAACGAACAAATTCTTACATGGAGTACAAATTCTTACATAGTGAATAAGTTACATGGTGAACAGTGCAAGGGCAGTCATCACAGAAGCTTTCGGTTTTGTTAATGCATTATGAACTATACACAGTCAGTTCAAATATGAATATTCATTTGATTTTTAAACCTGATTTATATGTGGATACCACATTTCTCTATTATTATTATTTTTAATAAAATGCTGAAGTGGTAGGTAGATACGAGATAAAGGTAGAAAACAGAGTTTAGTGTTGTAAGAGAGCAAATGTAGATGATCAGGTGTGTGCCTGTAGACTATGTGTTAATCCAAGCTAGACCAGGGCAATAAACATCCATGTATGCAGAAGATTTCTCTCAGAACATGAGGGGGGAGGTTCTAAGCCTCACCTCTGCTGCACCCCATTTTCTCAATAGATGGCCCCCTGCGACTGTGCCTGTCTTAGGTTGTTCCTCCCTTGAGGAATCTTACCCGTCTCTGGCTAACCAGTCGTCTTCCGGGGCCATACAGGGAAATGTTAAGTTGGTAAGTGAGAGAGAAGCCTTATCGTTTGAAAAGGTTAGCTTTTTACTTCTTTGCATATTTATGCCCTGTGGCTTCTATGCCCAACATTTGTCTTGAGGTGTCTTTACCACTTGGAAGAATTATGATACTCGGTAAATTCGACATGTGGCACGAGTTCTATTTAAAGGTTGTGATTAGGTAGGAAGAAGAAAAGCTACAGAAGTAGCAGGCAGAAGAAAACCTGGGAAGATTGATTATTTCTTTGACATATCTTCTTGTAGAGTAACTTCAGCATGGATAGGTTTTAAACGACTAATTAAATTGTGCACACACATTAACATAATAGGAATATAGTTACCTAACCAAAGCATACCTGTAATTACCAGCCATCTCCATTGAAACCAAGAAAACCAGTTAGGCACCTTAGGCATTTGTGAAAACTTATCTATGATATGGTGGGTATTGTCCGGCTGAACTTAAACAGTCTGAGAGAATTCAGATAAACTAGAACAACCCATTCCTGGGGACTGTTCACATCCCATATGTTCTTTTAACGATAAATAGTCTGTGGTTGTAAGATTTTGGAGTGCTACAATTTGCACTTCTCCTAATTCTTGGTTGAGATCCAACAGTGTAGATCCAGTCCAATTTTTGTTTTACTGCATGCACAGGCCAGCTTAGATATCTCCTTCATCTTTCCCATGGCAAGTCCAGGAACTGGTGGGATGAGTGCATCTACACCTGTGACAGTGCGTGGATCTTTGTTGAAGTTTTTTTTTTTTTTTTTTTTTTCTGATCATCTTCTGTCATGAGTCTTCCCGAGAGTGCTGATGTTGGAAGTTCTTTTTCATATCGTATCTTAGTTCATTTTCGGGGTAGCCAAATTAGGCTTTGATCCTCTGTATAAACACAAACAGACCCTTTGCCTACACTTTTATATGTCCTTTATATCATTGTGTAGAACTCATTAGAGGTCACCACATAGGCACTGCATTTTTTTTTTAAATCATTAATCTACACTTACATGACGAATACTTTGTTTACTAGGCTCTCCCCTATGCCAGGTCCCCCCTATATACTCCTTTACAGTCACTGTCCATCAGCGTAGCAACCTGTTGTAGAATCACTACTTGTCTTCTCTGTGTTGTACAGCCCTCCCCTTTCTCCCACCCCGCTATGGATGCTAATCTTAATACCCCTCTTTTTCTGCCCCCCCTTATCCCTCCCTACCCACCCATCCTCCCCAGTCCCTTTCCCTTTGGTACCTGTTAGTCCATTCTTGAGTTCTGTGATTCTGCTGCTGTTTTGTTCCTTCAGTTTTTCCTTTGTTCTTATATTCCACAGATGAGTGAAATCATTTGGTATTTCTCTTTCTCTGCTCAGCTTGTTTCACTGAGCAAAATACCCTCCAGCTCCATCCATGTTGCTGCAAATGGTTGGATTTGCCCTTTTCTTATGGCTGAGTAGTATTCCATTGTGTATATGTACCACATCTTCTTTATCCATTCATCTATCGATGGACATTTAGGTTGCTTCCAATTCTTGGCTATTGTAAATAGTGCTGCGATAAACATAGGGGTACATTGGTCTTTCTCATACTTGATTGCTGCATTCTTAGGGTAAATTCCTAGGAGTGCAATTCCTGGGTCAAATGGTATGTCTGTTTTGAGCATTTTGATGTATCTCCATACTGCTTTCCACAATGGTTGAACAAGTTTACATTCCCACCAGCAGTGTAGGAGGGTTCCCCTTTCTCCACAGCCTCGCCAACATTTGTTGTTGTTTGTCTTTTGGATGGCAGCCATCCTTACTGGTGTGAGGTGATACCTCATTGTAGTTTTAATTTGCATTTCTCTGAGAATTAGCGATGTGGAGCATCTTTTCATGTGTCTGTTGGCCATCTGTATTTCTTTTTTGGAGAACCATCTGTTCAGTTCCTTTGCCCATTTTTTAATTGGGTTATTTGTTTTTTGTTTGTTGAGGCGTGTGAGCTCTTTATATATTCTGGACGTCAAGCCTTTATCGGATGTGTCATTTTCAAAGATATTCTCCCATACTGTAGGGTTCCTTTTTGTTCTATTGATGGTGTCTTTTGCTGTACAGAAGCTTTTCAGCTTAATATAGTCCCACTTGTTCATTTTTGCTGTTGTTTTCCTTGCCCGGGGAGATATGTTCAAGAAGAGGTCACTCATGTTTATGTCTAAGAGGTTTGTGCCTATGTTTTCTTCCAAGAATTTAATGGTTTCATGACTTACATTCAGGTCTTTGATCCATTTTGAGTTTACTTTTGTATATGGGGTTAGACGATGGTCCAGTTTCATTCTCCTACATGTAGCTGTCCAGTTTTGCCAGCACCATCTGTTGAAGAGACTGTCATTTCGCCATTGTATGTCCATGGCTCCTTTATCAAATATTAATTGACCATATATGTCTGAGTTAATGTCTGGATTGTCTAGTCTGTTCCATTGGTCTGTGGCTCTGTTCTTGTGCCAGTACCAAATTGTCTTGATTACTATGGCTTTATAATAGAGCTTGAAGTTGGGGAGTGAGATCCCCCCTACTTTATTCTTCTTTCTCAGGATTGCTTTGGCTATTCGGGGTCTTTGGTGGTTCCATATGAATTTTTGAATTATTTGTTCCAGTTCTTTGAAGAATGTTGCTGGTAGTTTCATAGGGATTGCATCAAATCTGTATATTGCTTTGGGCAGGATGGCCATTTTGACGATATTAATTCTTCCAGCCATGAGCATGGGATGCGTTTCCATCTGTTAGTGTCCCCTTTAATTTCTTTTAAGAGTGACTTGTAGTTTTCAGAATATAAGTCTTTCACTTCTTTGGTTAGGTTTATTCCTAGGTATTTTATTTTTTTTTGATGCAATTGTGAATGGAGTTGTTTTCCTGATTTCTCTTTCTGTTGGTTCATTGTTGGTATATAGGAAAGCCACAGATTTCTGTGTGTTGATTTTGTATCCTGCAACTTTGCTGTATTCCGATATCAGTTCTAGTAGTTCTGGGGTGGAGTCTTTAGGGTTCTTTATGTACAGTATCATGTCATCTGCAAATAGTGACAGTTTGACTTCTTCTTTGCCAATCTGGATTCCTTGTATTTTTTTGTTTGTCTGATTGCCGTGGCTAGGACCTCTAGTACAATGTTAAATAACAGTGGGGAGAGTGGGCATCCCTGTCTAGTTCCCGATCTCAGCGGAAATGCTTTCAGCTTCTCGCTATTCAATATAATGTTGGCTGTGGGTTTTTCATAGATGGCCTTTATTATGTTGAGGTACTTGCCCTCTATTCCCATTTTGCTGAGAGTTTTTATCATGAATGGATGTTGAACTTTGTCAAATGCTTTTTCAGCATCTATGGAGATGATCATGTGGTTTTTGTCTTTCTTTTTGTTGATGTGGTGGATGATATTGATGGACTTTCGAATGTTGTGCCATCCTTGCATCCCTGGGATGAATCCCACTTGGTCATGGTGTACAATGGTTTTGATGTATTTTTGAATTCGGTTTGCTAAAATTTTGTTGAGTATTTTTGCGTCTACGTTCATCAGGGATATTGGTCTGTAGTTTTCTTTTTTGGTGGGGTCTTTGCCTGGTTTTGGTAGTAGGGTGATGTTAGCTTCATAGAATGAGTTTGGGAGTCTCCCCTCCTCTTCTATTTCTTGGAAAACTTTAAGGAGAATGGGTATTATGTCTTCCCTGTATGTCTGATAAAATTCCGAGGTAAATCCATCTGGCCCGGGGGTTTTGTTCTTTGGTAGTTTTTTGATTACCACTTCAATTTCGTTGCTGGTAATTGATCTGTTTAGATTTTCTGTTTCTTTCTGGGTCAGTCTTGGAAGGTTGTATTTTTCTAGGAAGTCGTCCATTTCTCCTAGGTTTCCCAGCTTGTTAGCATATAGGTTTTCATAGTAGTCTCTAATAATTCTTTGTATTTCTGCGGGATCTGTTGTGATTTTTCCTTTCTCATTTCTGATACTGTTGATTTGTGTTGACTCTCTTTTCCTCTGAATAAGTCTGGCTAGAGGCTTATCTATTTTGTTTATTTTCTCGAAGAACCAGCTCTTGGTTTCATTGATTTTTGCTATTGTTTTATTCTTCTCAATTTTATTTATTTCTTCTCTGATCTTTATTATGTCCCTCCTTCTGGTGACCTTAGGCCTCATTTGTTCTTCTTTTTCCAATTTTGATAGTTGTGACATTAGACCGTTCATTTGGGATTGCTCTTCCTTTTTTAAATATGCTTGGAGTGCTATATACTTTCCTATTAAGACTGCTTTTGCTGCGTCCCACAGAAGTTGGGGATTAGTGTTGTTGTTGTCATTTGTTTCCATATATTGCTGGATCTCCATTTTGATTTGGTCATTGATCCATTGATTATTTAGGAGCGTGTTGTTTAGCCTCCATGTGTTTGTGAGCCTTTTTGCTTTCTTTGAACAGTTTATTTCTAGTTTTATACCTTTGTGATCTGAGAAGTTGCTTGGTAGAATTTCAGTGTTTTTGAGTTTACTGAGGCTCTTTTTGTGGCTTAGTATGTTGTCTATTCTGGATAATGTTCCATGTGCAATTGAGGAGAATGTATATCCTGTTGCTTTTGGGGGTAGAGTTCTATAGATGTCTACTAGTTCCATCTGTTCTAGTGTGTTGTTTAGTGCCTCTGTGTCCTCACTTATTTTCTGTCTGGTGGATCTGTCCTTTGGAGTGAGTGGTGTATTGATGTCTACTAAAATAAATGCATTGCATTCTATTTTCTCCTTTAATTCTGTTAGTTTTTATTTCACATATGCTGGTGCTCCTGTATTGGGTGCATATATATTTATAATGGTTATACCCTCTTGTTCGTTTGACCCCTTAATCATTATATAATGTCCTTCTTTATCTCTTGTGACTTTCTTTGTTTTGAAATCTATTTTGTCTGATAGTAGCAGTGCAACACCTGCTTTTTTCTCCTTGTTGTTTGCATGAAATATCTTTTTCCATCCCTTTACTTTTAGTCTGTGCATGTCTTTGGGTTTGAGGTGAGTCTCTTGTAAGCAGCATATAGATGGGTCTTGCTTTTAGATCCATTCTATTACTCTTTGTCTTTTGATTGATGCATTCAGTCCATTTACATTTAGGGTGATTATTGAAAGATATGTACTTATTGCCATTGCAGGCTTTAGATTCGTGGTTACGAAAGGTTCAAGGTTAGCTTCTTTACTATCTTACTGTCTAACTTAACTAACTTATTGAGCTATTATAAACACAGTCTGATGATTCTTTACTTCTCTCCCTTCTTATTCCTCCTCCTCCATTCTTTCTTTGTTAGGTGTATTTTTTCTTTTTTACTTTTTTTTTGTGTGTGTGCTCTTTTGTGTTTCCCTTGACTGCTTTTGTGGGTAGTTGATTTTATTTTTTGACTTTAGTTAGTATTTGATTGTTCCACTTTCTTTGTTGTGATTTTATTTTCTCTGGTGACATCTGTTTAGCCTTAGCAGTGCTTCCATCTAGAGCAGTCCCTCTAAAATACCCTGTAGAGGTGATTTGTGGGGGGCAAATTCCCTCAACTTTTGCTCTTCTGGGAATTGTTTAATCCGTCCTTCATATTTAAATGATAATCGTGCTGGATACAGTATCCTTGGTTCAAGGTCCTTTTGTTTCATTGCATTAAATATATCATGCCATTCTCTTCTGGCCTGTAAGGTTTCTGTTGAGAAGTCTGATGATAACCTGATGGGTTTTTCTTTGTAGGTGACCTTTTTTCTCTCTCTGGCTGCCTTTAATATTCTGTCCTTGTCCTTGATCTTTGCCATTTTAATTATTATGTGTCTTGGTGTTTTCCTCCTTGGGTCCCTTCTGTTGGGAGTTCTGTGTGGTATGAACAATTATTTCCTCCCCCAGTTTGTAGAAGTTCTCAGCAATTATTTCTTCAAAGACACTTTCTATCCCTTTTTCTCTCTCTTCTTCTTCTTCTGGTACTCCTATAATGCAGATCTTGTTCCGTTTTGATTGGTCACATATTTCTCTTAATATTCTTTCATTTCTGGAGATCCTTTTATCTCTCTTTGGGTCAGCTTCTCTGTGTTCCTGTTCTCTGATTTCTATTCCATTAATGGTCTCTTGCATCTCATCCATTCTGCTTTTAAGTCCTTCCAGAGATTGTTTTGTTTCTGTATTCTCCCTCCTTAGCTCTTGCACATTTCTCTGCAGGTCCATCAGCATGGTTATAACCTTTATTTTGAATTCTTTTTCAGGAAGATTGGTTAAATCTATCTCCTCAGATTCCCTCTCAGTGGAGGATGTCTGTGTTAGTCTGGCCTGTGTCAAATTCTGCCTTTTCATGGCGATAGAGGTAGTCATAAGCAGTTGGCACGTGTGTCAGCTGGGAGAACCAAGACCCTTTCCACTTGCTCCTGGCCTTCCTTTCCTGGGAGAACAGCTACCCCTAGTGGCTTGCTGGGCAGCTGCACACAGACGGGGTCTGTGATTCTTGCCCAGGTCACTGTGGAGCTCCACGTGGTTGCTGTGGGTGTGGCCAGCCTCAGCTGCTGCTCTGCTATGGTAGGGCCTCACCAGAGGGGGAACAGGCAGGAAGCTGTTTATTGCCATGAGGGGCCTCCGAGCTGCGCTGCCACCCAGGGGTTAGGGCGCTCAGAGTTCCCTGGGATTCCCAGTTGCTGGGCTGACTGTGCCGGGACGTTTCCGTCCAGCTGTGAGGCCCCTGTCCCTTTAAGACTTTCAAAAAGCACTCGCTTTTCTTTTGTCCCAGGGGCACCTGCTGTGGGGACCCGCTCGCAGGTCTTACTGTTCCATTTCCCTAGTTTCCAGCACCCCACGCACTGTGTGTCTGCCCTCCCAGTGCGGATGGCCAGGGCTGGGTGTTTAGCAGTCCTGGGCTCCCTGTCCCTCCCCACTCTGACTCCTCTCCTCCTGCAGGGATCTGGGGTGAGGGGCGCTAGGGTCCCACCGGGCTGGGGCTTGTATCTTATCCTCTTCATTAAGCGCTGGGTTCTCGCAGGTGTAGATGTAGCCTGGCTGTTGTCCTATATCTTCTGGTCTCTCTTTTAGGAATAGTTGTATTTGTTGTATTTTCAAAAATAAGTATGTTTTTGGGAGGAGATTTCCTCTGTCCTACTCATGCCACCATCTTGGATCCTCCCTTAATATCTTTAAAAAATCTTTATTATGGAAATGTTCAAGTAGAGACTATTACTGTGATGTACCACCATCCAGTTTCAGTAATTACCAACTTGCCTTATTTATTTATACTTCTCCACTTCATCCCTCCTGGATTATTTTAAAGTAAGTCTCAGGCATAATGGAGTTTCATGCAGAAGTTTTTCAATATAAATTACTAAAAGAAAAGAATTTTAAAAACATTGTCATAATAACATTATTCCACCTAAATATTGACAATAATTCCTGAATATCAAGTATCTAGTCCATGTTCAAATTACCCCAATTATCACATAATCTTAAAAATTGTTAAAATCAAGATGCACATAAGCCTCATACATATCATCTCCTCTGTAGGCTTCCTCATCCTCTTGCTTTTTTTTTTTCTTGTGGTTTATTTTAAAAGAAACAATTCATTTGTTATGTATTTTCCACATTCTGGGTTTTGATGACTGTATCTTTCTGGCAGGTTTACAGTTATTGTTTTTAGGGGTATAAAATAAAACAAATAGGATTTTTATGGAAACCAGTATCTATATAGGTATTAAACTATTAAAAACATTGTGGTATATATTAATATGTATCATTTAAAAAAACCTATTAAGTAACAATATCTCATAATAGGTCATTAACTACCATGATTTTGCAGTAGTGATGTATGTAAATGATATTTTGAAATTTCAGCCACAATTGTCACATGACATGAAAATTCAAATTCTTTGGCAGTGAAGTCATAGGTACTGCTGGTACTACTATAGTTAATTGCCTACGTTCATAATTGAAGGACTATTAAACTTTAGTTACATGTTACTGAAATCAGGATGTATTTTTTTCCCATCCAAGTTCATAGATTCCCTAGAATATTGTCATGTACCTGGTCAATGGACGTGTATTAAAAACCTTGTAGCCCTATCTTTTTTGGCAAGACTATTTCATATATACAGTGAACTGCCATTAGGATGTGCATAATGTTTGTGTGCCCTTCTTTTTGTTAAACTGTAATTAGGAGTTATTGAGGTTTATTGCCTAGATTTCATTATTTTATTAGGGGTTGTAAAATGATATTCTGTTTCTGTCATTCCATTTTTATTTGTTATCCACATATTTCTACAAACTCCCTGTCATCAACTCATTACCCTGGGGTGTCATTTCTACAGGAAGGGCAGCAAAAATGCTTGCTTTATTCACAGGATTAAATAATTAATGGGTCATCCTCCAAAGATGACCAATGAGTTTTATTTTTTTTTTAAATTTAAGTATTGTTATTAACCCATGGATTTAAACATGTTGGAGGTATTTCAACCCATTGCAGTTATTCTTATGGGTGCCCAGAACATCTTTTTGTCCCGATTCCACTAGCCTTTGATAGGTTTCTTGTCATTTTTTGTGACAAAGCAGTCCAGGATGATTTTGTACATTTTTTGCCCCAGGTTGGAAATCAGCCATTCGCCATCATCCTCATGCTTTGTGGTGGAAATAGTACTTAGTTGCACTGGGAGTATTCATGATTGTTGCTTGATTGTTGTTTCAGGGCTTTTAAGTGGGCAGACATAGGAAATAAGTATTTAAAAAAATAAAATGCCTTATGAGTTTGAACTTTCAATAAAGTTTGGGACTCTCAGGTTTTTAACTTAACCCCTTTAATCTTTCATCTTCATCTTCTTTTTCCTGTGCCCAAAATGAATACATCAATGAAATTTATTTGCTTTATTCCACAGTAAATACACATAGTATCAAAATAATATCAACACTACCTCCAAGCAGTTTAAGATATTTTACAGTTCTTATTGTTCCTGTGGTATACTCTAGTAGGAATGTATTGTCAAATAAGTGTTTTTTTTTCTTTTAAGTAGTTTATTTGAAATGGCTTTTTTTTTTTTTTGTAGATAATTATTTTTTATTGAAGGGTAGTTGACAACAGTATTACATTACATTAGTTTCAGGTGTACAACATAGTGATTCAACATTTATATACATGACAATTCTAGGTACCAGCTATCACCATACCAAGCTGTTACAATATCTTGACTATATTCCTTATGCTATACATTACATCCCGGTTACTTATTTATTTTACCATTGGAAGTGAGTACTTTTTTTTTTTTGTGAGGGCATCTCTCATATTTATTGATCAAATGGTTGTTAACAATAATAAAATTCTGTATAGGGGAGTCAATGCTCAATGCACAATCATTAATACACCCCAAGCCTAATTTTCGTCAGTCTCCAATCTTCTGAGGCATAACAAACAAGTTCTTACATGGAGAACAAATTCTTCCATAGTGAATAAGTTACATGGTGAACAGTACAAGGGCAGTCATCACAGAAACTTTCGGTTTTGCTCATGCATTATGAACTATAAACAGTCAGTTCAAATATGAATACTCATTTGATTCTTATACTTGATTTATATGTAGATACCACATTTCTCTCTTTATTATTATTATTTTTAATAAAATGCTGAAGTGGTAGGTAGATACAAGATAAAGGTAGAAAACATAGTTTAGTGTTGTAAGAGAGCAAATGTAGATGATCAGGTGTGTGCCTGTAGACTATGTGTTAATCCAAGCTAGACAAGGGCAATAACACATCCACGTATGCAGAAGGTTTCTCTCAGAACAGAGGGGGTGAGGTTCTAAGCCTCACCTCTGTTGATCCCCAATTTCTCACCTGATGACCCCCCTGCGACTGTGCCTGTCTTAGGTTGTTCCTCCCTTGAGGAATCTTACCCGTCTCTGGCTAATCAGTCATCTTCCGGGGCCATACAGGGAAATGCAAAGTTGGTAAGTGAGAGAGAAGCCTTATTGTTTGAAATGGTTAGCTTTTTATTTCTTTGCATATTTATGCCCTGTAGCTTCTATGCCCAGCATTTGTCTTGAGGTATCTTTACCACTTGGAAGAATTATGATACTCGGTAAATTTGATATAAGGCACGAATTCTATTTAAGGGTTGTAATTGGGAAGGTAGAAGAAAAGCTATAGAAGTAGCAGGCGGCAGAAAACATGGGAAGATTGATTATTTCTTTGACATATCTTCTTGTAGAATAACTTCAGCATATATAGGTTTTAAGCTACTACTTAAATTGCGCACACACATTAACATAATAGGAGTATAGTTACATAACCAAAGCATATCTGTAATTACCAACCATCTCCAGTGAAACCAAGAAAACCAGTTAGGCACCTTAGGCATTTGTGAAAACTTATCTATGATATGGTGGATATTGTTCAACTGAACTTGAACAGTCTGAGAGAAATCAAACAAATTAAAACAACCCATTCCTGGGGACTGTTCACATGCCATATGTTCTTTTAACAATAAATAGTTTGTAGTTGTAAGACTTTGGAGCGCTACAATTTGCACTTCTCCTAATTCTTGATTGAGTTCCAACAGTATAGATCCAGTCAAATTTGTTGTTTTACTGTATGCACAGGCCAGCTTAGATATCTTCTTCATTCCCATGGCAAGTCCAGGAACTGGTGGGATGAGTGCATCTACAGCTGTAGCAGTGCGTGGATCTTTGTTGGGGTTTTTTGATGATCATCTTCTGGCATGAGTCTTCCCGAGAGTGCTGATGTTGGAAGTTCTTTTTCATATCGTATCTCAGTTCATTTTTGGGGTAGCCCAATTAGGCTTTGATCCTCTTTATAAACACAACTAGACCCTTTGCCTACACTTTTATATGCCCTTTATACCCTTGTGTAGAACTCATTGGAGGTTACCACACAGGAACTGCCCTTTTTTTTTTTTTGGTTTCACTAATCTACACTTACATGACGAATATTATGTTTACTAGGCTCTCCCCTATACCAGGTCCCCCCTATAAACTCCTTTACAGTCACTGTCCATCAGCATCGCAAAATGTTGTAGAATCACTATTTGCCTTCTCTGTGTTGTACAGCCCTCCCTTTTCTCCTACCCCCCCCATGCCTGCTAATCTTAATACCCCCCTACTTCTCCCCCCCCTTATCCCTCCCTACCCACCCATCCTCCCCAGTTCCTTTCCCTTTGGTACCTGTTAGTCCATTCTTGAGTTCTGTGATTCTGCTGCTGTTTTGTTCCTTCAGTTTTTCCTTTATTCTTATATTCCACAGATAAGTGAAATCATTTGGTATTTCTCTTTCTCCACTTGGCTTGTTTCAAAATTAGTGTGTTTTAGAGTCACTTGAAATAATCCTCTTCATTTGGTTTTGTTACCAGTTTAAAACATCTTTAAGTTCGTTTAAAATTTTTGTTTTTTATTTTAGATGTAGCTTTTTAAATCTAATTTTTGTTTTATAATTATGTAAAATATTTACATGGCTCTTAAGACAAATCTAGAAAAGAAGGTATATTTAGACATGCACTGTTTACTTTTGTGACCTATAGATTACTTTAAAAACAGTTTTTGTTTTATCTTTCCATTAAAAATATTAACAAATATAAGTCAGTGTTAGCATTCCATACCCTTTTTTCTCCACATTTGCTTCTTTTTTAAGGATATCCTGCAGTCATTTTATCAGTGTATAGAAATATTTGCCTTGCTATTTGTGGCTCTGTGTTTATTCAGCTAGTCCCCTATTGTTAGACACTCAGTTTTTTTCTTTAGTCTTTTATAAATAGTCCTGCCATGAATAGTGTGTATATGGGTCTTTTATGTTTTTACCAGAGTATCTTTGGGATATATTCCTGGAAGTAAAATTGATAGAAATTGCCTCCTTACCCCCACCCCTGCCCCAGTAAGGATTGTACCATTTTGCGTTCTTACCAGCAATAGTCAGAAGTACCGTTAAGCTCTTTGAAATGTCAAAAAGAGCTCCTGAACAGCCCATGGATTTCTAGCTGAGAGACCTCAGAATTGGAAGCACTGCTCTAAAGCCTTCCTACTTAGTGTGGTCCATGGACCAGCAGCCCTGGCATCCCCTAAGAGCTGGTTTGAAATGCAAAATCTCAGGCTTCCCTCCAAACCTGCTGAATCAGCACATGCAATTTGGCAATTGTTCAGGCGATTCATAACACATTAAGATTTGAGAAGCACTGGTTTAGAGCTGTGCTCTTCAATACCGTAGCTATGAGCCACACGTGGCTATTTAAATTAAAATGAATTACAGCGAAATAAAGTGAAAAATACAGGTCTTCATTCACGCCACTAGCTGCATTCCAAGTGCTCAAGAGCCACCTGTCCAGCATTTCCATTGCTGCAGTAACTTCTGTTGCATGATGCTGGGCCAGGCTACACTGTGCAGTATGGTAGCCTCTGGCCACATAATATTGCTACTTCCATTTAAGTTGAAGTTACATAATATTAAAAATTCAGTTCTTCATTAACATTAGTCCTATTTCAAGTACTGAATTGCTACCTGTGGCTAGAGGCTACTGTATTGGATGGTGCGTATACAGAACAAGTATTTCCATCAACTCAGGAAGTTCTGTTGGACAGCTCTGGTTTCCAAGAGACTGGGTGAGCCAGAGGAAGGACGGAAGGAAAATAAATTCACTGAATGCCTAAGGTAGTAGATAATTTTACACAGGTTACATCCATTGATCCTTAAACCCATACATGTAGTATTACACCCATTATAAAAAAAAAAGAAACAGTTTTTGAGAGCAGCTAACTAACTTACTCAACTTTGTAACACAAATAAGGGGTGGAGTTAAGCCCTCTGACTCAGAGTTCAGGGTTCTTTCCACCGTGTTCACTGAGAATACTCCATTCTCAAAGTCCATGTCTGGGTGCAGTCTCTGTTAGCCTTTTACAAAATAAAACGTGATACAAATCATTGTTTTCACTTGCCTGCACTTGTTTATTTTCTCTTTCATGTTTCAAATTTAAATCGAGACCTCAGTTTTATCTAACCCCTGAGCTCATATTCATTCCACTCTAACATTCCTTGAGTTTACTTTTAAGTGTCTCCTATCTATAATATTTGCCTACCTTGCATTTTAACATTATGACATCTTAGTAATTCACTATGGCTTCTATTCCTTAATTTAAAAACATTTAACATTTTATTTACTAGAGTAAATAGGACATAACCCAGTGAGGGAAAGAAACACACATTTCCTTCCTTTCCTTGCTTGCCTTCTTTTAAGGTAATAATATATACTACTACATATTCTATTCTTTGCAGTTTGGCTTTCTTAGCCACTTTGAGTTTTGACTATGCCTTCATTACATTAGAATGTGGGTTCTTCCAAACTGCTAGCTGTATATGCTTATTAGAATTAGATAATACATTAATGGTTAAAATTTTTCAACCATAGAAATGTAGATATGGAAAGGATATATAACAGGTCATCTAGGCTGCTTCTCACTGTATGAAGAAAAACTGCATTTATTTTCTGGCTTGCTTCTAATAGTAATAGAATAGCTCTAGTATAGACACTGGATAATCTCTGTGCTAAATGTGAGGATTTTGTCTAAATGAATATTTCTTGTCAAATTTGTAATAGTATTTTTATAGAAGTGCTGGGAGTTATTATCTTGTACTAGGTATTTAAAGGTGACAGATGTGATGGATTTTAAAATTTCCCCAATGAAGCTATGCTCCACAGAAGTCTTCTATCTCTAATACTAAATCCTGCCTTTAGCCAACAATATGTAACCTAGCAGCCCAGATTTATTGAGACATAAAGTGAAGAAAAATATGTGATTTGCATGCAAACAATGCATTTTATGAGTCATTTGGAACTCTTTATTTCTTCAAATAAAGGGGATAGAATAATTCAGTCATTTGCCATCTTCACTGCATATTAGACTTAGTTAGGGGGCTTTTAAAATGGACTGATACTTGGACCCTAACTCTTAAGAATCTGATTCAACTGATTTGGGCTGGGATCAGTAATTTTTTAAATCCCCCAATGAATTTGTAAATATACAGCTAAGTAGAGAGGACTGCTGGTCTCACTGGATATTGCAAATGAATAAGAGCTAAAGAAACGAATCAGTCCCGTCATTGTGTCTCATGTACATATTATGTAAAACTACTGTTTGAATTAGGCAAAAACCCATTTTATGGCCTTTCCTTCATTCCTGTGTCTTCCTGGAAATTGTTCACCTTTCTGTTCTGGGATTGAGTGTCTCATCCTCTGTGAACCTTCTCCTGGCAGTTTTGACCCTTGCTTCTCCTTGGCCACATACCCAACGCAGTTTTGACACTTTCCCATTTTATTGGGGTTCCATGTTGTGAGGTCTGTCTCCTTTACTAGATAGAAAGTTCCTTAGCATGTTCAACAATGTCAAATGTCCTTTAAACAGTTATGCATACCAGGCACTTTGTTGGTCAGAGAGGATACAATGTCCCTGTACTCTTGGAGTAGAGAGGAAGAACAAGCAGTGTAGTAAGTACTAGGATCGTGGAACGTTGTATTTTTTTAGGGTACACAGCATGAGCCCCTTGAACTGATCTGGGTAGAATAGGGTCTGAGACTGGGAAATACATGGGTCTTTTAAATTCTAAATCCCTTTTGCTTGGCACATACTAGGCACCCAACAAACTCCAGTGAATACATGACTGAAGAGCTTACTGACTGAATATGCATAAAAGAAGATAGAGTTTCATTAGAAAGTGTGTGCATGAGTATGTTTCAGAAAAGAAGCAGTGTTAAGATATGAACTTCAGGTTTTCTGGAAAAAAGGTAGGGGAAATAAAATGCCTTAAAAACCTTTCCTTCTTTCAATCCTTAAATTCATACAGTATATCCAAATAGCTGCACAATGGCAATATAATAGCCAATGAGGTTTATCCGAGGCACAATTGTTGCTGATTGAAAACTTTTCCCAAATAGTAATGTGGTCAGAAGTGACCTTACTCAGTCTCTGTTTCCCCTGTTTCCGACCCCTACCCCAGTAACCAACTCTTGTTTGCTCTGCTTTCTGACCTCCACAGCGGGAAGCCACCTTGGGAAACAAGTCTCGGAGTTGGACCATATCCTGCCATTGAAGTTTGCTTCAGTGCAGGTTCCGTTACAAAACCTGGGACCGGATATAGCCCACGGTTAGGTGCACAGGCCTCCGGCAGCTGTCCTTAGGGAGGAGCAGGTTTTGTCACGGTGGGGGGAGTCCCTGTGTTCTGTTCAGAGTGTGTAGGAACTCGGACCTTGTGGGGAGATGCAGATGCTGCATAGGAGGCCCTAAGTAACAGAAATCGCTTTGAGGCCCTTGGCGGCTCTCTCTGCAAGTCGGCCGTTCTCTCCTTTCTCCCTTCGTTCAACCTCTGCCCTGCTTCGGCTTCTGTCTCCCTCTTGCTCTCTGACTCTTCCTTTATAGATGAGGTCATTATGATTTGGAGCCAAGAGAAGTGCTTTCCTGTAACTTTAAATCTCCATACTCAACTTGTGACTGCTCTTATTTTTTTTTAGAAGATGGTTATACTTTATAGTTGGAGGACAGCTTGCTTACTACTTTACTATTTTAGAATGCAAATCTGAGCTTACTAGAGGAATGTTGTCAGTTTGTGAACAGGGCTTAGTGCTTCCACACTTACTCTCACTCCAAATTTTTAATTGCTCTTGAGTCCATTATGGGATGTGAAAAATGTTCTGAATTTGATTAGGTTATTACTACTTGATTAGCTACTGATGTCCTGTACTTTGGCCATCCAGTGTCCTCCTGACGAACAGAGAAGCAGTGTTAATATTGGTATATTGCAGAGAAATCAGGTTAGACTCCTTTTTTGCTGACAGCAAGGTGAGGTACAAAAATCTTTTGACAAAGAGGTTTTCTAATAAAAGTTCGTTTGTAAAATCACGGTGAGGGTGAAGAGCAGAATGTGGGTAAAGGAGAGTGAGAAGGAAGAGATGGAAGGTAAGAAGATGCCTACTGTGTGGGATGCCCCTCTTATTATCCCAAGACCATGTGCTGTAGGGGGCGCAGCAAGTGTTTAATGGTCAGAAAATTTGGGCATCGACTCTGCTTCTGTGATCTTAGGAAAAACTCTTCTCTCTCCTGGACCACAGTCTCTTCAACTTACAGAAGTGGGCATTAGTACCAAAGTTGTGTCATTCTGAGACTTTATCCCAGGGAAGAAAGAAGTTTCCTTTTAGCAGATTTGAACCCTCTCATCCAGTCATTTAATAGCTCGAGCACTGATGTCCTCAGCCTTTTACTATCTACATGATTGTGGGTGAATTATGGAGCTACACGGAGTCTCATCTGGAGCAGGACAGCAGTAATACTTTCCTCGGGCTTGCTGTGAGGATCGTGTTGAGCATGTGTGCCAGAATGATACCAGCTGAACAATGATACACAGGAAAATTGGAACCATTTCCTTGGCCAGGCACCCTTCCCTACATGATTCCTGAGGAAAGTATGTGCCTGGGGACAAGACACAGAACAAATGCCCATTTCACTCTCTGGCTCTGGCCCCCGGCTCCTGTAAACTCCTGGGGCACTGTACGAGACCCAGTGGTGAACTTGTTTTGTCTAGGATAGGGCAGCCTAATCCAGAAGCAGTGCCTCCTTCAGGAAGAAGTGAGCACAAGAGGAAGAGGGAGCAATCGCTGGATCCAGTTTGCTTCCTCAGCCTGGGCTGGGCAGTGCATCCCTAGAAAGAAGACCACCTCCGGGAGCGAGCCCTTTCCCCTCTGCTCACCCGGATGAAAACTTCCCCCAACAGCCTAAGGAAATGTCTTTGCACCTGGCTAGCTCTGATAACATTCCTCTCTCTTGAAGAGTGGAGATTTCTTCAGTTCCTTCCTTTGGAGAGTAACAGAATAAACTACACGATGTCAATATGCCCATTTAAAGAGCACTCCAGCCAAACAAGTAACACTGAAAATGTTTATGCCTTGAGACCAACAATTCAACTCTTAGATAAATTTCCAGAGCAAATGATTCCTTTAAACTTCATGACACAAACAGAAAGGTTTGTAGGGTACTCTGAGTTCACTGCTTCTAGTTCACTGCCATGGGTAGTGTCCATCAGGCCATCCTGAGTGCTGAGGATATTATGCCTTAGCACGTGAGTAACTCATTTGCACCAGTTTGCTAAAAACTAGAAAAACTCTTAGGTATGTACATCAGGAGACATGCAAGAATGTTTGTAGAGGCATTGCTCATAAGAGAAAAAAAAATTGGAATACAACCTAAGTATCAACAGGGATGGATAAATAAAGCGATACATTCGTATACTGGAGTATTACACAGAAATCGAAGGGAATGAACTGAAACTAATGTATCAGTATGGATGACTCTCGTGATTTTGATCAAAATAGCAAATTGCAAAAGTATACATACAGTATGATGCTATTTATATAAAATTTAAAACAAACATTGTTATTTATTCCTTAGAAATATTTAAATATTATTAAACATATAGAAATGTATGGAATGATAAACACTGCGTTCTGGAAAGCAGTTGCCTTGGGAGGCTGAGATTGCAGAGAACACAAGGGGGATTTGTTGATACTGCCAATATTTTGTTTCTTAAGCTGCCTAGCAGATAGGTGAACACACATTGGTTGTATAATATACTTTGTTATATTTTAAATATCCTATAAGAAGTTTTAGAAATTAAGAATTAAAGCTGTGAGAGAGTAGCCCAACATGAGGCTGGAGAGCTGGGCAGGGGTCAGACGGGCCGTCACCTGGTAGGCCATTTTAGAGTTTGACTTTCACCTGAGGGCAGAGGGGAGCCGCCAGGAGGCTTCAGGCTTGGGAATGATCCCATCCCAGCAGAATGACATTCAGAATGCAGAGTCCTGGGCAGTGCAGAGATTGGATTTGTAGAGATTGGAGAGGGTAGCACAGGAAGAGCAGTTAGGAGAAATTTGCTGCAGTCCAAACTGTGGGGTGCTTCCTCCTCGAAATGCCACCTTCTGTTGCTTCCAGAGTGTTCTTCCTCCCTTGTTCTCTCCCTTTCTGCCCATCTCTGATTCCTCTTCCAGGCCTTTAAGTGTTTCTTTTCTCCCTTCTTTTCTTTCCAGTGTTTAGGTGTGTTTTAGTAATCTCCGTTACATCCCAGCTTCAGTTCCCACCTTTAGTTTCCATCATTCCCATATTTATTTCTGAAACCCCATCCTTTTTCCCAGTTTCAAACTGCCTACTGGACATTTCTGCTTGACTGTCTTATAATTAAAATCCTGCATGTCCCAAATGGAGTTATTTTCCTTTCCAAATGTGCCTTTTCCTCCTACCTTTGGGATCTTGATTAACCATACTGCTATCTAAGCGTCTGATCCACAAAACCTGGTTTTCTTCTGACTCCTGTGTTTCTGTCAACCTGCCTCTTTAACAGGTTTCCATGTTAGGAATTAAGGGTAAGGTTTTGGTGCTAATGTGTGGTGACATTGGTGCCATTACATATTTAGGAACCTAGGAATGCTCAGTTCTTGCCTTGCCAATCACTTCACCCCTCTGTTTGGAAGGTTTCAATGATCTCACCCCCAGCAAGATAAGATATCAACTATAGAGCATTGCAGACATAAGGCCTCAATCGCTCTGGCTTCTGTTCACTTTCCTGTCATCGCCTGTTGCTGTTCTCTCCTGCACTCTGTGCTGCAGCTCCACCCGCCCACTGAAACCCCGTGTGTGCCATGTTGCTGTAGGGCACTGTGCCTTGGCATATGCTACTCCTTCTGCTTGGAATGCCTTTCCTTACTGTGCCTGTCTCGTAAACTCTGTAATATTTTTAGTTGGTCCATTTTTGCACCTATTTACTAGTTCACCTGCCTCCCTGCCCCCAGCAGTCTCCGAGCATCCCAGGAACAGAGTGCCTATTCAGGTTGTATCTTCATAGCCTCACACATGGTAGATGCTCTTAAAGTATATCTAGGCTTGTCTCACCCAGCGAACTTCCCCTTTCTCTGGGATTGTTTGAGGTTAGTTGGAAATTTTTGAAACAAACATTCCAGAGGAACAAATGCATTGCAAACTCTAAGAACAGACATTCTGTGTCTTCCGAAGTTTTGGTATTTTCTACTTTGCTTACAGCAACTTTGGAAGGAAGTATTTATATAGAGAACATTTTAAACAAAAGTTGCAATGTTATCAATCCTGGTCCCTAACACTTGCAGGAATTGCCCATTTTCACCATCTCTTTTTAATTTATTTTTTCTTAATCTTCAAATTTTCACTCATATTGTCTCCTGCTCAACTCCCAAACATGTTTAAGTTTCCTTGACCCTTTAATAAGATAATACCACCACCACTACTGCTTAAAAACCTGTCCTCAGTACTGCTTATTCTTCAAACTCTTCCCCTTTCTTAATCTCCTTTTCATCATTAAAAAACAAAAAAAGATCTTTGTCCATTTACATTCACTCAACAAATATTTAATGAATGACAAAAAGCCAGGCACTGAATATGTAATGTAGAGCAAAAGAGGTATGGTCTAACTTTCTGAAGTTCAGTTTCAACCTTGTATTTGTTATCCATTGCTATGCAACTGATCACCACAAATTTATTGGCTTAAAACAACACACTTTTATTTCTCACAATCTTTATGGATCAGGCATCCGGGCATGCCTGGTGTAGCTCTGACCTCTGTGCCAGAGTCTCTTACACGGCTGCAGTCATGGGGTCAGCCGGGTCGGAGTTTCACCTGAAGCCTCACTGAGGAGTGATCTGCTCCAGAGCACGTGCTGATGCCGGCGGGTTCACGTCCTGGCGGACTCTCACACTGAGGGCCTCAGTCCCTTGATGGTTCTTGGCCAGAGGCAGCTTCAGTTCCTTGCCACTCGGGCCTCTCTTTATGGCAGCTTGTCTCATCAGAGCCAGCAAGGAAGAGAACTAATAGAGTTGATTAGCAAGGTGGTAGTTATAACCTTATGTAATGGATTCATGGAAATGATATCCTATTGCTTTTATTGTATTTTAATGGTTACAAGCAAGTCACAGATCCTGTCTGCACTCAGGAGGAGGAGATTACAGGGCAAAGACACCAGGAAGCAGGGACTCACTGGGGGCCATTTTAGAGTCTGCCTGTGCAAACCTCTTTTGCTTTTCCCTTTGACGTTCCAGCCACCTCAATTTCTGCTGCTCGCAAATTGAACTCCCTCCCCTCCCCTCTCCCAAACCCACTTTTCTCCTTTGTTCCCCACTCAGCTTCATATCCATCTGATCTTCTGGTCTAGTGTCTTGCTAATGGGTTTCAGCTCTGAACAAGTCCACTGTGGACCAAAAACATGAATTCCCACAATGGCAGGTCAATTAGTAGAATCCCGTCCACTCAGAGCGAGTCTGCATGCAGCAAGCTGTTCTCTGCCTCTGGGCCCCTCTGCCCTGCAGCCGCCTCAGTCTCTGTCCTTGGTGCAGCCACCACCCCAGTCTCATCCCTGCTCTCCTGCAGCCGTGTCATCACGTCGCCCAGAGCACTGGGCAGAGCTCTTTATATAGAGTCAGTAACAACGTATTGCCCACACGTGTGCAGTGAGCTAGCCGACCAGGGCCAGGTGAGAATCCTGGCCACAGGAACCTTCACTTTATCCACATCTAGAAACCCAGGGATCATTTTTAATACCTCCTCCTCAGGTTTAATGGGTCACTAGTCCTATGCGTTCTACCACTGTGACATCTTTCCTATCATTCTCTACTTTCTATTCGCACTTAAAGTAGACTGTCAGTGAATGTCAGGTTCTAGTTCAGATCTCACTTTGGCTGGGATCATTATATTAACCTTTTAATTGGTTTCTCAGCCTAGTTTTCCTTCTCAATCCACCTTCTACCAACCACCAGAGTTATTTTCCTAAATCCATGTTCAGAAACCTTCCAGCTATCTCTGGCATAAAGGTCTAACTCCTCAGTGTGCCATTCAAATCTTTTTATGATCAGGCTTCAACTTACTCATAGGTGCTTCTTGCCCATCACTCTCAGCTGTTGCTCTTATGCCCCAGGCCCTCTAGGCCACTACATGTTTCCTGAACCCACCCCTGCATGTTTGTGATTTTGGTTATATAGTTAGTTCTTCCTGGATTTCCGTATCACTGCCTCTAGAAATCCTTTTATCCTTCCAAACTGTGGGTTAAATGGAAGTTCCTTTGGCCAGGATCCTCACATGACCCTAAACTTCTTGATGGTGTAATTGGCCTGCTGCTTAGGCTACTGCTTCCACACCCTAGGCAATAAGTTGTTATTGACTGAGTCACTATATAAAGAGCTCTGCCCGGTGCTCTGGGCAGATGCACAGACGGAGGTGGATTACAGACCTGTAGGCTGCTAAATGCAGTATGAGAATAAAGCTGGTTATAAATCCTTTTATCCCAAGAATGTTCTGTTGTCATATCTCAGTCTCACTGGATCCATCGTGAACTTGCCCGGGGCTGAACCCTCAGGCAAGACAGAAACCTAACTGGAAAAATCACCTGTCCTGTGAAATCCTTCTCAATTTCCCCCTGCCTGCTACTCCCTCACCCAGAATCAATCACTAGACGTGTGCTCTCTGACCCCTTTGCGTGCACCACTGTTGTAAGACTGATGTTTTGCAGTTTGCTGTCTGCTGTTTTGTAGTTGGTTGTTAAGATGCCTCTCATTTCAAATGCCAAGGGGGAGTCTGGGTCTTATTGTTCTACAGATCCAAAGTGCCAGACTCTCGAGCAGTGATTCACAAGCTCAGCTGCACATTAGAATCACCTGGGGAGCTGGCACATCACTGATTCCTGGGACCCACCCCCAGAGATGGGGATATCATTGGTCTTGAAGGATGTTGGCATTTTTTTAAATCTCTGTGATTTGAACATGGAGGTAACACTGAAAGCCGCTGCTTCTAGTTGAGGATATCAAGTCTCGGGGAGACTGAAAGGATGAGACAATAATACACAGAAAGAATTTAAAAACTAGAGTTAAAGCTGAGTTTTAAACAATCATGCAAAACACACTTCAAGTAGTATATGACATAATTAAGTAATAAAAATGATTACTAAATGGGTGGTCATTAAAGTGGGGGAATATGTATTTTTGTGGAAATGGGGGGAATCAGAAATATAAAAAAGCATAAAAATGTGGTCTCTTAAAATGCAACATTTAAATTTTTGTGCACATGAAGTAAGCAATAAAATGAAATGACCACCTGGAATAATTAGCATTTCCCTTTGTGTTTTGCACTAAACTGTGTGTGTGTGTGCATGTGGGGTGCATGCATGTGTGAGGCATAACTTAGTTGCATGTTATTCTGATTTCCTCCTTTATTTTCTAGGAATATTTTGAAAACCATTGCCCTGGGTCAGATGTTGTCCTTGTGTATATGTGGGACAGCCATCACCAGCCAGTATTTGGCAGAAAGATACAAAGTGAACACCCCCATGCTTCAGAGCTTTATCAACTATTGCTTGCTATTTCTAATTTATACAATGATGCTGGCGTTTCAGTCAGGTATGTCAAATGTGGAAGTTACTTTTCAACACACTATCTTCATAAAATTCTTGTGCTTCTGAGACATTAAAAAAATTAAACATGGGGCAAACCAAAACCAAGAAACTGTTGCTGTTTTTATAAAAGTTGTTAGGAAAAAAAAGGATGACACCTTTGAAGTCTATGAAAGTACTGGCTTGAGATTTATGTGTAAGTCTCTGAAGTCACTGATTTTAATCATTGATTAAAATAAGTAGCACCAAACTATAACTGTACAATTTGTAAAAAAAAAAATGTAAATGCCATTACAAGTTAGATTTTATTTTCTTCCCCCTGTAGCTGATAAATTTAAGAGCCAATATTGAAAACCACTTAAAAAGTCCAGAGCCTCACTCTCCAGAATATATATTTCTAGCTAAATGTAGCATTGATTGCATGTCAACAGGTCTATGGTGTGAGAGAAACAAAGACAAGGAATTGGCAAAGAATTAACTTCTTTGTCCCTGGTGGTTAAGTCGTTTTAGAATCATTACAGAATTATGGTAAAATTCTGTATAAAACAAAATTTTCCTACATAAAAATGGGAAAACTAAGTTCTGACTAACATTGTGCTAGGAGTCATTTTAATTGCTTACTGCATTTTGGTTATGTGTTAACTCATTGAAGCCTCCTAACAAATCAAGTGAGTATTATTATCATCCGCAGTTTACAGATGAGGAAACTGAGGCATGCAGCACTTAGATAACTTGCTGTAAATCATAGGTAGTAACTGGTGGAGCCAGATTCCAACCGAGGCAGCCTTCTCCAGGGCTAATGCTCTCACTCCCACTCTGTATTCAGGGCTATTCATCATGATAACAAAACATCCTGCCCACAAGAGAAGAGCATGGTATTTTAAAACCAATTAAATGACATTGAATTCAGGAATGAGAAGACAGTGGATAACTTGAGCAATTGGGAGGGTACACTACATCCATTTTCATTGTATTTAGGGCACATAATAACATCACTGCTGCAGTGTGTGCTAATCCTCTTTTATATGAGCCTTATGCATCAGTGGTATTCCCATGAGTCAGAATAAATAACTTATTTTTGAAAGAAAATGGAAACCACCTGTGAGAGAGAGGACACTATTTCAGGGGGGGAGCACCAAATTTGGCAAGAACTTAACGAGTTGGAAATAGAACTGGTACATAGCCCTGGACAATAGCCCCAGACTTTACTCTTTTCTGTAAACATTGGCTTTTAGGAAGTCAGTGTAATTCATAAAAACGTCAGTGGGGTCCCCCTGAAGGATGGTTGTCTTCTATGCCATCTCATGTTGAGGAACACTAACTCTTGTTTTCAGGATGTTCCTGCTAATTAGATTTTAATAGTAATTATTTGACTAGGATTTTCACCACCTTTATTTGCTAGTTGGTTACCTTCCCATAAAGCCTTCTCATATCTGTGTCAACTCTGTGTCTCCTGTCTACTAGATTCTCCAAGGAAGTGAATCATAGTTAACTTGCGTAAATAGAATTTGGGGAATAAATGGTGCCATTTGGTTTTCTTCCAAATTTATCACTGACTTAATTTTCTCTTGAAAGCACATTTTTTCCAAAAGAATGATCACATGCAGAGTTTCCTTTGAAGAAGCCCACGAATGGAGATTGAATAACCAGTGAATCCATAAGGAAACATTTCATTTCTTAGGATAATCTGTAGCTTGTCAGGAATGGCAACATCCAAACCTATGCCTGGATGTTATATTTCTGTCATAAAGGGAAAGGGAACTTAACCACTTTTCTCATGCCTACTAGCATTTTCATGGAACATCTGGTGTATGATGACACTTCAGGTTGGGTCTCATATTAGGAAAAAAATCTGACTCTGCTGAGCTGTTGCAGGAGTTGGTTGTGAGTAATGGAAATTAGGAGGTCACATTCTAAATACACGGTAAATCCTTGTTTTTTGACTCTTTAATCTCCAAATTAACATGCATGGTACCATTTTCAAGGAACATGTACTAACCCAGATTTCTTCCAACCAGGTAGTGATAATCTTTTCTACATCTTGAAAAGAAAATGGTGGAAGTATATCCTGCTTGGATTAGCAGATGTGGAAGCTAATTACCTGATTGTGAGAGCATACCAGTACACAACTCTAACCAGTGTCCAGGTATGAAGGAGTCTTCTTACCGGTTTGGATTTTACAGCTTAAAGGGAAGAACCTGAACTCATATAGGCTAACTTACTTTTGTTGAAAACCTGTTCACTTGAAGAAAACCTAAACACAGTTGGATGCAATCTGTGGAGCATATGTGCTAATGAGTAAGGTTTTCTGGAATTAGTGAAAATGTATACGAGTTAATCAGTTTGTAAACTGCTAATGCTATAGCAGAAAAGAACAGTTGCTACCAAAATAAGCATAAATATTTAGTTGGCAATTGATGGAGTGAGGTTGACAAGATTTCTGTGTTATGTTTGCTCAAACACAGTGTTTTAAGTGGATATGCCTTTGTGCCATAGAAAATTGGAGGTTTGCAAGTAAGTAGATACTCAAGACAAAGGAACCATTGGAAGGGACTTTTAATTAGATATCTTGGGATAGAGATGGTAGCTAATGGTAGACCTGTTCCTTTTTTCAGGTTTATTCTTGCTGGATTGAAAGAAAAATGTTTCTACACAGCAGTACCTTTTAACTTGGTGGAGTTTTGGAAGACTGATTCCATTCTCTAGGTTGGCAAACCAGGGGATGTATCATAGTCCCCACTCTAACCACTGCTAAAGACAAAGTGATTTATAAATGGAGGTGAAAGTGAGATAGACTCCAGTGCCACATTTAGAGGTCACAGTTTAATGGATTTATGACTTTTTGGTGCAATCACTCCTCTGACTATATAAAACAGATGTTCTTATTTGACCTCCAGTTTTAGGAATATGGAAAAATTGAAGTGAAATTAATTAGGTGTATTCCACTTGGAAAACATGAGGATTGATGAAAACTTGGTATTTTTCTGTTCTGAATATACATTAAATGCTGTTATTATCAGAATGCATTTTATTACGTTTTTTTTTTTTTCTGTAACATTGTGCTAAGCTTTGCCCTCAGCAGTCCTCTTGGTTTTTGACTGGCACGGGTTGAAAAGCTGATACAGGAAATGTTTGTTATTGCAAACACCATAGGGAGCATGTGAAAAACCCGGAATTTCCTAAAAATTAAAACCAGGAGTTACCTAATGCAGAAAGCTCATCACAATTAGGACTAAGTGTACTTCTAGCAATGGGTAATCAGGGTATGAGTATGTAGATTATGGTATTTTTCTAGTTAGGTCTATCCTCATAATCTCACATACAATTTAATTACTTAGTTACAATTTCCAGAAGCTTTGGTCTCTGACTAATGATAATTGGAAGTTTTGAATCGGGCAGGGTCTAACCACAGCTAAACAAAATACTTACAGTTGCATTTTTGTGACTAATATTAATGCCTTATACTATAGAAGATAATTTATTTCATCCTAGCCTCTTAGGAAAACCCAAACATATGGTTGTCAAAGTGATGTACTTCTGGTACACAGCAAGGAGTGTATCATAAAACAGCATTTAACAACCAAAGGTCCCTGGCAGCAGTGGGGCTTGTTGTGACTGTGATCCTTCAAGCTGTTTCTCTGCTTGAGTGAATCTCTGGCCTGGGTAATCTGAAAGGGTAGACATTTGGATTAGGCGGTATTTGAACCTCCTTACTAAGGATTCCCTTGAAGATTCTGTAATTACAAAGAGTATTGTAGGGTTTATATGGAGTAGACGATGTGACCATTGGGATCCCGTGGCCTAGGTCTCTGCTCCTGTCTCCTAGTATATTACTGCCACGCCTACGCATTCCCCGCCCACAGCCGGGTTCCTCTCTCTGATGCTGCTCTCTTCTTTCTAGAATGCAACCCTTTGGAAGCCCCCTCCTCCATTCTCTAAGGCCTAAGTCAATTTCATTCTCTTCTCTACACTCCCTTATATCTCTAATAAAGTCTGAGTCATTTGTATACCCATGCCACCCCCTCACCCCAGGGTCTTACCTTGCCGACTGTGACTGTAAAATGATTTTTAAGATTGAATTAAAGAGGGAAATCTTGGAACTGAAAGCATCAAAGACAAGATACCCATCACCTAGAATACATTTTGAAAAGGAGATTTGATGTAGATAAATGAGTAAACGTGACAGATATCAGAGAAGTTGTGGAATTTTCAAGTTGCAAGGGACATCTTGCTATCTGACCTGATCTTTTCATTTCAGTTTGTGACCCAGAGAGTGACAGGCAAGAGATCACACAGCTGGTCAGTGGCAGGACCGGGGCCCGAGGCCCCTGGAACTCTTGACATGGGCGGCTTCCTTCTGTGACCACTCAGTGCCCACCAAGAACTTTAAAAACAGTGCAAATTTAATTTTAATTTTAAGACAGAACTTGAGGATAGGGCATCACCTGTGAGTTTTTAGAGTGACTTCGTCTACTATTTTTGTTTACAGGAATGTAGTTCAGACTTTGTTAAGTCAACTGGCTGGGCTCTTTTCCTGTCTTCTGGGACAAGCTGTTACCATTTGCATCATTTAATTGTTTGTTATTTAGACAGGCCCAATAAAGCACTTAGGAGATTAGAGTTCTATAGCTGGAGTAAATAACAAGGCAAGGTGCCCATTCCCACACACGGCACGATGGGCTCCCGCAATGACACTGTGGAGAGAGGCGATCAGGCAACGACCGCAGACAGGATCAGACAGGCTGCTGGAGATGCAGGCTCCTGCCTCGTCCCAGACTAAACCGATACAGACAGCATCAGGGGACAAGGTGACAAAAAGAGTAGGGTGAGCCATAAAACAGCAGTTTGAAGAATATGATTAGCATAAGGGATATATGTTATCCTTGAATGCACTTTACAAAATTAATGAATGTAAGAATCGAAACGTGAAACCTCAGTGTTTCCTTTATCTTACAGATGGTTTTGGATTTGCTATAACTTTGGCTTTCTTAATCCCCTGCCTTTCAGACTGGCAGTAGTATCAGGGTATACCAAGTGTTTTCTGGACCCGAGATCAAAAGGTGATGCAGGAGCACATGATGAAGATGAGCGAGGCGCTGGGCACTGTCAGGGCGATGGTGCCTGTTTGCCGTCTCAGGATAACCTGTACTTCTTTGTTGTTTTTAGTCCAATTGCAATTAAATATCTGGCTTGTGGTTATTTATGTCTGGCTGGCCTTTTGCATGCTCCTGAGAGCGGGGTTTGTTTGTCTTGCTCTCATCAATACTCCAGCTCCCCTCGTAGTGTCTCCCACGTGTGACATGCTTAAATGTTTGCTGCCCAAGTGAGTGGGTCCGTGGAGGAAGTGGCCCACTGGCCTTAGGATAAACACGGATGGGGCATAGAAGTAAATTACACAGACTGTTGGGAAGAATTCCTGGGTTCAGCAATTTTTTGGCTAGCCTGCTTTTAACAGTGTGATTTTGGGCAACTCATTCAGCCTCTCTGTATGCCTTTGTTCTCCTCATGTAGATTGGGGGTTGCAGTTCCAATCTCATAGAGCTGTTGTGAGAATTAAACGAGTTAATCCGGGTCAAACATTTAGGACAGGGCTGGCAATGGTAAATGCTCAATAAGTGCTGACTCCTAGTGTTACTTAATATTCATCTTTTAACTAATGAGAGATGTTTGTAAGCTGTTTGCTTCTCTTTCCATGCAGCTTTTGGACTGCTTTGGGATTCCTGTGTTGATGGCTCTCTCGTGGTTTATTCTTTACTCAAGATACAGAGTGATCCACTTCGTCGCTGTGGCTGTCTGTCTGTTGGGCGTAGGAACTATGGTTGGTGCAGACATATTAGCAGGGAGGGAAGACAGTTCAGGTGAGATGGTGTTACTAATCACAGAAAAAAATGGTTTGCTTATGCTTTTGTGTTTATTTTGCAAAGGTAGATGGTAAAAGACAGAAAACATGTCCTGGCTAACTATTTTTTAAGTTTTATTTTCAGATTTACTTGCTTTTGGTACTGTAACTGCTTTCACAGAGCAATCTTTATTTTCCTATCTGTCCACAGTCCCCGCTCTTTTTTCTCACACTAAATAGTTTTGTTTTGTCTCATGAGAGAATTGTTTCTATATATATTTGCAATATTTTGGTACTGTAACTGCTTTCACAGAGCAATCTTTATTTTCCTATCTGTCCACAGTCCCCGCTCTTTTTTCTCACACTAAATAGTTTTGTTTTGTCTCATGAGAGAATTGTTTCTATATATATTTGCAATAGTCCTTTTTGCCCCATACATTTGGATTAGTTATGAGGAAACCTACTGTAGATTTTGTTTTTCTTTGAAAAGTGAACTCTATATTTATTGCATGATTGACCTCTTTTTCAGTCACTCTGCAGATGAGAATATTTTGATGTTCTTTGGGTCAAAGTTCAGATAATTGATGATATGAAACCTAAATAAGGTCTAAGAATTCACCCAACCTACAAATTACTTTAGTGTAGAGAAAGAGAGAAAATTACCTTGCCTACCTAGCTTCCTTCTCTCTAGCTTTCAATTAATTTCCTTCAATTCATTCCATTAATTCCTCATATCATAGAATCATTCTCTGAGGCACTGCAGTATGGTATGTACCACCACCCTTCAACCTTTTAGTCTCCTGAGGAGTCAAAATATGAGAAAACACAGCAGAATTGTGCCAGAAAGTGAGAAGAGTAAGAGTCTTTAAACTTCTGGAAGCCAGGGCTTCTCTTTCCATAAAATCTTATTGAAAAAAGCTATTATTCAGCCATAAGAAGAAAACAAATCCTACCATTTGCAACAACATGGATGGAGCTGGAGGGCATTATGCTCAGTAAAATAAGCCAGGTGGAAAAAGACAAGTACCAAATGATTTCACTCATATGTGGAGTATAAAGAACAAAGCAAAAACTGAAGGAACAAAACAGCAGCAGAATCACAGAACCCAAGAATGGACTAATAGTTACCAAAGGGAAAGGGACTGGGGAGGATGGGTGGGAAGGGAGGGACAAGGGGGAAAAAGGGGCATTACGATTAGCACACATAATGTGGGGGGGGTGTCACGGGAAGGGCTGTGCAACACAGAGAAGACAAGTAGTAATGCTATAGCATCTTACTACACTGATGGACAGTGACTGTAATGGGGTATGGGGTGGGGACTTGATGGGGGGAAGTCTAGTAAACATAATGTTGCTCATGTGATTGTAGATTAATTATACCAAAAAAAAAAAAAAGCTAGAGAGTTCCCCCTGCTGATGATGTGTCCCTCTGGGTGGCCTGCCCTCCTGTAGGTGGTGATGTTCTGACTGGCGATGTCTTGGTCCTTCTCGGGGCTTCCCTCTATGCTGTCTCCAATGTGTGTGAAGAATACATCGTGAAGAAGCTGAGCAGACAGGAGTTTTTAGGAATGGTGGGCTTATTTGGAACAATTGTCAGTGGCATACAGCTGTAAGATTCTAAAATTTTCCTTTGAAAAAGATTAAGCAAATACATATGATTATATTCCAACTATTAATATCTATTGTTGATCTGGCCTATTCTCATTTGAAGTCAGTATTTTGCTAAATATCTGTTACAGGATTATTGAGACATCATAATGATGCCTCATTTTCTTACACATGTGATGCTTAGGATTCTAGCTTATAATGTGGCAATGGCATTACTAGTAAAAATGTTCTTGTTTAATATTTCCAGGAAAGTTTAACATCCTATTCAAAAGGAAAACATAAAACATAATGTCAGGTTTTCCTCCTATAGCAACACCTGTTGAAGAGTGCTTCTAAGAGAGTCAAACCTATATTTATGGACTCCTTTGGTTTTATTATTTGTCATTTGTATTAATGTTTGTCATATTTTTATACTATAAGAAAAATCCAAAAATCAACATGATTCCTCATCTTAGCTGGAGTATAACAACTAAAATACTTACAAAATGGTGAAAATTAGTAGGTGGATTTCTGAGACCTCTTGTTTTAAATTTTAGATTGATTGTGGAATATAAGGATATTGCCAGCATTCACTGGGATTGGAAAATTGGTATGTACATAAATAATTCTTTTTGCTCAGTAACCTTTACTCTGACAGAAACACACATCAATAAATAAACACTTTATTAAAAGTATTTGGGCATTTTTGTAAAATCACAGAGCAGGTCAGTATGAGAGGAACTACTGTAGTTTACACTGAGTTTTCTCTGAGGGCTTAATGAACCTCCATAGAAGTTAATTCTTAATCTTTACCTTCAGGAATAGCCTTGTTTTTATTAGTAGTTCTTAACAAGTATGACCTTTGGTCACACTAGATGTCAATTAGATCTGCATCTCAAGTCCCCAAATTTCTCGTGAAGGTTGCCTGTTTCATGTAATCTGTGAAACATTAACTTGAGTTATCTGATGGTGTGTAACTATGTTCCACCTTCCATTGCTACTCTCAACTGCACAAATAAGTAACCAGAAAAACAGTGGACAATTAGGAAAGACTTGAACCTTATTTAACAATAAGGAAAGAAGTTATACAGTATATAAAATGTCCCTAAAGTTCATATGATGCTTGGATAATTTAATTCAGTGTAATAACTTAGATTGCCAAAGTGTATATGTGTGTGTTTATTGGGTATGGAGGTGAGATTGCAAGAGGGACTGCAAAGAAGAGATATTGCTAAATAGTACCCCATGACCAGCTCTGTACCAAAGAGGATGGTTATATTGTGCTGCCTGGGAGCACTGAATTTAATAAGATGAACAAAAGATAATGGACCCAACAACTGCCTTTGATGCTCTAAAACTACTTTATTCTGAAACCAATTGCACAAGTCATGTTGAACCAATCAACCAGATAAAAGCAAACAAAAAATAATGAGTGATTTTTCTTGATAGGATTCTGCTTTTATTGACCTTCTATCACAGGTACCACTCTGCCCTGGGAGGTGGATAGTGTGGGATGATAAGAGCTGCTAACTCACTCACACCATCAGCAAGGTTTAATGGCTTTGACCATCATAAATCTAAACTGTTGGATTTTTGAAGTCTACACACATCTTGTTATTGTTTTTTTTCCTGAGAACTTTGTATGTCTCCTTTGCAATGTTGACTGTTAACAAGGGTATTTGTAGATAGTATGTGAAAGGATCATGGAATTTTATATGGCAGCCAAGCCTTCCAAGTACCTCTGCCTTCTGATTTCTTCCTGTAATAGTAGATATTCCATTTTTTCACAGCTCTCCTGTTTGTGGCGTTTGCCCTTTGTATGTTTTGTCTGTACAGCTTCATGCCACTGGTGATTAAAGTCACTAGCGCCACTTCTGTCAACCTGGGCATCCTGACAGCTGACCTCTATAGTCTTTTCTTTGGACTCTTTCTGTTTGGCTATAAGGTAAGCAAATAGATCATATTCAAATAAGACTTGCTTGGTCCCAAAGAAGTAATGGGTTTCTTCAAGATTTTAGGTCCAAAAATAAAACCTCATCTTCTTGGTAAGAAATTCTTTGGGCAGTCCTCATTCCAGGCAAATTGTGTGTTATTATTATGAGTGTTGACTTCACAGACCCCTGGAAGGGTCTTGGGTACCCTCAGTGGTCTTTGGACCACACTTTGGGAACTGCTGCCTTAGAAATCTATCTGTCCTTAGTTGACCTTGCTGTCACAGTCATTTGAACAAATAGTTGAAGGTTGGTTGTTGCTTGATACTTTTAATTTCAGTTGGGGATAACAACTATATTTCTGTGTCCTTGTAAAATTTTGTATCCTGGCATAAATTGCTTGGCACAGATTTACATTATTCCCAAGAATTGGCCATTAACTCACAATGCCTAGTTAGTGCAGTCTCAGAAATTTCTGCTTAAGAAGCATAAACCATTTTGCCTTGCAAGGTTACATGTGACAGGAACCAGCTGTTATCTTTGCAAAACTTGCTTTTTAAGGTATTCCTGAACTAAGACTGAAGGAGTATTTATAGCTTTTTGGTAGCATCATTAAAAAATAACAAATATCAAAGTTAATAAGAGAAGTGATCCTGACAAGCCTAGATTTTTGTTTTTTCTGAAAACAATTGCTAATGGCTGCGAAGTTGGTCTTTATTTTGTTCTGCAGTGCTGTACTCGCATTTCACATGGCCACCACTAGGGGATGATGGTGTTTCTATTCTGAAGTTGAAGGCCAGTTGATAGCTACAAAGTATCCAAAGAAAAGTCTGAGGGCTCAGCAATTTAACATATTGTCTCACTCAACTGTGGATTTTTTTTTTAAACCAAACATAATGATTTAGCTTTAGTAGTTTAACTTCTACTTTTCCCTTGTAAGTAAAATAATGTCCAAGGAGGAAGTAAGGTTAAAGAAATAAAAGCTTTGAAGTAAAAGTACACTTGTCACTACCTATTATAAGCTCCCTTGAGATTATTTTCTCTTCAAGTGCTCTTAACTTTAATAGGAAAGTCTTACCGTGTGTCATTTTTTTTTTGCCCTATGACTTTAAACTGTTATTCTCAAAATTGGAGCATGCAAACTGTAAATCTCTGTCTTTTGCTTTATGTTTCTTTGTCCCTGCATGTCTGGAAGCTCACTCTTAATTCAGATTAGATTTTATTGTTTTTGGTCAAAGGCCATTTCAAGACTTACAGAGCTAAGAGCAGGTCTGCTTAAGATTATCAGAGTAAATTACAGAGGTGGACAACCATTCAGAGCTTAAAGAAGGTACCTAGCATTTTAGACACAGTTTTTAAAAACAAAATTATAATACCAGTATACCATCAATTTAAAAAAATTGTAGTATCTAAAATAAGTTTGGCTCTGATTTTTTGAAATAGACAGTTGAGCAAGAGGTTTAAAATTTTCTGCACCCATTGGTGCCAGACTCTGCCTCCTCTGGAATTGATCTTAAGTAAATCTTTCTGAACAGAGTAGCCACAAGAAGCTCCCTGTGTAGATCCAAATACAAAGCATAGAATTTTAAAAAAGAAAAAAAGGTAAGAGCTTCTAATTCAGGACACTTACCTCACTCCCACACGATCTCTCCCTTTTAATAAAGGGCCTCCATTTAATGTCCTGCCTTCTTAAAAGGGAAAAGATGCTTTTTCTCCTAAACGTTTAAATTCACCAAACCAAACAGGACATGTCCTGAACATGTTACACAGGTAACAATGGACATTTTATAGGAAAACATGATTAACTTTCAAAGTTTAGGGTACTCAACGTGGAGAATACAGTTAGTGATCCTGTAACATCTTACTATGTTGATAGATAGTAACTGCACTGGAGGGGGTGAGGATTTAATGATATGGGTGACTTTTGAACCTCTGTGTTGTATATTTGAAACCAACATAGGATTGTATATCAACAATATTTTAATAAAAAAAAGTTTAGGGTACTCTACATAGCTTTAACTTCCCCTAAGACTTTCTGAATATTTTTTTCAACAGTAAATAAATAAATACATTTCAACATTTATTAAATACCAGCTGTGTGTTGGGGACCATGCTAAGTATTGGATCCAAGAATTAAAGCCAGCAGTAGGAAATTAATTCACTGCTCAGCTGTACATTAGTGGTGGCTTTGCATCATTACTGAATCCAGGGAAGGCTTTCCTGCCTTGGGGAGGGCTGTGGCTATTCCATTCCTTAAGAAGTTCTAAAGGTTTGAGGTTAAGAAGAAACTGAGCATCTGTAAAAACAATTAACGTTTTGAAGCCAATAGAGACTCACAGAAGCCCACCAGAAATCTTCTTAATACTCATTTCAAAAACTTTAGTTTTTCCTTCTACCTATGGGGCTATATCTAGCTTTTTCTTCTCTCTCTCTCTCTCGATACCTCTCTTCTCCTGCTCCAACCCATTTTGCTTCTTATTGTTTTTCTCTGGATCTCCACAGTAGAACACTTTTTTTTCCCCAGACATACTATGAAATCTAAGCTAACTTAAAAATATTAATTTTTTGGCTTGAATAAAATAGCATATCCCTTGCCCCATTTTTAATTTTAAAAGTCAGGTTAGCAGGGCCATTCATAAATTGAGCTTGCTTATTCCAAGAAAACAAAAAAAGATTCTGGGCATTTAATTACACATTAATTATGCTCTATAATTCCCCTAATTTTTACTCTATCTTTCTTGGTCAGGCTTTAGCTGTTCTTTTCCTTGATTTATTTTTCGTGCTGTTAAATATTAATTTCCTTAATACTTGACCTTTTGTGTGGATCCTCAATTCAGAAAAGAGAAAATATACAGAGTGTTTAATATTATTTATTTAAACTTTGGGGTATCTCAGAATGCCTTTTCAAGTAAAAATATACAGTGAATTAGTGCTCTGTCTTTATTGCATTTTGCACTGGGTGGTTGTTCTTAGTTCTAAAAAAGGGCAGGTTGGGTAAGATCACCAGGGACTCCATCCATCCTTGCTGTGTCTCTGTCAGAATGGGTTTTGCTGTAATGGGTCCTCTGAGAGCAGAGAGGACAGGAGATCCCTCCTGCAGGCCTCCTACCCTTTTGTACCGCACCTTGCACCAGGGAAGGGCTTCAGACTCTTCTGAGAATTGATGTCTTTCCAGCTCTGAATTTGCTGGATCCACTGTAAATTTTACTATGCAACTCTTGTTTACAGAGACAAGATAATTTATTAAATTTTAACAAAATGAATTTTATTGGAATAGCATACATGAGAGGTTGTTAAGAAGTTACAAGGGGACATCCACATTTTATCTTAGGTCCTGTGTTCCTACTAGGTTTCATAACCAGTACTGTAAGCTGTGTCTCGGGTCTGAATTGGGCTCTCTCCTGGTGCTCATGCAGACCTTTTATTCTTTCTACTGAGCGGCACTAGTTGCAAGGTGGGGGTGCTGCTGGACTATCAAAGAAAGGGAAAAGTTCCATTCCCTAGAGATCCAGGGATCCAGTTGGCTGCTGTGCTGGGAGATGCTGTCAGAGCTCATGCATTCACCAGTATATACCCATGGGAGGGTTCGGGTGTCACCACCTCCTTAGGTAACTTGCAAAAAAAAGATGAGAAGGTGGCCCTCAAAGCAAAGTAGGTAAAGGGCAGCAGCAAAGATGGTCTGTGAGGGCCCGGAGTTCACAGCCGCTCTCTCCTCCTAGTTTTCGTGGCTCTACATCATGTCCTTTGCCGTCATCATGGTGGGGTTTGTGCTGTACTGCTCCATGCCAACACGCACGGCGGAGCCCCCCGAAAGCAGCGTGCCGCCGGCCACCAGCCATGGGATCGACAACCCGGGACTGAAGCTAGAGGAGAACGCCCAGGAAACCCATTCTGTGTCCTTGTAGCTGGAGAAGGAGGCTCACATGGACACCTGGGGGGCCAGGAGAGGGCCCCAGGGTAAAGCCGAGCCTGCTGGCTGCCGAGGGGACACTGGGAAAGCTGGCCGACTGAGAACGAACACTCCATGGCATTGCACTGGCTCCAGTGGTTAGATTTTACAAAGGAATCCAAAATAATGTTTCAAAAGTAGAAATACCAAGATATAGAAAAAGCTGAGGCTAGGACTGTGTGTATTTGAGGATCAATACCTGTTAGTGTCTGGGAGACATGGTGTGGGCCCCACACTGGGGCCTCAGAGGCACAAGTGGGGGAGGCGGGGCAGCTGCCTAGGGGTGCGCCAGCCTCTGAGAGCAGGCTGTTCAGGCTGGTGGCCAGAAGTCAGGGCATTCCAGGCTGATTTGGGAGTGGGCGTCCTCAGTTGGAGGCTTCTGGGTTTTGTCCTGCTGCAGCAGGCATTGTCAACAAGCCTCGTGGCCTACAGGTCACAGATGAGGTCTGATGACTGATTCATCTGGTGGGAAAATGGGTGGGAGAGCACTTAAGTAATCCCGAGTTACCCGTGTGAGTCCCTCAGGAGTCCTGTGCAGTGCAGTAAACCTGGGAGCCCTCTCAGTGTCAAAGGAGGGTACAATGCTCCTTTGATCAAATATTTGTTATGTGTCATGAGATTTTTATGATACTTCTTTAGTACAAGGTGTTAATATGTAGCATCATTATGAATCCAACTAACAGCATGCCACTTTACAAAAACTCTGTAAACTTTTTTTTGTAAGTATATGATAAAGAATTTGAGGGTAAGTGTTCATATCATTAAAAGGTTTTGATTTCATGGAAATGCATTCATTGTGTGTTTCTTCGACTGATCAGTTCTCCTTGTGGATTTTAAGTGACAGTATATTCAAGATTTCCTCATATCCAACTTTTCAATCATGTCTTTTGTATTATGATCAGGTAAACCTGTCTGCTTGGGGCTATGTTGGATGATGGAGGGGAATTCAGAGCAAACTCACAGATCTTTTGTTAGAGCAAACATTTAAAAATTCTGAATTATCTTAAAGGGTTTTGATTTTTACTTTTTGAGGGAAATAAACTTTCATTCTCTGCAGCCAATTAAATCTGACATTTGGTTTTCACTCCCTACATTAACAATTGTCGATGGGTGAAAAAAGGTTATGTTGCAATGTTTGGCCTTTGGGGAAGACTTCAGTTTGATTAAAACACTAATTATTTCTTTAATATCTTGTCTAAGAATAAACCTATATATAGGGGTAGTGGTGAAGTAGAGAATCTCAGGCGACAACGTCCCATATGTCTGTCAGTTCTGAGCTCAAACATCTTGTATTCTAGGAAGGCTTTCTCGGGCTGTCCAGACTGGGTCCCCCTCCTCCAGCTCCCAGCGCCCTGTTCCTACCTCTCCTTGTAGCACTTAGGAGGTGCTTGGCATTTACCTGTCTCTCCTCTCCACAGGTTGAGCTCTTCCAGGTCAGCAACGGTTTGGTCTATCTTTCTAGTCCTCTGGTCATGTCACATGTTGGATGTTTATGAAATGAATTTGTCTTTGGTTCCAGTTCAGAACTCTTAAGGGCAGATGGACCTAACGTAAGGCTTCATGCAGACACATATAGATAGAATGTTCTTCTACCTGCTCCACTCTTCCCACCCATCCCCCTGTGCCCTAGGGCCTCCCCGTGATGGCTCCCTCTAGAGAGGGGCAAAGGACTTCCAATCTGGACATCCTGAGTTAAAAGTCAGAATTCAGTGTTACAGAAAAGCAATGCTATGAATGAACCTCAGCAATTAATACAACAAGGCCATGCATCCTGGTTTAAATACATTTGTGACGACTGAGAGTTTAACCTGCCTTGCTAATAAAAATTCCACTGGAGCTGGGAGCCAAGATGTTGGCGTGAGTAGAGCAGTGGAAATCTCCTTCCCAAACCGCATATATTTATGAAAATATAACAAAGACAACTCTTCCTAGAATAGAGACCAGAGGACACAGGATGACATCCAGACCACATCCACACCTGCGAGAACCCAGCACCTCGTGAAGGGGGTAAGATACAAGCCCTGGCCAGGTGGGACCCGAGCGCCCCTCCCCCCAGCTCCCGGCGGGAGGAGAGGAGTCGGAGCGGGGAGGGAGAGGGAGCCCAGGACTGCTTAACACCCAGCCCCAGCCATCCGCACCAGAGAACAGACACAGTGCATGCGTGGGGTCCTGGATACTAGGGAAACAGGGCAGCAAGACCGGTGAGCGGGTCCCTGAGGCTGGCACCTGAGGACAAAGAAAAGCGAGTGGCTTTTTAAAAATTATTTATTTAATTTTTGTTGTTGTTGTTGTTGTTGTTGTTGTTTTGTTTTGGCGAGTGCTTTTTGGAAGTCTTAAAGGGACAGGGTGGGACACTTAGTCCAGAGGCAGGGAATCTGGGATCTCTGGGCACTCTAACCCCCTGGGCAGCAGGGAGCAGGGAGGCCCCTTACAGAGATAAATAGCCTCCCGGCCGCTCCCCCTCCAACGAGGCACCACCATTTTGGAGCAGCAGGCTGAGCCAGGCCACGCCCACAACAACAGTGGAGACAAACTCCATAGCAGCCTGGCAAGAATCAGAAGCCCTGTCTGCGCGCAGCTGCCCAGTACAAGCCACTAGAGGTCGCTGTTCTCCCAGGAGAGGAAGGCCACAAACCAACAAGAAGGGAAGTTCTTCCAGCCATCACTCGTCCCAGCTCTGCAAACTACCTCTATCGCCATGAAAAGACAAAATTTCAGGAAGACAAAGATAACAGAGACAACACCTGAGAAGGAGACAGACCTAACCAGTCTTCCTGAAAAAGAATTCAAAATAAAAATCATAAACATGCTGACGGAGATGCAGAGAAATATGCAAGAGCAATGGGATGAAGTCCGGAGGGAGATCACAAATGCCAGGAAGGAGATTACAGAAGTGAAACAAACTCTGGAAGGATTTATAAGCAGAATGGATAAGATGCAAGAGGCCATTGATGGAATAGAAACCAGAGAACAGGAACGCATAGAAGTTGACATAGAGAGAGATAAAAGGATCTCGAGGAATGAAACAATATTAAGAGAACTGTGTGACCAATCCAAAAGGAACAATATCCGTATTATAGAGGTACCAGAAGAAGAAGAGAGAGAAAAAGGGATAGAAAGTGTCTTTGAAGAAATAATTGCTGAAAACTTCCCCAAACTGGGGGAGGAAATAATCAAACAGATCACAGAAATACACAGAACTCCCAACAGAAAGGACCCAAGGAGGACAACACCAAGACACATAATAATTAAAATGGCAAAGATCAAGGACAAGGAAAGAGTTTTAAAGGCAGCTAGAGAGAAAAAGGTCATCTATAAAGGAAAACCCATCAGGCTATCATCAGACTTCTCGACAGAAACCTTACAGGCCAGAAGAGAATGGCATGATATATTTAATGCACTGAAACAGAAGGGCCTTGAACCAAGGATACTGTATCCAGCACGATTATCATTTAAATATGATGGAGGAATTAATTCCCAGACAAGCAAAAGCTGAGGGAATTTGCCTCCCACAAACAACCTCTACAGGGCATCTTACAGGGACTGCTCTAGATAGGAGCACTCCTAAAAACAGCACAAAACAAAAGACACAACATATGAAGAATGGAGGAGGAGGAATAAGAAGGGAGAGAAGAAAAGAATCTCCAGACAGTGTATATAACAGCTCAATAAGCGAGCTAAGTTAGGCAGTAAGATACTAAAGAGGCTAACCTTGAACCTTTGGTAACCACGAATTTAAAGCCTGCAATGGCAATAAGTACATATCTCTCAATAGTCACCCTAAATGTAAATGGACTTAATGCACCAATCAAAAGACAGAGAGTAATAGAATGGATAAAAAAGGAAGACCCATCTATACGCTGCTTACAAGAAACTCACCTCAAACCCAAAGACATGCACAGACTAAAAGTCAAGGGATGGAAAAACATATTTCAGGTAAACAACAGAGAGAAGAAAGCAGGGGTTGCATTACTAATATCAGACAAAATAGACTTCAAAACAAAGAAAGTAACAAGAGATAAAGAAGGACACTACATAATGATAAAGGGCTCAGTCCAACAAGAGGATATAACCATTTTAACTATATATGCACCCAACACAGGAGCACCCGCATATGTGAAACAAATACTGACAGAACTAAAAGGGAAATAGACTGCAATGCATTCATTTTAGGAGACTTCAACACACCACTCACCCCAAAGGATAGATCCACCAGGAAGAAAATAAGTAAGGACACGGAGGCACTGAACAACACAGTAGAATAGATGGACCTAATAGACATCTATACAACTCTACATCCAAAAGCAACAGGATACACATTCTTCTCAAGTGCACATGGAACATTCTCCAGAATAGACCACATACTAGCCCACAAAAAGAGATTCAGTAAATTCCAAAATATTGAAATTCTACCAACCAATTTTTCAGACCACACAGGTATAAAACTAGAAATAAATTCTACAAAGAAAACAAAAAGGCTCACAAACACATGGAGGCTTAACAACATGCTCCTAAATAATCAATGGATCAATGAACAAATTAAAATAGAGATCAATGAATATATGGAAACAATGACAACAACAACAAAAAGCCCCAACTTCTGTGGGACGCAGCAAAAGCAGTCTTAAGAGGAAAGTGTACAGCGATCCAGGCACACTTAAAGAAGGAAGAACAATCCCAAATGAATAGTCTAACATCACAATTATCGAAACTGGAAAAAGAAGAACAAATGAGGCCTAAAGTCAGCAGAAGGAGGGACATAATAAAGATCAGAGAAGAAAAAACAAAATTGAGAAGAATAAAACAATAGCAAAAATCAATGAAACCAAGAGCTGGTTCTTTGAGAAAATAAACAAAATAGATAAGCCTCTAGCCAAACTTATTAAGAGAAAGAGAGAATCAACACAAATCAACAGAATCAGAAATGAGAATGGAAAAATCACGACAGACTCCACAGAAATACAAAGAATTATTAAAGACTACTATGAAAACCTATATGCCAACACGCTGGAAAACTTAGAAGAAATGGACAACTTCCTAGAAAAATACAACCTTCCAAGACTGACCAAGGAAGAAACACAAAAGTTAAACAAACCAATTATGAGCAAAGAAATTCAAACGGTAATCAAAAAACTACCCAAGAACAAAACCCCCAGGCCGGACAGATTTACCTCGGAATTTTATCACACACACAGAGAAGACATAATATCCATTCTCCTTAAAGTTTTCCAAAAAATAGAAGAGGAGGGAATACTCCCAAACTCATTCTATGAAGCCAACATCACCCTAATACCAAAACCAGGCAAATACCCCACCAAAAAAGAAAATTACAGACCAATATCCCTGATGAATGTAGATGCAAAAATATTCAATAAAATATTAGCAAACCGAATTCAAAAATACATCAAAAGGATCACACACCATGACCAAGTGGGATTCATCCCAGGGATGCAAGGATGGTACAACATTCGAAAATACATCAACATCAACCATCACATCAACAAAAAGAAGGACAAAAACTACATGATCATCTCCATAGATGCTGAAAAACCATTTGACAATATTCAACATCCATTCATGATAAAAACTCTCAGCAAAATGGGTGTAGAGGGCAAGTACCTCAACAAAATAAAGGCCATATGTGATAAACCCACAGCCAACATCATACTGAACAGCGAGAAGCGGAAAGCTTTTCCTCTGAGATCGGGAACTAGACAGGGATGCCCACTCTCCCCACTGTTATTTTACATAGTACTGGAGGTCCTAGCCATGGCAATCAGACAAAATAAAGAAATACAAGGAATCCAGATTGGTAAAGAAGAAGTTAAACTGTCACTATTTGCAGATGACATGGTATTGTACATAAAAAACCCTAAAGACTCCACTCCGAAACTACTAGAGCTAATATAGGAATTCAGCAAAGTTGCAGGATACAAAATTAACACACAGAAATCTGTGGCTTTCCTATACACTAACAATAAACTAATAGAAAGAGAAATCAGGAAGGCAATTCCATTCACAATAGCAACAAAAAGAACAAAATACCTAGGAATAAACCTAACCAAGGAAGTGAAAGACCTATTCCCTGAAAACTATAAGACACTCTTAAGAGCAATTAAAGAGGTCACTAACTAATGGAAACTCATCGCATGCTCTTGGCTAGGAAGAATTAATATCATCAAAATGGCCATCCTGCCCAAAGCAATATACAGATTCGATGCAATCCCTATCAAATTACCAGCAACATTCTTCAATGAACTGGAACAAATAGTTCAAAAATTCATATGGAAACACCAAAGACCCCAAATAGCTAATGCAATCCTGAGAAGGAAGAATAAAGTGAGGGGGATCTCACTCCCCAACTTCAAGCTCTACTACAAAGCCACAGTAATCAAGACAATTTGGTACTGGCACAAGAACAGAGCCACAGACCAATGGAACAAAATAGAGACTCCAGACATTAACCCAAACATATATGGTCAATTAATATTTGATAAAGGAGCCATGGACATACAATGGCCAAATGGCAGTCTCTTCAAAAGATGGTGCTGGCAAAACTGGACAGCTACATGTAGGAGAATGAAACTGGACCATTGTCTAACCCCATACACAAAAGTAAATTCAAAATGGATCAAAGACCTGAATGTAAGTCATGAAACCATAAAACTCTCAGGAAAAAAACAAAGGCAAAAACCTCTTAGACATAAACATGAGTGACCTCTTCTTGAACATATCTCCCCGGGCAAGAAAAACAACAGCAAAAATGAACAAGTGGGACTATATTAAGCTGAAAAGCTTCTGTACAGCCAAAGACAGCATCAATAGAACAAAAAGGAACCCTACAGTATGGGAGAATATATTTGTAAATGACAGATCCAATAAAGGCTTGACGTCCAATATATATAAAGAGCTCACCCACCTTAACAAACAAAAAACAAATAATCCAATTAAAAAATGGGCAGAGGAACTGAACAGACAGTTCTCTAAAAAAGAAATACAGATGGCCAACAGACAAATGAAAAGATGCTCCACATCGCTAATTATCAGAGAATTGCCAATTAAAACCACAATGAGGGATCACCTCACACCAGTAAGGATGGCTGCCATCCTAAAGACAAACAACAACAAATGTTGGCGAGACTGTGGAGAAAGGGGAACCCTCCTACACTACTGCTGGTGGGAATGTAAATTAGTTCAACCATTGTGGAAAGCAGTATGGAGGTTCCTCAAAATGCTCAAAACAGACATACCATTTGACCCAGGAATACCATTCCTAGGAATTTACCCTAAGAATGTAGCACTCAAGTTTGAAAAAGACTGATGCACCCCTATGTTTATCGCAGCACTATTTACAATAGCCAAGAATTGGAAGCAACCTAAGTGTCTATCAGTAGATGAATGGATAAAGAGGATGTGGTACATACACACAATGGAATATTACTCAGCCATAAGAAGAAAACAAATCCTACCATTTGCAACAACGTGGATGGAGCTAGAGGGTATTATGCTCAGTTAAATAAGCCAAGTGGAGAAAGAGAAATGCCAAATGATTTCACTCATCTGTGGAGTATAAGAACAAAGGAAAAACTGAAGGAACAAAACAGCAGCAGAATCACAGAACCCAAGAATGGACTAACAGGTGCCAAAGGGAAAGGGACTGGGGAGGATGGGTGGGTAGGGAGGTATAAGGGGGGGGAAGAAGAAAGGGGGTATTGTGATTAGCATGTATAATGTGGGGGGGGAGAAAGGGGAGGACTGTACAACACAGAGAAGACAAGTAGTGATTCTACAACATTTTGCTATGCTGATGGACAGTGACTGTAAAGGGGTTTGTGAGGGGGACCTGGTAGAGGGGAGAGTTTAGTAAACATAATATTCTTAATGTAATTGTAGATTAATGATAACAAAAAAAAAAAAAGAGAAAGAACAGGGGGATTACTCCCTGATAGGATAAAACTAACTGTAAATCAATGATTAAAGCATTCTTTAAATATCCTTAATTTTGGTCATTTAAAGGGTGTCAGATGATCAGCTATGGAAGTACATTTTTCTGATAATATTTCTTTCTCTTAAAAAAAAAAGAAAAAGAAAAGCATTTCCTGTGTGGTGATCTCCAATAAGTTCTTCACAATGATATAAAGGGCATATCAAAGTGTGGGCAAAAGGTTTGTTTGTGTTTATACACAGGATCAAAGCCTAATTTGGCCACCCAGAAAACGAATTAAGATACAATATGAAGAAGAACTTCCAACATCAACATTCTCTGGAAGAGTCATTCCAGAAGATGAACATCAAAAAACTTCAACAAAATTCCTGGCGCTATTGCAGTTGTAGCTGCATTCATCCCACCAGTTTCTGGACTTGCCATTGGAATGAAGAAGGAGATATCTAAGCTGGCCTGTGCATACAGTAAAACAACAAATTTGACTGGATCTATACTGTCGGAACTCAACCAAGAATTAGGAGAAGTGCAAGTTGTAGTGCTCCAAAATCTTGCGACTACAGACTATCTACTGTTAAAAGAACATATGGGATGTGAACAGTTCCTACGACTGTGTTGTTTTAATTTGTCTGATTTTTCTCAAACTATTCAAATTCAGTTAGACAATATCCATCATATCATTGATAAGTTTTCACAAATGCCTAGAGTGCCTAACTGGTTTTCTTGGTTTCACTGGAGATGGCTGGTAATTGTAGGTCTGCTTTGGTTATGTAGCTGTATTCCTATTATGTTAATGTGTGTGCGCAATTTATTTAGTAGTTTAAAACCTATACATGCTTATGTTACTCTACAAGAAGATATGTCAAAGAAATAATCAATCTTCTCATGTTTTCTTCCATCTGCTACTTCTATAGCTTTTCTTCTTCCTTCCTAATTACAACCCTTTAGTAGAATTCGTGCCTCATAACGAAATTACCAAGTATCATAATTCTTCCAAGTGGTAAAGATACCTCATGACAAATGCTGGGCATAAAAGCCACAGGGCATAAATCTGCAAAGAAGTAAAAAGCTAACCTTTTCAAACAATATTGCTTCTCTCTCACTTACCAACTTTACATTTCCCTGTATGGCCCCGGAAGATGACTGGTTAGCCAGCCAGAGACGGGTAAGATACCTCAAGGGAGGAGCAACCTAAGACAGGCACAGTCGCAGGGGGGCCATCAGGTGAGAAATTGGGGATCAACAGAGGTGAGGCTTAGAACCTCACCCCCCCTGTTTTGAGAGAAATCTTCTGCATCCGTGGATGTTTTGTTGCCCTTGTCTAGCCTGGATTAATACTTAGTCTGTAGGCACACACCTGATCATCTACATTTGCCCTCTTACAGCACTAAAATATGTTTTCTACCTTTATCTTGCATCTACCTACCACTTCAGCATTTTATTAAAAAAATAATAATAATAATAACAATAATAAGGGAGAAATGTGGGATTCACATATAAATCAAGTATAAAAATCAAATGAATATTCATATTTGACCTGATTGTTTATAGTTCATCATGCATGATCAAAACCGAAAGTTTCTGTGATGACTGCCCTTGCACTGTTTACCATGTAAGAACTTATTCACTATGTAAGAATTTGTTCACCATGTAAGAACTTGTTCGTTATGCTTCAGAATATTGGAGACTGTTGAGAACTCGGCTTCGGGTTGATTAATGATTGTGCATTGAGTCCCCTATACAGAATTTTATTGTTGTTAACAACCGTTTGATCAATAAATATGAGAGACGCCTTCTCAAAAAAAAAAAAAAATTCCACTGAAAATGTGTTTTCAAACATCTGGCTTACACAAGCTTTTGCAACACAACACATTCTTAGGTTAAGAACCTCCTGTAAATTTTTTTCAGTCTATTAGAACAATACTGGTTTTCAATATTTTTTGTAGATATCATGCCATTAAAAAAAAATCCTGCTGAATGGTGTAATAGAGTAACTGGATTGTTTTCTAATGTTGTATGTAGGTAATAAATCATGCAATTGGACTGTGGTAACAGTAAGAAGGGAGAGCTTTGCTGGTGCCACTTTCACTATTTGCATTTTGAAGCTAAGTTCTCTTTTGTGGACAGGTACTTAACATTCTCCCTTTTCTGATACCAGCGCCTCAGAGAATTGGCATGTATTATCGGCGGCGTTTCCAGCAGGTGGCGCTTTAACAAGTACAACAAAGACCTGTGACCATCATTTAAATTAGAACCTCCCGGTGTCCTGTTAAGTCAAAGTGTTTTGTTTTAAAAAAGGGAGTTATGATGTCTGTCCTCAACAGGGATGGCCTTTGATTAACAGATGAAGAACGGAGGACTCAGAAACGTCAGAACGTCCTTCGCAGGCCGCAGGCAGTTTGGGAGCAGAAGGAAAAGCAGAATCCAGGCTTCCTTCCGGTTTAGCCGGCAACCTGAAGCAGCACCCCCCCCCCGCCCCCCTGCCGCTCAAAACTGAATTCTGAGGGCACCGTGGTTCCTGTGGAACTGATGAGCCAGCAGATGGGGACACACCTCTAGTGAGAGGAATTGGGACGGTCTCATGTGAAACTGGCTAGTGCAGGGTTCTTTGCAGTCCTGGAGCTTTTAAGAAGCTGTCTGCATTCATCTCTGTGAGGTCTTATGGCTGGCTAGCCACAGTCGTCGTTTCTACCATTATTATGGGGATGTGCCATTTTCATCCCCACCACTTAGTATCTGGACATATCCTCAGCCCTCAAAAGATAGCAATAAATCAGGGAAATTCAGCAAATAGCCACTTAGCTGATTAGAAGGCAAGAGATTTATGAGGAAATTAGATAATGCTGAACATGCAGTTCTCTAATAGGCTTATAAACGGTGTTTTGAGAAGTCTGGCAATACATACATAGTATGTCAAGGGGATTAAAGTCTCTTCAAAACAGACATTTTCCCTGTAGGATTTAATGTCCCTAAGTTTCTTCTCCCAAAGTTTTCAGCATGCACTGTATTCTTTAGTTTAAATGTGGCTCTCTTATAGCAATCTTAAAGTACAGGTGCTTTTGGGGAAGGAGATTTAGATTGAAAGGGTGAGAAAAGCACTACAGGAAAAAAAATATGCTATTGAGCAATCATTTGGCTTCAACTGACCATAACAAGCATTAAGATGGTGCCATATAATGATCACATGATCAGTAACTGTATTTTTGGCCCTCCCAGTGGGAAGGCCAGATTCTACATGCGGTGTGAGGTAGCGACTAGCTGGAGTTTCAGGCAGAGTCCCTCCCACCTTTCCTGACCTTGGATGTTATTTTTTGTCTGCTGACTGTGCTTTGCCACTTTTGCCCAAGTATTTCATATTCTTCCAGATTCCTCTTCTGACTGGTCTTGTGATCCCATGTGGGACCTATCCACGTTGGTCTTCATGAAAATCTAGTTCAGTGCATGCACCTTTCATGGGGGCACACAGACACACTCGCCTCCATCACCACCATCACCACTCTCACCAATGCACCCTCCTCACGCTGACCCTGGCATCTTATTTCTCTAGAATTGCTGAAGTTGATAAGATGGACTGTGGCAGCTTCCGGGACGCTGCCCCACTGGGGACCCACATCTGGAGGCTTTCCTGCAGCATTGCATTTCCCTGCCCCATCTGTTGCCTTGACTGTATATGGTACCTTTACTTGGACACAATTGGTGTGCAGTATTGAGTCTCTACTGGCAATTTGGAGGTTTAGACAGGAGGAGGAGGAGGGCCAGGGCTTGTCCCTGACCTGCTAAGTAGAGGGTGAGACATGTCAGCGCAGGGGGATTTGGCTCAGTTGAGAGCCAGCCTTGGCTGGTGAGTTCTCTATCCTGAGAACTCTTCAGTCATGATGCAAGAACATGGCTCAAGGCCACATCTCGTAGTGGGGAGCAGAGAAGGAGGACCCCCGGCCCGGCAGAGACACTGTCCGGGAGATCTGTGTGTACAGAGCAGAGCCCTCTCTGCTTGCCCGGAGCTCAGCGACCACCTGCTGATCCCTTAGGAAGGAGGCTGGCTAGGTCCTGGGAGGACACCGAGACCCCCGAGATGAGGGTGAGGGGGGCAGGGAGAAGAAACTGGGAGGGGGAGTGCCAGGCCCCTGGTACCAGGAAAGCTCTGGAAAGATAACTGGGGGCACTGAAGGCAGCAACTTGATGTGGCCTCCCACAGGCCTGGGTCCTCGGAATGTGCCTCGACCTGCTTGAATGGGCTTCTCTCCAGCCGGCTGTCCCAGCACTGCTCTCAGCTGGCCTCAGAAGCTGAACCGAAGCACATCGTGGTTTCTGTCCCCTTTGCTTCCTCTGTTGTCTGCTCTCACCTTTCAGTTTCCACCTCTGATTATCATGTTTCATTAATGGCTCCCTTCTAGTGTCGCTCAGATGAAAACGTCTGAAGTTTACTGGATTTATGCCCCATCCTTCACATTCAACGGGGCACAGATGTCAGTTCTTTGGCGACATCTCTCATGTCTGTCTTTTCTCTCCCTCTCTCTCTCTTTCCCCCTCACTTTAGCTCAAACCTTTTTACTAGTCCCATAGCCTTCTTAAGAGATCAGTGATCCTCATTTTCAGTATCTTGAGTCTCTGTCGACACTTTCAAAAAAAATTCTCTACATATTCCTAAGATTCTTGCAATCCTGCACATTCCTGCCAGAGGAATCCTTCTAAAACATCCCCAGTTGACTCAGATACCTTCAAGCCCAAGCTGAGCCTGACCGTTTTTGCCTTCCACCTATGATCACCTGTTTCTGCTGGCTCACAAAAACCCTCATCTATGCAACATGTTTCATGGATTCTGTCCCTGCAAACTTTCCAGGAAATTCTCGGTACAACACCTTTTCCCATTTTGTCTTTGTGGGTTTGACTCTTACTTCATTCTCCAAGCTTTAGCTCAAGCCCATCTCTCCCCCTTGGTGACGGAGACCCCGGCCTTGTGTCCCTCTTCAGAGACCTCAGTGTGGACTCTCTGGTCTGCCCTGTTCACACACGCCAGTCATCCCCTCACAGAAACATACTATGTTGCTTTCCTCAGAATGTGCATGACAGTTGAATGTGCAAGTTCAACAATACTCTGACAAGTTCAAAAGGGTGCAGAGAAAGCAAAGAAATTAAAAGTAGCTACAACTACATCTTACTTCTTACACATGTAATTTGATGGTTTTCAGCATATTGTAAGTATTGTGCATACATTTTTTTCCCTCCCTTCCATAGCTTAAGAAGTCAGTGATCCTCATTTTCAGTATTTTGAAAATATCTTGTCTACATTATTTTTTTCCTCCTTCATAGCTTAAGACCAGTGATCAGGCTATAGATGTTCCACTTTTGTGATTCCGTTTCTTGAAAAATGGAGTCTCCCTTTTGTTGTATTACATTACATTTATAGAAGTTACACTTACCATTGGGACCTCATTCGTACCCCATTTTATGTGATTCAATGGGCAAGATGAGATAAAATGGTTGCATAAGTACTGATTGCTCTGTGGTGATAATGCTGGAATGAAACTTAGCTGGCGTCAGCATCATTCATCTGTTTACTCAAAAATATGTTTATTGAGCATCAGAGGCAGGCACTGTCCTAGGATGTGGCATCGCAGAGCTTTCAAAGGTTGGTTTGTGGCATTAATAATAATGGAGGAAAATGGGCATTTTATGAAAATATTGATTTTGAGGTCTACCTCCTGCCTTGTATTATTAATTTATCTAATTAACAATCCATGTAAATACATTATCCTCCTAATGAAATGATAAAATCCATGTGGACAGATCTTATCTTACTTTGTGGTACACTGAAACCTTAATGAGATGAGAAATTTCACCAACACACTTCTAAACATTCAGCATAGCACCAAACAAAGCCTTAAGAGTAGCAGGGACTCAGTAATACTGCATTTGTATTTGTTAAATCTGTTTTTCTCATGTTCTATTTAATCTTAAACTTGTGAGCCACTGTTTTATGTTTTGGTAAGCAGTAATAATTCTATGATGCAAGAAACCAAAAGATAATTAACTATTCAGGATGATGCCCATATCAAAGAATTTTGATATGATGACATATCAAAGAATTTTAAAAGATGCTTGAGGACATGCTACTCGAGTTGGGAGAAAGGAAAGCCTAGATCAGTAAGTTATATTTCCTACGTTTACAACATATGTTATTGAGAAATGACAAGCAAATTAATGGAAAGGAATTAGAGGACATTATGATCACTCCAGTGTTAACATGAACATTGGTAAAAATGACTATATTTGGATGCCAGAATCTGCATATCTGAATAGATAATTAGCACTTTCATAGACTGTGCAAGTGATTGCATGGGAGGAAAGAAACTGGTTCTTATCAAAGAAAATCTGGGTGATCTTGGGCAATTTCTTTGCCATTTTCTACTCTTACAGCTCTCATTGATCTAGGTGTAGCATGTGTCTGGCAGTGTGTTAATTTTTTTTAAAAAAAGATATGTATTATTTATTTAAACTTCACAATATCCTAAGAAGGTAGATTCTATTTATATCCCCATTTAACTAATGAGAAAACTGAGGCTTGTATTGATTGGGATGGACTAGGCTATGCTGCTTTAACAAATGACACTGAAGATAGCATGGGCTTAATAGAACAAAGACTTATTTTTGCCCATACTGCATGTCCGTTATGGGTCTGCTTCAAGCTATCTTCATTCCAGGACATATGCCAGTGGAGCAGCCAGAGCAAAGGGAAAGAGGGAAATGTAGAAAATTCCTCCCTGGTTCTTAAAGTCGGCTCAGTAAGTGACACATATTGCTTTCTCTTCATTTCATTAGCCAAAGCAAGTCACATGGCCACATCAAAATTAAAAAGGATGTAGAAATGCAATTCTACTACATGATTGATGGGAATAAGCCTGGAGGTGGATGTATACATCCCTGTCAGAAGACCCAAAAAACTAAGCATCTTTATGAAATTTCGACCCCATTTGTTTGACTCTTACCAACCTCTTTCACTCTTGGCTGCCGTATTAGGTTGCTATGGTGAAACAGTGATACTGGTATTACCTATCATTGTTGAAATAGATGGGAAGAAAATGAAAAGGGCAACCAAATTGCAAGGTATTGTTTTTAACTTTTATAATAAAAGAATTATTATTTAGATGCATGGAGGTCTTATTAGAACTAAGAGAATGGTGAGCTTTAAGCATTGACACCTTGTTGCATCCTGACTAATAGTACTCAAGAACCACTTGATGGCAGTTGATTTGGTAGCACCCAAACCTACCACAGAGTGTTTTTAGTCCCTGGGAAATTGAAAATAAGTTTTGGCTGCTTCCTAGACACAGAACTGCTACCCAGGGAACTATTGGAAATGCCAGCCAGAATCAGGCACGTGTTGTTACACTGAACCCCTTAAGAGATGGAGTTCTTTATCTCTAGCTGTGAAAATGAAAAACAAAAACAAGCAACAAAAAACTCCTAGGTGACCTGGAGTTCACAAATAGCGTGTGGCCTGTAGGGCCTGACTGGAGATCTCTTCTGGAGGAAACCAGAACCTTTGTGATCACAAAGCAGCCAGGCACCGTGATGATGAGAATAGCTGGGTGCAATCCTGCTCTTCCCTTGCTGAGCGGACCCTGGGAGAGTGATTTAATGTGTGTGTCTCAGTTTCATCTGAAAATGTGAGAATTAAGTGAAAGAATACGTGTCAGGTGCTGAGCATTAGAGGGCACTGCCTCTGCGGCAGTGTCGTGGGCCGGTGTCCTGTGAGGGCGCTGGCTGTGCTGCGCAACGCTGCAGTCACCCTCTCTCCATACACAAGTTCATAATCTCACTACCTCTCTTGTTATCTTGAGACACCCAACTGCTTCTGCTGTTGACAGCGAAGGAGAAAGATCCAAAAATAAAGGAAGCACAAAGTGACTTGTCATTATTAATGTCACAGCTATAAACTACTCCATAATATGGGGGCACAATTATATCACATTTATTTTGCTAACGAATTTCTCTAGAACTCCTAGTCCTTGTTTAGTAAGTCTTAATTTAGTGAGAATTTCTCTTTTTAGGGGCCCTCCACTTTCCCTCCATTATCTGAAAACCCGAGGGGGCTTCAGCAATTCAGAACAGCTGAGGGGTGCTTTTGTCCAACTTTTGTAGGTAGGAGGAGTGGCTTCTGATTCGTCAGCCTCTGTTGTTTGTCCTCTGCGACACGTGCTATGACCACCGAGAAGCCAGGCCCCGAGAGGCTGAGAAAGGCTGCATTCCTTTCTGGGTGAGGCCTGCACTGACCTGATGCGCACAAACGCGATGCGCTTTTCTTTGCGGCTCTCCAGGGAACCAGCCGAGCCTGGTGAGGCTTGGACAGGCATGTTGCACCCCTAATACTTAGCATTTGAATTTATACGCAGTCATCTCTTAAGGTGTCAGCTGGTTCATGTACTTAAATAGGTGCCCAGAATTACTGACTTCCTTTCCTGCTCAAGGGTCTACACTTTTAGGGGTCAAGCAGTTTTTAAATTTCCAATCCTCAAAACACAGAATATTTCCCCACCCAGACCATCAATCCTGTTAAGGAATGCAACCCTTCATTCTTCAGGGGCGGTGAAGGTAACTCACCTTCTTAGGGGAGATTCCCTGAGAGAGCCCAAAGCGCCGACACCAGATTCTGGGGCTGTGAATCTGAGCTGCGCTATTCCCTTTTGAAGAGAAGCTGCCCTCAGTGAATCTAAGGCAGGTGTTTGGTAACTTCCTGGCTGAAAAAGAGGGAACCCCTCCTTTCCCACTCTATCCCCCACAAATATGTTATCTGGAAAATCATCCCACTACATTAAATTTAAGATGATTTACATTTAAGAATAAACTATCAAGCTTGAAAAAGCTATTTTTCTTCAGAAGCATAACACCTGCCAGGAATCTATGATGGAACTAATAACAATTTGTGCTTTATTGCCATAGCAATAAAATTTGTTGCCAACAGTATTATTTCAGTTTGGGCCCAATGGAGTAATTAGTTTATGGTTTTCTCATAGCAATAAAATTCATTTCAAGAGTGCAACTGTTTTGTTTTATTACCTTCCTATTTCATATGTAGCTTTACACCCTATCTCTTGGTGTAGGCAGCTAACTTATGCCTCCTGGTCACTCTGCAGACTTTCTTAGGGGCTTTGACTCTTGCCTGCAGTCTTCCTGCACAAATGCCCTGTCACCTGGATTATCTGTGTCCGCGTGGATGATCACAGCTGGAACCTCACAATTTCTTCATGACCGTTGTGCCAATGCCTGTTGCCTTGATTTCTCCTGAGCATATTGTATCTGTGTTCTACCACTCAGCGGTGCTCTGCCATTGTGTCTTAAATCCCCACATTCTATGTCCTGAGTACAGTTTACATCCTCAAACCCAGCACACCTGTTTTTTAAACTCTCCTGAACTCTTATTCTTCATTACTTTAGTTTTGTCTTTTTGGAATACTCTTTCTCCTCCCTATCCTGCCTGGGTTGCTTGGATTTCTTCCATTCTCACCTACACTCTTTATTTCTTTGTATCCATATCCTGCCTAGCAAAACCCCAATGCTGGATCCATGACATGATGTATTATATTTTTTATGACTTTCTGGATAGAAAGACACAGATTTGTCTCAACCTAATGTTCCTAGCCCATAATCTGGGCAGTCCTCAGTATCTGGTCTAACACAGGAAATACGTGTTGGAGAATCCAGGGTGGAGAGTCGGGGCTTGTCTTCTATCCAGTCAAGGGAGAAACACGACACTGGATAAGGTATCAGCAGCCTTGTAGTGGAAGCGTCCCTATGACAGCACCTATGTCCTGTGGGTCTTCGGTTTCCCTAGGGGTTTCTGATGGTTCATTCCTCACTTTTCTACCCCAACAGTTCCAGTACCAACTTCTTCAGGGAAAGGGGAATGCACAGGTTTTGAAGTTCGGTGCTGCAGCAGCATTTCTGGTTCTCCCTCGATAGGTCCCTGGATCTTGGCCAAGATACTGAGCAGAGTCCCCAGGGAGCTCTGGAGATAATGCTAGGGCCATTAATACATTATACCTGCTGTTTGGCTAAGGGACACCAAAGTTGATGGGAACACTGCTTATTCTGTATTTCTACTCTTAATTGTCCTAATGGTAGGTCCTTTACAGGGTGACGCTTCATGCACTCCAGCTGCCCTGTCTTCTGCCAAGTTATCATTGACTATTGCCAATTCCATGAACTTCAAAATCAAGATTTTTTTGCCAACTGACCCTCAGTTTAGTTTTTGGTTTTGGAGAAGCCCAAAGCCCTTCAAGTCCATTTTCAATGATCTCCATAGTGACAGGCAAATGGAAGATATCAGCAGATGCAGAGAGTATCCTTAGATGCCTCCTACCAATAAGATAAATGATTCGCCTATCAAATGGATAATCCTTACTGCATACATAACCAGCAAGCTGCAGTCCTCCGTTCAGAATGTCCCATTGGCCTTCTGTTATTCCCTACCTTCTGCAAGTCAAGGACATTTGCCTGTGAACAACATCTGAGGCACAGCTCTTCCAGTTGGCATATATACCAGGTCTCCCCCCATTACTTACATACTGCCCTACTGTGTTACAAGGTGGGGGACTTCTACCTGGGGCCCTTTGAGATAATGGAGTTGTCAGTCCAGTGGCCTTCTATTTATAGGGGTGTTTATTGCAGCTTTAATCATAGTAACAAACAATTAGAAATAATAAACAGAAAATTGTCTGCCAATAGGAGAAAGGATTAGTAAATTTTGGTATATTTGCAAATGTAACACTACTCAGAAATAAAAAGGCATATATTTCTAATATGTATGATAAATAAATCTCAGAAACATTATACAAAGTTGAAGAACTCATCGTATTGTATGATTCTATTTATATGTAGTTCAAAACCAGGCAAAACTAGTTTTTGGGAATAGAAATACAATGATGGTTGTCTCAGGGCAGCACCAAGTCACTGGAAAGGTGGATGAGGGAACTTCCTAGGGCGGTGGGAATACTCTATATCTTGCCTGGATGTCAGGTTACATGGGTGTGGGTGCCCAAGAGTTTTTTATGCTCATTGACTCCTTTTATTCAAAAGTACCTCATCTTGCCTTGTTCTTTCTTCTGTGTGACCTACCCAGATTCCTCCTTCTGCATTCCAGCTGTGACCTGTCTTGGTACTTCTCAGGATGGGAAACCACAGTGGGTTGTGTAGAATGTATTGCACAAAAGGCTGACGTGCCAGCTCCATCTGGACAGCATACAGTCCAGAGGGATGGCCGTGGGATGTGACCTTCCAACCTTAGGACTCCCCCAGAGGGTTAGGAGCCTGCCACCAAACCAGGAAGGACAGCTGGGTCTGCTGTCTGTGAGAGAACTTGGCACTCTGAATAGCAACCTCCTCAAAGACTCCTTGATTGATTGGAAACAAACTAATAGAGGTACAAATTTTAAAAATTATAATTTCAAATAGGTAAAAGCCCTGAAGGTCAGTATACTGTGTCCACATCCTGCCCCCTGACCCTGTGCCTCTGCCAAAGTTCAATTCTTAATCCTTGGAACCTGTGAATATGTTACCTTACATAGAAAAATGAACTTTACAGACATGATCAACCTAGGGATGTTGGCATGGGGAGAATATCCTGGATTATTGGGTGAGTCCAATGTGATCGTAAGCATCCCTACAAGTGAAAGAGGGAGGCGGGAGAGTCAGAGAAGGGTGATAATTGAAACAGAATGATGTGGCATAATGAAGACTGGGGAGGCCATCGCTGGCTGAAGATGGAAAGAAAGTGCACAGCCTCTAGAAACTGGAAAAGACAATAAAGCAGAGTCTTCCCCAGATCCTCTACAAAGGAGCATAGCCCTGCCTACACCTTAGTTTTAGCCTAATGAGAACCATTTCAGACTTCCGATCTCCAGAAGTAAGATAATGTATTTGTGTTGTTTTAAGTGACTAAGTTTGTGGCAGTTTGTTACACAACAGTAGAAAATGAATACATTAACCATTTATGGTTAACATACACTTGCAGGTAGGCATCAAATGGAGTAGGCGTCCTAGAAGGCTGGGAGGCAGGCATCCTGGATTCTAATCTCATCAAGTAGCTGAGTGGCTATGGATGACTATTGTGTTGAAGGTGGAAGGCCCCAGATCCTCTTCTGTTAAATGTGGATGATGGCAGCCTCATCTTTCAATTATTTATCTGAAATACTTGTTGATCACTACCCTGAGCCCAGGGAAGTATCAGTATCCACTTCATAAATTTCTATGAGTATTAAAGAATGGTGCCTGACACTTAGTAAGCATTCAAAAAAATTAACTCCCTTCTTTACCCATGCCTGTGGATAATGTGGGGGAATTTCTTAGAAACTTGGAGGGCAATGGTATGGTGGTTCCATGTTTTAGGCTTTAAAGATAGATCTGGCTTTGAATCTCACATAGCTTTGTGATTTGGGTAAGTTACTTAACTTTTATGAGCCTCAGGAATCTCACCTCCAGGATTGCTTAGCATTGTGCCTAACACATAGTAAACACATCAAATGGTAGCATGTACTTGCTGGAAGGACATTATATGACTTTAGTGGTGTCCTTCAAGATTAAAGAATACATAGTACATAGTAGATGCACAATATGTTTTTGCTGAGTATATGTAATTTCAGAAAATAATCTCTCTTGGGTGGTTTCTCATCTTGGGGCTCATATATCTTTTTAAAAATTGTCTTCCACCCTATGTACACAAATTATTATTATTAAACTGAAGAGATAAAGCATTAATAAAAATTCACCCAAATCCTACCAACTGGAGATAATCACCATCAATAATTTGGAGAATACCTTTCCAGACTTTTATGCATATACACATATGAATAAAATTTGTACTTATAAACACACACAAACATACGTGTATGGAACTATATAGTACATGCATTTTGCATTTTTCTGTTTTTCATTCAACAAGATACTTTTCCAAGGCAGAGAATATTGACCTTCTCGTATTAACAGTTGAATAGCCTTTCCTTGAACATTTAACCTAAGGCCTGGTAAAGCAGAACTGGACACTAGGTGGAGGTGTTGAAACAAAAATTTCGGAAAATAAATAGCTTTACATAGGAACAAGAGGTACCTGGGATTTTGTTCAGCTGAATCTTGTTATTGACATTCTGTTAATTAATAAATGGTGAAAGGACGTTTATCTGATTAAGACTGCTTTACTTTGGAGGCTCGATATTCCCCCAGCTTGGGCTGCAAACATCTGCTCCTAAAATCTGTAAGACTGCATTCAGTTTTGTTTTATTGTCTGCCTGTGAAAGTGAAAATCTATGCTTCATCAAAGGAATAAACTACTTGCCATCTCTTTCACTCTCTGTCCCTAGTTCCCATGTCATCAGACACAGCAGACGACTCTGACATTCTTACTGCCGCCCCCAACCCCACCAATCCTTAAAAGCAAGCCTGGTTCTTGTCCCATATCCACTGTAGCAGAAAAAATCCTTTCCCAGGCAACTAGCAAGCTGGGTCTCCTGTCTGACCCAGCGTACTCGGGGTGTTCCTCACTCTGAGATTCCAAGTCCCAGAGACCTCGACTCCAGTCTCCTGGGAACTGGTGCTTCCCATAGCAACTGTGTCCACTGAGAGACAGCAGGTTGACCCAGACCTTCAGAAGCCTAGCCTCCTTTGGGTCACTTTGTTTTTCGTAATCTCTACTTCTGATCCCAACACACACTCTCCCTTATCCAATGCATACACACACACACCCGCTGGTATTTGTGTAGTATGCTCTCCTAGGGACAGTGCAAGATGCAAATCTCCACCTCAGCTACTAACGTTGTCATGTTGGTTATATCTCCTGCCCTATCTCTCCCTCTTGGTTTTGTTAAATATGAGTCATAACAGCTGGCCCTATTCTGGATATTAAATATGTAGACAATATATGTGCTTAGGGCCCTCTCAGTTACATCCATGAAAAATGAGAAAAAGTATTCTGAATTTGATCATTTCTATTTTTAAAAATAGCTGTCATGGGAGAAATCAGAGCCTTTATGATTCTTTTTGCATCTATTCTATGAGTTCACTTTATCTTACACTACACTGACTTTTCAAACCATGGCAGACCTCCTATAAGCTTAGTGCCATCAAAATATTCTGCGATTCAGGACATGAGGGCATTTTCAGAGTCAGATCTCAGCCATGTCACATTCACTGATAGTAAGCCCATGGGTCTATTATAGCACTGAGTCATGGACACAATTTCATTTTACAGGAAGTGGCATAAGGGGAAGAGAAGTGCCTTTGTTCACACAGATTCTATGAGAAGCTACAAGTGACACTTGCTCTAGAAACTGACCCTTCTGGTTTTGGCTGGAGAAGATATCTGTCTTAATTTCAGAGCCTGCATAGGGGAAGCTTGAAGAGAGAGTTTGGGAAAGGCTATTATTGAAGATTTAAGGCAATCTAGCTCTCCTTGGAGTCACAGGCAACTAAAAAGAATTTAGTGACCAAATGAAACTTGTCAATGTGATAACATTTGATTCAATTTAATTCAATTAAATATATTTCAATTAAATTAACAGAATCGAGGGCCTATTGTAGTTAGGGTATGTGAAATATGAAGTGAGTGTCACATATTTGGTCTCAATCAATATATGACAAAGGAGCCATGAACATACAGTGGGGAAAAGACAGCCTCTTAAATAACTGGTGTTGGGAAAACTGGACAGCTACATGCAAGAGAATGAAACTGGATTACTCTCTAACTTATAAACAAAACTCAAAATGGATCAAAGACCTAAATGTAAGACATGAAACCATAAAACTCTTAGAAGAAAACACAGGCAAAAATATGTTAAATATAAGCATGAGCAATTTTTTCCTGTCCAATTTCAATGGACAAAGGGAGCAAGATAAAAAATAAACAAGTGAGACTACATTAAACTAAAAAGCTTCTGTACAGCAAAGTATACCATACCAGAACAAAAAAGCATCTTACAGTATGGGAGAATATTTGTAAATGATTCATTCAATAAAGGGTTAACAACAAAAATATGTAAAGGAGTCATATACCTCAACACCAAAGAAACAAATAGCCCAATTAAAAAATGGGTGGAGGACTAAACAGACATTTTCCAAAGGAGAAATACAGATGGCCAATGGGCACATGAAAAAAAGATGTTACACATCATTAATCAAGGAAATGCAAATCAAAACCACAATGAGATATCATCTCACATCAGTCAGAACAGCCACTATCCAAAAAAACAAGAAGTAACAAGTGTTGGCAAGGATGTGGAGAAATGGGAACCCTCTTACCCTTTTGGTGGGAATGTAAATTGGTGCAGCCCCTGTGGAAAGCAGTATGGAGCGTCCTCAAAAAGCTAAAAAGAAAATACCATACAACTCAGTAATTCCTCTTTTAGGAATTTAAAAATCCCTAATTTGAAAAGATATAGGCACCCCTGTGTTTATTGCCACATTTATTTACAATAGCCAAGTTATGGAAGCAGCCAAAGTGTCCATCAAAAGATGAACGGATAAAGATGGGCATATATACACAGTGGAATACTATTCAGCCATAAAAAAGAAATCTTGCCATTTGTGACATGGATAGACCTAGAGGGTATTATGCTAAGTGAAATGAGCCAGGTGGAGAAATACAAATACCATGTGATTTCACTTGTTTGTGGAATCTAAAAACAAACCGAAACAAAATGAACAAAATAGCAGTAAACTTGTACACATTGAGAAGTGACTGGTGGTTACCATGAGGAGGTGTTATGGTGGGTGGGTGGGGAGGGTAAGGAGGATAAAAAGGCACAAAAATTCTCCATCATAATATAAGTTGGTCACAGGGATGGAAGTGTGGATGAAGAACATAGCCAGTGATTCTGTAACATCTTTCTATGTTGACAAATAGTAACTGCAGTAGTGGGGGTGAGGATTAATAATATGAGTAACTGTTGAACTACTGTATTGTATACTTGAAACCAGTATAAGCTATATACCAAAGACACTTCAATTAAAAAATTTGAAGTAAGTGTGACTTCATCTCTGCCTTGAGGAGGTATAATCTAGAAGAGACAAATGTATATATAACATTCTCATTCTCTGCTGTAGTCCAATAAACCCAGGGATTTTGTGTATCTTAGTCACCGCCCTTTATCCTTTACCTGGAACATAGTAGGAACTCATTACTGTTTTTGGATGAATAAATATATAATCCATGCAAGATAGAATGTGACAATTGCTATCAAAGCACTGAAGAGCAATGTTGGAGCACCAATTAAAAGGAAAAAGGGAGAATGCGGCGGGAAGGAGATTTCTGAGCAGAGCCTTGAGGGATGGGTAGAATTTTGCTGGGAATGGGAGGGTGACAGGGATTGACCTCCTCCTGTTCCAGAAGGGAACTGAAGAGTACAGGCAAGAAAGTAGAAAGAAACTTATAAAACAAAACAAAACATGACAGGCTTTCTGTGGCAGGTACTCCTATAAGCATTTTGTAAGCATTAACTCATTTAATCTCACAACAACCCTATGAACGATGTGCTGTAATTACCTCATCTAACAGATGAGGAAACAGTAATGTCCAAAATGACAGAGTCAGCATTCAAACCCAGGCAATTAGTCTTTAGTGATTGTATTCTTAACCACTTACACAGCAGGGGCAGATTGTTTTTCTCTCTGTACCCAGGGTCCTGGAATGTGACTTTGTATTTCATCAGGAACTGAAGTTCACTTCTCCACCTGTTGAGTCTGAACTGGCTTTGTGACTTGCTTTGGTCAGTTGCATGCAGCAGAAACAACACTGTATCCACTCTAAATCTAGACGCATATGCTTCTGCTCACTGTGGAACCTGGTCTGCAGCCATGGGAGTAAGCCCCAGCTAGTCTGCTGGTTGATGAGACATGTGGCCCAGTTACTGCTTTGTGCTAACTGACAATAGCCACTTCCTACAACCTCCCAGCTAAATCTAGTCCACAAAAGCATGAGCTAAATAAATTGTGGTTGTTTTAAGCCCCTAAGATTTGGGAGGGTTTGTTAAGCAACAAAAGCTTAATTGATACATGACTACATTACACTGCTTCTAAATTACTTTATACTCATTTTATTCAACACATTTCATAGATGATTTTGCATGTTACCTCAAGTTACTACATGATATGGGGTAATAGAGCAGAGATTACAGTAAGTCAATTTCCCCAAGAACAAATTGCTAATAGACGGTAGAAACTGGGTTAAAATGTATAAAATATACAGTTTCAAAAATCAAAGGTCAAATAAGACTCAACCATTGCTTCTAAGGAACAGAAGCTACTTCTGGCTCTAGACAAGATAGTGAACTAGCAGGGCTGCCTGCTTTTTCTTCTGATGTAATGACAGAGATGCCACAGAAATGAGGAAAAAACAGGGATTTGAAGTACTAAATCCCATGAGAAACCTTAGGAAGTAGCTGTGATTTTGACCTGGTATGGGAAGGAAAACTTTCATAGGGTAAAGGAATTCCAGGTGTCAGTGGGATGGACTGGGGAAGCTTTGAGTTATGCTCTTTTATCTGTTGACCTGTAGATCACTGTGGGTTCTATTGTAATGTGAAACAGAGATGTAGCAGCTCCTGCTCAGACCTACTGACTGTCAAGAGTCAGTGGGGTAACTTCAGGGTGACTGGCTGGGGTGAGGGGCAGATAAGAATGATGCAGTCAGGCAATTACACCTTCCCTACCCTCTCCTATCTCCTAAAGGGGAAAAAAACCCTCAAAACAAAACACTGTTTTTCTCTCCTACTACATTCACTCTTCACTTCTCACACTACCACAAGATAAAGGGCTCAGTCCTACAGACAGCCCCTGACCCCTTCCCTTGAGACCCTGTAAGTCCGGGGAGAGGAAATCTCAGGGCAAAATACCTCTAAAAACCAAAATCAGTCAAAGGGAGAAATAAAGTTCAAAACTCATTTATTACTTACAAACTGCAGTCCAGCGCCATCTCTTTCCTCTGCGCTGGAAGAAACCAGCAAGCAAGCCCCTCCCCTTAACCTCTTAGGTTCAGACATGTCCTTGGTTGCCCAGGTAATTACCCATTGACATGGAGATGAACTTCTCTCCACCCCTGAATATATGCAAATGCACTAAAGCCAGGGGAGATATTCTGGAAATGTTACAATTTTACCCACAGGCCACCCCTCCAGCAATCTCACCTTACAATCTACTCATTTCCCTTCTTCCACAATGGTCCCTGGGCAAGAAAACTGGAGCATTGTGACCAGACTAATGACATAACAATAGCAACAGCAATAAAATCATGACAATCCTCAAGCCAGGGGATTCAACTAGGTTGAAAGTCTCATGCAGATTAAGTCCATAGCTCGTCCATTCCATAGGCTGGCAGTAGCTGAGGGTTCACAGCAATCATCATGTGGCAGCTGCAGCCAGGGGCACATTCAGGCCACAAGGACTGTAGGAGAAAATAACCTTAAAGGTGATAAGATACATGTTTTAATGACACCAGCATAGGCAAATCTTGTCCGTCAGGTAGGATACATGCAAGAGAGTGGTCCTGTGATAAAACAGTGGCAGTAATGGGATGTCATCCCACACCCACCTCCCTGTGGGAATTACAGATGGGTCAATATATAGGGCTACAGGAGGTACATGCACTGGCCATAAAGATAAAACAAAAGTTCCCCACAAGATGCTCTTACCTCCCGGATGTTTTGGGTACACTACCATGACCTTTGTGGGTCATTCAGCTGTTTTTCCAGGAATACACAGGAGGCCAGCTTCCAGGTCTTTCTGCCAAGGTGCCAGGAGAGCCAGCCATCGCTGGTCCATGTGTCAAAATGTCCAGGGCCATGTCCATTCAACAGTGTCTCCAGGGTTTAATGCAGTAGGGGCGGGCAGCAGGATGTTACTCTGCTGGCCATATCCTCTTTGGTTTGCACATACAGTCGTATAGGAGAGGCAGCAATGTGTGTGAGCATATCCACAGGGCTCAAAGCTCCTTTACGTGGCTTCTCATTCAATAGTTCAATATTACTTTTTAACATAGTAAAAGAGGTCCTGGCCAATGTTAAAACAAAACAAAACAAAAGCCATGAAAAGTATAAGGCCTGAAGAAGAAAGATAAAAATCAATCTATTCAACATGGAATATATTGGAACTAACAAATATTTGAAAAAACTGTTGACTACAAGATCAACTTAAAAAAACCAAAATGGGAGTTGGCAGAAAAAGATGGTGGTGTAAGAAGTGAGGCAGAAACCTCTACTCAAAACCACATATAAGACAAAAATACAGCAAATACAACTAACCATGAGAGACCAAAGATGGCAACAGACTGCCTACATCTGGGGGGGGAAAGAAGACCTCACAGAAAAGAGTAAAGTATCAAAGCCATGATCTGGCAAGACCCAAGCCTTCCCCCACCCCAACTCACAGGTGGGAGGAAAAGAAATGGAGCAGAGAGGGAGTAGAAGCTCAGGACTGCTGAACACCCACTCCTGGAGATCTGCTCTGGGAGAACGAACCCACATTAAATGGCGCTCTGGAGATTAGAGGGGTTGGGAAGCAAAGACAGATAGAATACTCATAGAGACTGAGATTCCAGCTGCTTGTGGAGAACAGGTGCCCATGGCTGGCTGCTCCAGAACAAAAGAAAGGTGGGCACTTTGAGAAACTTCCTCACAGTGAGAGGGGTGTCAAAGGGGCAAGAATTACACAGAGCTTGTTGCTCAGAAGAAAGGACAGGTGGAGAAAGCCATTGTGGCACACTCAACTCAGCAGGTTGGGAAGTTTCAGGAGCTTCAGGCACTCCATCTTCCTGGCTGGCAGCACAGTGCAAAGGCCCCCCACAGTGATATGCAGCCTGCTACTCCTTCCTCCTGGGCAGCACTAGTTTGCAAACCTACTGCCCTTGCCATTGCACCAGGCCAGCCAGAGGCTGGCCTTGCCTATGGCAGCTACAGGGGTGTAATGCAGAGGCTCCTCCCTGCATGCTAAGTCCATTGGCTCTGGCAGTGCAGGCAGGCACTGCAGCTGGGAAGCAGGAAAGACCTTTTTCCTCCTGGCAGGCACCAGTGCTGCAAGCCTGCGACTCCTGCCATTGCTCCACATGCTGAACAGCTCCAGAGGGTAGAGTTTCTGGGCACTAGAGGGTACTCCCCACATGAAGTTATTATTTCATATTATTCATTACAAATATGAAATGGCAAAAGAACCTGGTACAAACCAAAATCCCACAAAGACCAGAAAGAGGGCTAAGTGAAACTGAAATCACCAATCTTCATCATAAAGATTTCAAAATAAAAATAAACATGCTTATGGAGCATCAGAAAAATGGTCAAGACCTCAGGGATGACTTCAAGAAAGAGATAGAAACTTTGAAAATTATAGTATACAAATGAAACATAAAATGGAGGGATTTAAAAGCAGATTAAATCAGGTAGAGGAGATGGTAAATTAAATGGAAATTAGAGAAAAGGAATACAGAAAATCTGAGTCACAGAGAGGAAAATGGATATCTAGGAATGAAAGAATAATAAGAGAACTATGTGACCAATCCAAATGGAGCAATATTTGCATTATAGATGTGCCAGAAGAATAATAGAGAGAAAAAGGCATAGAAAGTCTCTTTAAGGAAATAATTGCTGAAAAATTTCCCAATATGGGGAAGGATATAAGTCTCTCTGGGCATGGAAGTGCACAGATCTCCCAACACAAGGAACCCAAGGAAGACAATGCCAAGACATATAATTATTAAAATGGCAAAGATCAAGGACAAGCAAAGAGAATTAAAGTGGCTAGAGAGAGAAAATAGGTCACATAGAAAGGAAAACCCATCAGGCTATCATGAGACTTTTCAGCGGAAACCTTACAGGCCAGAGGGAGTGGCATGACATATTTAATGCTATGAAACAGAAGGGCCTTGAACCAAGAATACTCTACCTGGAAAGATTATCATTTAAATTTGAAGGAGGGATTAAACAATTTCTAGGTAAGCAAAAGTTGAGAGAATTTACCTTCCACAAACCATCTCTACAGTGTATTTTGGAAGGTCTGCTATAGATGGAAGAGCTCCTAAGGCTAAACAGCTGTCACCAGAGAAAATAAAACCACAGTAAAGGAAGTGGACCAATTAATTACTAAACAAATACAAAATTAAATCAACTCCCCCCAAAAGTCAGTCAAGGGATACACAAAGAGTAGAGAACATGATACCTAATATATAAGAATTGAGGTGGAAGAAAAGGGAGTTAAAAAAAAGAACCTTTAGATTGTGTTTGAAATAGTGTACTAAATGAGTTAGGTCAGACTGTTAGATAGTAAATAAGCTATCCTTGAACCTTTGGTAACCATGAATCTAAAGCCTGCATGGCAATCAGTACATATCTATCGATAAATACCCTAAATGTAAATGGCCTGAATGCACCAATCAAAAGACACAGAGTTACAGAATGGATAAGAAAATAATATCCATCTGTATGCTGCCTACAAGAGATTCACTTCAAACCCAAAGACATAACACAGATTAAAAGTGAAGGGATGGAAAAGATATTTCATGCAAATAATAGGGAGAAAAAAGCAGGAGTTGCAGTACTTGTATCAGACAAAATGCACTTCAGAACAAAGGAAGTCACAAGAAATAAAGAAGGACATTACATAATGATAAAGGGGTCAGTCCAACAAGAGGACATAACCATTATAAATATCTATGTGCCCAACATAGGAGCACCTACATATGTGAAACAAATACTAAAAGAATTAAAGGGGGAAATAGAATGCAAGCATTCATTTTAGGAGACTTCAACACTCCACTCACTCCAAAGGACAGATCAACCAGACAGAAAATAAGGAAGGAGACAGACACTGAACAACACTTTAGAACAGATGGACCTAATAGACAGCTACAGAACACTCCACCCAAAAGCTGCAGGATACACATTCTTCTCAAGTGCACATGGAACAATTTCCAGAATAGACCACATATTAGGCCACAGAAAGAGCATCAGTAAATTCAAAAGGATTGAAATTGTACCAACCAGCTTCTCAGACCACAGAGGTATGAAACTAGAAATAAATTATGCAAAGAAAACAAAAAACCCACAAACACAAGGAGGCTTAACAGCATGCTCTTAAATAATCAATGGATCAATGACAAATGAAAACAGATATCAAGCTATAATTGGAGATGAATGAAAAGAACAACTCAACACCCCAAAAATCTGTGGGACACAGTGAAGGCAGTTCTAAGAGGAAAGTATATTGCAATACAGGCCTACCTCAGAAAAGAATAACAATCCCAAATGAAGAGTCTAAATTCACAATTAATAAAACTAGAAAAAGAACAAATGAGGCCCAAAGTCAGTAGAAGGAAGGACATAATAAGGATCATAGAAGAAATAAATGAAATTTAGAGGAATAAAACACTAGAATCAATGAAAGCAGGAGCTGGTTCTTTGAGAAAATAAACAAAATATATAAACCCCTAGCCAGACGTATCAAGAAAAAAAGAGAGTCTGCACACATAAACAGAATCAGAAATGAGAAAGGAAAAATCATTATGGACACTACAGAAATACAAATAATTATTAGAGAATACTATGAAAAATTATATAATTTTTCATATCCAATTTCTAACAAATTGGATAATGTAGAATCAATGGACAGCTTTCTAGAAAAATACAACCTTTCCAGACTGATTCAGGGAGAAACAGAAAATCTGAATAGACCAATTAGCAGCAATGAAATCGAACTGGTAATTAAAAATACTACCTAAGAACAAAATCCCTGGACCAGATAGCTTCACTGCTGAATTTGATCAAGCATAGAGAGAAGACCTATTACCCATCCTCCCTAATGTTTTCCAAAATGTAGAAGAGGAGAGAATACTTCCAAACTCATTCTATGAGGTTAGCATTACGCTAATACCAAAACCAGGCAAAGCACCACAGACAAAAAAAAACAAAATTACAGACCAATATCCCCAATGAACGTAGATGCAACAATCCTCAACAAAATATTAGCAAACTGAATTAAAAAATACATCAAAATGATCATCCATCATGATCAAGTAGGATTTATTCTGGGGATGAAAGTGTGGTACAATATTTGAAAATCCATCAACATCATCCACCACATCAACAAAAAAGAAGGACAAAAAAAACATGATCATCTCCATAATGCTGAAAAAACATTTGACAAAATTCAACATCCATTCATAATAAAAACTCTCAACAAAATGGGTAAAGAGAGCAAGTACCTCAACATAATAAAGGCCATATATGACAAACCCACAGCCAACATCATACTTAACAGCAAGAAGCTGAAAGCTTTTCCTCTAAGATTGGGAACAAGAAAAGGATACCCACTCTCCCTACTTTTATTCAACACAGTTCTGGAGGCCCTAGCCATGGCAATCAGATAACACAAAGAAATAAAAAGTATCCAGATTGGCAAGGAAGAAGTTTAACTGTCCCTGTTTGCAGATGACATGATATTGTACATAAAAAACCCTAAAGAATCCACTCCAAAACTACTAGATCTAATATGTGAATTCAGCAAAGTTGTAGGATATAAAATTAATACACAGAAATCTGTTGCATTCCTATAAAATAATGATGAACTAGCAGAAAGAGAAATCAGGAAAACAATTCAATTCACAATTGCACCAAAAAGAATAAAATACCTAGGAATAAACCTAATCAAGGACTTGAAAGACATATACTCTGAAAACTACAAGACACTCATGAAAGAAATTAAATAAGATACGAATAAATGGAAATACATCCTATGCTCATGGATAGGAAGAATTAATATTGTCAAAATGACCATCCTTCCTAAAGCAATCTACAAATTCAATGCAATCCCTATCAAAATACCAACAGCATTCTTCAACGAACTAGCGCAAATAGTTCTAAAATTCATATGGAACCACAAAAGACCCCAAATAACCAAAGCAATGCTGAGAAGGAAGAATAAAGTGGGTGGATGGGGGGAATTATGCTCCCTAACTTCAAGCTCTACTACAAAGCCACAGTAATCAACACAATTTGGTACTGGCACAAGAACAGACCCATAGATCAATGGAACAGAGTAGAGAGCCCAGATATAAATGCACCCATATATGGCCAATTAATATACAATAAAGGAGGCATGGATATACAATGGGGAAATGACAGCCTTTTCAACTTGTATTGGCAAAACTGGACAGCTACATGTAAGAGAATGAAACTGGATTATTGTCTAAAAGACCTGAATGGAAGTCATGAAATCATAAATCTCTTAGAAGAAAACATAGGCAAAAATCTCTTGAATATAAACATGACCAACATTTTCCTGGACACATCTCCCTGGGCAAGGGAAACCAAAGCAAAAATGAGCAAATGAGACTACATCAAGCTAAAAAAGCTCTGTACAGCAAAGGATCCCATCAGTAGAACAAAAAGGCATCCTACAGTATGGGAGAATATATTCATAAAAAAGATATCCAATAAGGGGTTAACATCCAAAATACATAAGAAGCTCACACACCTCAACACCCTAAAAGCAAATAATCCAATGAAAAAATGGGCAGAGGATCTGAACAGACAGTTTTCCAAAGAAGAAATTCAGATGGCCAATAGGCACATGAAAAGATGCTCCACATTGCTAATTATCAGGGAGGTGCAAATTAAAAACACTATGAGATATCAGCTCACACCAGTTAGGATGGCCAACATCCAAAAGACAAGAATCAACAAATGCTGGTGAGGATGTAGAGATAGGGGAAACCTCCTACACTGTTGGTGGGAATGTAAATTAGTTCAACCAACTAAAAATAGAAATACCATTTGACCCAAGAATTCCACTCCTAGGAATTTACCCAAAGAAAACAAGTTCTCAGATTCAAAAAGACATATGCATCCCTATGTTTATCACAGTGCTATTTACAATAGCCAAAATATGGAAGCAACCTTAGTGTCCATCAGCAGATGAATGGATAAAGAAGTGGTACATGTACACAATGGAATATTATTCAGCTATGAGAAGAAAACAAATCCTACCATTTGCAACAACATGGATGGAGCTAGAGGGTATTATGCTCAGTGAAATAAGCCAAGGGGAGAGAGACAAGTACCAAATGACTTCCCTCATTTGTGGAGTATAAGAACAAAGCAAAAACTGAAGGAACAAAGCAGCAGCAGAATCACAGAACCCAAGAAGGGACTAGTGGTTACCAAAGGGAAGTGAGTGGGGAGGGTGGGTGGGGAGGTAGGGAGAAAGGGATTAAGGGATATCATGTTTAGAGCACATAATGTAAGGGGGGTCTCAGGGAAGACAGTATAGCACAGTGAATACAAATAGTGACTATAGCATCTTACTGTGCTGATGGATAGTAACTATAATGGGGTGTGTGTGTGGGAATTGATAATATGGGTGAATGTTGTAACCATAATGGTGTCCATGTGAAACCTTCATAAGATTGTATATGCATGATACCTTAATAAAAAAATCAACAATATTCCCCTAGGCTGGTAATAAACTCACAAATAATATAGAAAATAGCATTCTTTTAATAAGGCAATAAAACTTGCACAAGATGGATAATTAAAATGTGGTGGGTACAGACTGAAATAGAAGCTTTGAACTAGATATTCATGCAGAAATAGATATATTTTAAAAAGGTGTCAAAGTGATAGAAGTATGAGACAGATTGAAATTATATTAAAAGTATATAAACACACATCACAAATTCCATAAGGATATATGACCAGTTCAGAGCATTATATAAAATACACTGTAGTTAGTGATTCTGGGGCTGTGAGAAATGAAGGGAAAGAGTAAAGAGATAAAACAAAGTGAGAGAAGTGTTTTGTATGGACTGATAACGATAATGTGTCAAGAATTAGGATTATGCTTAATTTAACTCTTCATTTACAGTGAAACCAATCCAAACTAAACCAAGCCTCAAAGAGACATCCCTGCAAATCCACAGGGACAAGGTTCATGTTACACTGGGCAAGCGAAGGTTCCATAAATGGATGGTTAGAAATTGCATGGCATTCTGAGAAGCGGTATGACTGTTATGCTGAGCATATAAGTACTCTGTAGAAACATACTAACAATTTGTTAAGGTCTCTGTGCTTTAACTGAAATGGCAGGTGTGGTACCATGACGTTTTGCTTTCTCCCGAGACCTGATCATAAGAAAGTAATTGGATTTTCTCACATGGAATCTGGTTAGCAAAATGTAGGGGTTTTCCACCATCATGTAGTAACTGTCACTCCACAGGATTTAAAAAATGGGAAACAACTGTTAGTGACCTTGAGTCACAAAGATTAGTAATTAGAATATTTCTGCCTGGTGGAATATCCCACACAAATATCACCTCTTGTTGATGGATTTCAAATCAGGGCCCCTTTGCTTGATGCTGTTTAGAATGTGCTTAGTTCTAAAGAGGGTTGAGTTTCAATTGGTTTAATTCATTTGGCTAAAATAATGAGCTCTGGGCACTGTGGTCAAAATAAAGGTATCCAAGGGAGCTGTCTTCCTTTGACTCATAAATATTTTTAGAAGGAGCATATTAAATTGTCATCTTTTCCAGTTCTCCATCTGATGCTTGACACTGCTTAGCAAGATTCCATTAACTACTCATTTAATTATGATCAAACCTTGTCTGGAAAGCTCATTAAGCCAGCAACAGGGTCTGCATTATATTTTTCATACACTAATATATTCATTAACTCAACAAATATTTATTGAACACCAGCTATGTGCTAAGCACTGGGCATCAAGTTTAAACAAGACACAATCATTCTACTCTGTAGGTCTTATTGTCTGGTTAGAGAGAATTAACAATAAAGAAGAGTATGTCACTGAGCAATAAGTATATAAAGAAAATAAAATAGGGTGATGTAATAAAGGATGATGGGGCAGGTTCTGGGAAGGCTACGTTAGGTGGAGTGCAATGGAAGGACCTCTCAGAAGAGATAACATTTAAACTAAGATGAATAACAAAGAGTCAGTCATAAGACATTTTTGGGGAAAATCATCAAGAATGAGGCAGTGGTCAGCATCAAAAAGACTAAGAACAACAAATGCTGGTGAGGATGCAGAGAAAGGGGAACCCTCCTACATTGCTGGTGGGAATGTAAATTAGTTCAACCATTGTGGAAAGCAGTATGGAGGTCCCTCAAAAAACTAAAAATAGAAATACCATTTGACCCAAGAATTTCACTCCTAGGAATTTACCCAAAGAATACAAGTTCTCAGATTCAAAAAGACATATGCACCCCTATGTTTATCGCAGCACTATTTGCAATACCCAAGATGTGGAAGCAACCTAAGTATCTGTCAGTAGATGAATGGATAAAGAAGAGGTGGTACATATACACAATGGAATACTATTCAGCCATTAAAAGAAACAGATCCTCCCATTTGGATGGAGGTGGAGGATATTAAAAATAAGCCAGGTGGAGAAAGACAAGTACCAAATGATTTCCCTCATTTGTGGAGTATAACAATGAAGTAAAACTGAAGGGACAAAACAGCAGCAGACTCACAGACTCCAAGAAGGGACTAGTGGTTACCAAAGGGGAGTGGTAGGAGAGGGCGGGTGGGGAGGGAGGGAGAAGGGGATTGAGGGATATTATGATTGACCCACATGGTGTGGGGAGGATCATGGGGAAGACAGTGCAGCACAGAGAAGTCAAATAGTGACTCTGTGGCATTTTATTACACTGATGGACAGTGACTGCAATGGGGCACAAGGGGGGACTCAATAGTATGGGTGAATGTAGTAACCACGTTGTTTTTCATGTGAAACCTTCATAAGAGTGTACATCAACAATCTATTTGAAAAAAAAAAAAAAGGAATGAGGCAGTGCCTGGTACAGAACCAGAAAATGGCCAGAACAAGGAAATCTGTTGTATTGGAGGAAGCGGGACTTCTTTCAGATCTTGACTTGAGGGGCATGTATTTGCTAGTGATTTGCTTTTTCTATTTTGTGAATCATGTCATTTCCTCATATTATTTATTTATTTACTAATTCATATTAGTTACCTTCTAAAATTTTGATATCTTTTCTTCTTCTTACATTTTCAAGCATTCCTGGTGTAACCTAGAAATTGATTCCTTGTTGGTTTTATGTGCTGAAAACATTTTCTAACCTGTCACTATATCACTTGGTGGTGTTGGTGCGCTTTGTTGAATCGAAATTCTCAATTTTGGTGCAGTCAAATCTCATCAGCTTTTCACCTGAGGTTTTTGTTTCCTGAGTCTTGTTTAAAAAAATCATTCACTGAGTTTATGTTTTCTTTTTTTACCTTAACTAATAGTGTGAAGTGTGGGTCCATGTTAAGTTTTTCTCCATATCAGGAGTCCTTTTTCAACACTGTCTCTCCCTCTTCTTTGTTGATGCTCCTTCTGGCTGGGATGCTCATTGCTGCTGGCATGTTTCAGAGACAAGGGGTTCACGCTTATACTGCTCATGCCAATATGTCACTGCAGACATCTTCCTCTTCCCCACTCCATGATAACACCTCCTTTCTTCCAGTGAGAACTCTTGCTTCCTCAAACATAATCACACTTACTCAGTCTTACAATAAGTAGAAGATTTGGGATTGTTGCATCCATGCCACTATGAAAAACAAACTAAAAAAAGTGTTCAGGCTTTATTTGCCATGCTATCTGTCTGTCTCACTTACTTGAAATACAACTGAGTTCACCTGTTTCTGTTTATACTCAGTTTTGGGTCTTCCCATTCTTGTTGATTTATTGTTTGATTAGTGGAATATTAACATGCCCCCAAAAGTCAAGACTATTCTCAGGAAGCATCACTTCCCTCCTTATCTATTTCTTCTTACTTCTTCCCATTTCTTGTATGTAGTCAATTTCATTTTTTGGTTATCCCTCTGTGTTTTTTTTTTTTTGTAAAAATAAATAGATGTATGTATGTTTCTTGTCTCCCCCTTTTAACACAAAATCTAGGATACTATGCATACTGTTCAGTATTTGGTTTATTTCAATTAACAATAAATCCTGGAAATCACTCCTTCTCAATTCTGCTGTTTATTTAATGCTATATTATCCTATGCATTGTATTTACTGCATTTCTTTACTATTTTAAAACCTATTTTTTGGTATTTAGGAAAGTTGCATTAGCTGTAATAATTATCTTTTTTTAATGAAATAGAATTGACATATAACTTTATATTTAAGTTTCAGATGTACAACATAATGATTTGTTATTTGTATATATTGTGAAATAATCACCACAGTAAGTCTAGTTAACATCTATCACCACACATAATTACACATTTTTTTCTTGTGATAAGAACTTTTAAGATTTACTCTCTTGACAACTCTCAAATGTACAATACAGTATTATTAACCATAGTCACCATGCTGTACATTAGAATCCACAGGACCTATTTATTTTATAACCGGAAGTTTGTACTTTTTGATCCCTTTTGCCCATTTCGCTCACTCCCAACCCACCATCTCAGGCAACCACCAATCTGTTCTCTGTATGTTTTTATACACAGCTAAGTCCTTTTTAGACTCCTGGACCCTATTCTGATGCATGCATGCTTGTGTGCATGTGTGTGTTGGGGGAGGGGTGTGGGGGTCTTCCCGATCACACCACCAAGCAATTCCCAAATAGTAGCAGGGTGTTTGAGATCTCAACTCAATTCTGATGCTATCTGTCTGCAGACAGCATCAGATTCCCCAAGTTAAGGGCCCTGACCTACATGACTGCCCTCTACCTCCAACTCAGACACCAGTCGCAAGCCCCAGGCAGTTATCTGTTGCTTTTGACCAACCAGCTAGATTGGAGGTTCCAAGGACCTGCCCCTTAGGTTGGATTAATTTCCTAGAGTGGCTCACAGAACTCAGGAAAACACTTAGGTTTACCAGTTTAGTAAAGGACCATAAAAAATGCAAGTCAACAGCCATATGAAGAAATAACACTGGGCAAGGTCCCAAATAAAGAAGTTTCTGTCCTTGTGTAAGGGACTGGCTCAGTGACATATGGAAGCTTTCTCATTCAGAGAAAGGATGCAACCTCCAGCCTCCACCCTTGGAGGGGTCCTGGCCTACATGACTGCCCTCTACTTCATTTACATAACAAGACACCCGCTTCACCTCACCTGAAGTGTTTTCAGGAATTGTAGATGAAGACCAAACACACATGGGAAATATATATTTCATCATGTATTTCTTCTAACTTATTATATCTCACTGTTTCTATGCATTCATTTTGTTGGTTTTAGGTTCCACATGTAAGTGAGATCATATACTTTTGTCTTTCTCTGACTTATTTCCTTTAGCAAAAGGAACTCAAGGTCCATCCATGCTGTTGCAAATAGTAAGATTTCTTTCTTTTTTATGGTGGAATAGTATTTCATTGTATATACATATATATTACATTTTCTTTATCCATTCATGCATTGATGGATGCTTAGGTTGCTTCCATGTCTTGGCTATTGTAAATAATGCTGCAATGAACATGTGGTTGCCTATAATGATTATCTTTGTTTTAAAATCTTTTCTAGTATTCCTGGTTTCTCTTTTTAAGATGAATACTATACTTTCAGTTTAAAATGCTATCTTTTTTTCCTCAGAGTCAATCATTTTTCTATTTTGTCCTTTATCTCTTCTCCCCCCATTATTTTAGTTGCTTTGTTTCTATTTTGTTCACATACTATCCTACTTATTTCTCAATTTTTGCTTTATTCTTACTTCTACAATATAATATATGCTTATCATCAGTCTTTTGCTGAAATTTTCTTAGTTCTTCCTTGGTTGAATGAAGCTTATGCCTAAGTTTCTCCAGAAGCATTTATGTGTACTTGAAGGATGGCCCAACTCTGTATAAAATCCTTGGTTCTGCCACAGTCTTCCTATCTAAACTGTTAATTGATTCCTTCAGTCTCCCACATACTGGAGATTTGCTAGGACCATCCTGATTATAAATATTCTGTTCCATCATCAGACCTGTGTGAGATCACTAGTTATACTTCCAGGTTCAACATATGGTCACTCAACTGCTAAGCCTAGTGTTTTATACAAGAATTAGTGACGATGAAGTTTCATGTCAAAGTGTTTGGCTTTGAGTGAGGGGAGAGAAACAGTACTAGAATGTCCAGATCCCATCACACATAAACCTTGTGTAGAAGCCTAATTTAGATAGGGTTCTCAGAATATAAATAGATAAAACACTTAACTGGGGAGTGCCTCTGGGGTGAGGCTACTGTGAAAAGAAGAAGCTTTCATGATTAAAAAAAATGTTCCAGGGTTTCCTTCCCTTGTAACAGCTGACGTTATATTCCTAGCCCCTTTCCAGAACTTACTCAAACAAAAGGTCACGCATCTACAGTCTCTTCAAAGCCTTTGAGATTTCATGGAGGCTAGAGTGTCAGGGATGAAAGGGATCTGAAAAGTGATCTAATATACTTTTTATCCCTTTAACAGGTGAAGAAACTGGCTGTGTTAAGTCTGAGGTAGAAGGGGAAGTATTTGAAACTTACATGTGAAATGTCAGGCTTTTTAAAAATGTTTTGAAAAATACTTTTGGTGCAGAAATGAACAAAGTTATAAAATGTTTTTAAGTTTTAGATTCAGATTTTTTTTTAAATTCTTAAAAAAATGTCAATAAAATTGAAGTCCTCATATTACCTTCTCAATCTTATTTTGCTTTTTTCCTAGAGGAAACCATGATCACGAATTTGGTATATTCAGTTCACGGTTTTACAATTGTACTCAGATATTGTATTAAATATTTATTAATTATGTTAATTTATAAAAATGGTAACATAGTATATAGGATTTGTTTTTTTTAAATGTTGGTGGCACAAAGAAGACAAGTAGTGACTCTACAGCATCTTACTATGCTGATGGACAGTGACTGCAATCAGGCATGGGGGTGGACTTGATAATGGGGATAAGTGCTGTAACCACAATGCTGCTCATGTGAAATCTTCATAAGATTGTATATCAATGACACCTTAATAAAAATAAAAATAAAAAAATAAAATTTTAAATCCATTATAATCAACAGAAAAGTAATTACTGATGTATTTTCTAATAATACTTAATTCAGTAATATTTTAAATATCATAGCCTTAAATTGGTGTTTTATTTTTCAACAAAACATTAATCATTTCAACTAAAAGGTAAAAAAAAAATTTGGTGGCAAACAGTGCTAAAGTGAACCTCTTTGTGCATACCTCTGTTTTATGAATGTGTTTCTTTCATATCTATCATCTATTTACCTATTTATTATCTACCTATCATTATCTACATATGTGGAAATGGAATTAATTGCTGTGTCTTAGTGCATTTTCAGCTTTACTATATAATTTCTGATTCCTTCCCAAAGTGGAGTTCTTTGTTTTCCCATCTTCACTAATACTTCTTATTGTTAGACTTTAAAATTTTTATGTTTTTTCTTGGGGTGAAAGGATATCTTATAGTTTTATTATGTATTTCTTATTAACAGTGAGCACTTTTCATGTATTTCTTGGCCATTAAGTTTTCCTGTTTTTTTGTGAATTACCTAAATTGCCTATTCATATCCTGTGCCCATTTTTCTATTGAGCTATAAGTCTTTTATTATTGGTTGACAGGAAATTTTATATTTTTACAGATATTTTATGTTTTTATATAGTCAAAAGTAACAATCTTTTCATTTGTAGCAAGGTTGACCTATAACTTGTTACCATTTAAACATTTAAACATTATCATTTAAACAATACCAAGTAAACCCCAATAATTTTAGGGTCTCCCATGCTATTGGCAAATGAGTCATTTGGCAAAAGAGGAATAATCAGAAGTGGTCAGTCAGTATCAGGTGTCAGAACACTCTTGACTTTTGGATGGAATTTTGGATGAAGAATCAAGTCTACTGGTGGCTCTGTTCCTAATGGCGTGACTTCGGTAGAGGAGCTGTGTGTGGCAGAATAAGAATTGGATATGACACCAGAGGCCTGGCTTCCAGCTTTACCACTAATTCCCTTTGAGCCTCAGTTTCCTGATATGTTTTCTGAAAAAGAATGATGCTGCTTCATAGGGCTATTATTCAAACTGAGTAGGGGTGAAAATGCTTTGTAAAATGAGAGATAAAGTATTGTTATTACTAACTTCTGTGGGCCCCAGGTTTTGTATTTGTAGAATAAGAAAGGTAGAACTTGGTATTGAAAGCCCTTTTCAACTCTACAATAGCCTATGATTCTGTCACTGGGGATAAAAGCAGGTCCTCTAAATCAGATGGGGTAACAGGGGGCCTTTCACAATTTGAGACTCTAAATAAGGCCACCTTCCGAAACAAGAAGTATTTCAAGGCAAATAAAATAAGACAACATCCCCTTCTTCCCTTTGTTGCTTCCTCCATTCCCTCCTCCTTCCTTTTCATACTTTCTCTCTTCCTCTCTTCTTCTCTGTTCCTTTTTCCTTTCTTCCATTCCCCAAACTTGCTATAGTTCCTGGAAGACTTATTCCCATTCTTCCTGGCCAACTTCTACTTATTCTTCAGGTAGTCTTTGTTTTTTTGGGACTCCTCTTGGAGGCTTTTTCCAGTCCCTCAGATTTTGAGTGGGATGCCTTTCCCGTGTGTTTCCACAGTGCAGTCACAGCCCCCATCATTGCACTTATCACACTTACTTTAACAGTCTGCAACCCTTATCAGAATGTAAGCTTGAGGGCATGGAAGGATCGTGTCTTGATTGCTGCTCTATCCCCAGAGCCCATTCTAGTACCTGGAACATAAAAGGAACTTAACTCCTGTTGAACAAATGAATAAACAAATCTAGAAGCACTATGTTAGGCAGAATGGGTATAAAGACATTAATAAAGGTAAAACCTTAACTCTGAAGGAATTAGAAGTTTTATAGGGAGGACAGATGTGCAACCAAGTAACTGTAATGCTGTGTTATAAGAACAAGGAACAGAAATCTGTTCAAAGTACAGATAAATACAGAGGAAAGAGTTTGTGTGGGTCAAAAAAGCTGTACAAGAGGTAGGTGAACTGGATCTTGAAAATAAGCAAGAATGATAAAAGTAAAGGGCATGCCAGACAAGCGGTGGCATATTTATTCAATATAATTTACTCTACAGACATCTATTGAACCCCTACTAGGTGCCAAGCACTGTTGCAGCTGCTGAGAGTATGACAGGCACAAAGGCAAACAGATCCTCTCCTGCCCGCCTCTCGCCTCCACCCCAGAGGTCCCTCTCCCAACCCTGCAGAGATTATATTTTGCCTGGCTATGTCTCTGCAGATCTTCTAAAAATGTGGGTATTCAATGCATATGAAGTCCTCTAGAGCAGTTGGCATGCCTTTCCTAACCTAAGAGAACATGAGTCCTGGCTGTTTTTGTGCCGAGGAGGACGTGAGGGTTTGTGTTTCTCAGTGTTTTGATCAAAGGCACACAGCTGTTACGTGAGAACGCCTTGGAAATGTAATCTGAGTTCCCCAAGGCACCTCACCATCTGCTCAGGCCACAGTTTAACTGACAACTATTTTCGGCTGAACACCCCTTGTATGGGGCAAATATTAACACGGGCATTGGCCAAGGGAAATAACAAGGTAAGAAAAAATAAAAATGAAAGAAAGGCTAGAAGAAGTCTCATAAATCAACAAATACAATTATTTAGAGCTTTTACAGAGAAGATACACAGGGATGAATGATAAATCATTTGCTTCCTAACAAACCTTGATTTTCCATTTCCAGCATTTGGACCCATTTACAGAGTGCTAGAAAGGAAATGCTCCTTATTGTCTAATTGAGTTCTACTGACTGACCAAAGTCAACTTGGTGTTTAAAACAGGCCCTCTTCTCCAGCTGATTGGCTGGAGGGGCTGGCAAAAGGTTTAGAATGAAAGAGAGAAAGAGAGAGAAAGAATGAACATGTTTTACTGTTAAAAAACATTTATCTACATTCAAAATTTTTGTTGGCTTTAACTTTTTAAGTTATATATGCAATAGGGTAAAAAACCAAAAGCGGTACAAAGTAGCACCACAGTCCTGCACCTGATCCAATTATCCTCCCACTGGAGGCACCATCTTTATGCTTTCACTGATTCATTAATGTTTACTTACATATTTTTAAATAATGTGTTTGCATTTTTCCTTGAGTTTTCAGTTTTAAGGGTTGTATTGACTTCTTACTGTGGTAGAAAGAACTTCTCTTTACTCCTCTTCCCTGTATGTCCTAGTGGAGTTACATTTTAACTATATTTAGCCCAGTATTCATTGTTTATGGTAGGGTTGTGGAAATGCTATTCATACAGAGCCGTGCAATAAACTGTGATTACTTTTCATTTGTTCATGGGGGTAAAATTTTTGTTTGCTTTTGTAATACTTACAACTTATTCAACCCCAAATTTGCCGATTCTCTAAAACATGATGCAACTGTTCAGAAACTGGGTTTCCTAGTGGTTTGTATTTTCTGGAGGCATCTCTCATGGCTGTCTGGCCTATTCCGATGTGGGTGAACTGCCCTTTATTCTGGCTACACAGAGGTCACTTTGAGATGCCCATTCATGGTTTTCTTGGCATCCCCTTGCATTCTCCTCTTTTTTGGATCCTATGTCTTCTTTCATAGATAGCCCTCTCATTTGGGACTGAATTTATGAGAGGTGAATTGTTTGATACTGAGCATATCTTTATTTTACCCTTTCACTTGATAGACAGTTGCCTGGGGGTAGAATTCTCAGTTGGGTATAGTTTTTCCTCAGAATCGTGAAGTAATTTCTCCATTGCCTTCTAGCTTCCATCTAATTTCTTTCTCTTTGCATGTTTTCTTCCTCCTGTATAAATTCTGTTTCCCTTAAGTTGCTTTCCTTGTGTTTATTTTGGACTCTAGCTTCCACATTTTCCAACATTTAAGCATGTAGGACTAAAACCTGTTAAGACTCTGAGCACATGAGTGAGGCTCGCTGATTGTGCTCTTCTCTGTAAGATGAGCTTTTAGGGCTTTTTCACTGGGGGAATTCCAGTGTCGGTATCTTTTCCCCTGGGGCTTAGATTCCTTAGAGAAGGCTCCTCCCATCTCCTGCCCAACTTCATGTGAAGGTTTAGCTTCCACTCTTCTGGAACCTGAGTAGAGGAAGAGGGTTTGGTGGGAGATGGGCTGCTCACCATATAGATGTACAATCATTGAAATTTTCCTTTTCATTAGGATACTTCTGCCTTGAACTATGCCTGGGTGTTCCCAGTCCAGGGACTCTCTCCAGGGAATAAACTGTGGTCTTCTGCCTAGGTGGGGGTTGGGCAGTTGTTGGCTGTGCCAAGGATGGCAGGAGGGGAACATCTTATGACCTAACAATTTCTTGAGACGCTCTCAACTAGCTCTCTTTGTACCCCACTTTTCATTCCCACTGCCACCAATCTGTAGAGTATAAATCAGATCGGTTCTTGGCTTTCCCTACTGCCAGTTTAGAACTTGGTTTTCTTAGCTTTGCTAAATTGGTTACACCTATCCTTTTGCTTTACAGCTGCCAAAAATTATTTGCTGCCTCTTCTCTTTGATTCTCCTCATCCGTATGGCTTTATGCCTTTAAAAAATACATCTCTACTGTCATTTCAGTAGGGCTTGGAGAGGGTGCAAAATTAGATACATATGTTCAATCTGCTCTCTTTAATCCAGAAGCTCAGAACACTTTTAAATTGAGGGTAAAGAAATGCCATTCCTATTACAGAATCTTGAACATTAATTTAAGTCAGGAAAATAGCAACCAGATAGCCTAAGGGTTCAGAGCTTAGATCCCAGAATTAAATCTGAGATTGAACCATGTGTCCAACACTTGCTGGGTTTCTGACCTTTTGACATTTAACTGACCTCTTCCAGCCTCAGTGTTTTTCATCTGTATAATACAGATCATAATATAGTTGATTTACGAGATTAAAGTTCATATGATAGGATTTTTACATTGTGTAAATTCTAGAATATAGTAAGTATTAAATAAATTGAAGTGACTTGGGTGCCTGTGAAAGGCCAGGCAGCAAAAAGAAACCACGGTGAACAACTTCATGACCTCTGGCTGTGTGCCATTGACACCCATAATGCACCAGGAACCTTGCTAGTCACTGGGTATATAATGAACAACAGAACACTTACAAGGTTAGTCTCTGAGGAGTTGAGAGTCTTGGGGGAGGGAAAACAATAAATAAGCACATGTAAATATATAAGTAAAGTTTGTGATAAGTGCTACAAAGGGAAAGAATGGAATGCTATGAAAGAATTATTTTGGATTGGTCTGTTGGGAAAAGCCCTTGATGACTGAGATTAGTGCTTATGCCAAATCCAGACTAATGTCAAAGTGGATCAATAAAATGCACATGCCTCTTAACTATTCAAGGTAAATTAATATTACCCGGTAACATACAGGTCAGTGGGATTAGAGATGTGATCTTGCTGTCAAGTCGTTTAACCTCTGTTGGCCTTAATTTCCTTGTTTATTAAATAGAGACTAGACAAAATAATCTCTCAATTCACAGCTTCTATAATTCCATGCAAATTTAGGACAGAAGGAATATTATAAATAGGTTAAATATAAAAAGAACAGACTTTTTCCATTTAGTCCTTATTATAGTGCTATTACTGAATTTAATTTTCTTTTAGGTAAAACATAAAAAGTGTTCAAATTGAAACAATCTGTGAAACAAGAAGTGAAAGCCCTTTGTCTTCCAACTAACCCCTCCGTGGGGACTCGGGGGGACCGTTCCTAATTCAGGTCTTTTCCTATAGCGTGCCTTGTTCTTTTGTTCTGAGTATATGACATTATGCTCTCAGATATGAAAAACATAACTATACAGAAGACTGGAAGATAAGTGACAAAATATTAACAGTGTTAAATATTGCTATTTTATACTTAGTTCTTTTCTCCAAACAGTTCTCTTTTCCCACAATTTACATGTATTACTTTTGTAGTGAGAAAAATTAATTTTATTTAAATAAAATAATGTTAGTTGTAGTGAATAATAACAAATATACTTTATGCCTATCTTATTCCTGAAGAGAGAAAAAAAGCTATCCATTTGATTAAAAAGCTTGTGTGGAGATAGTTCTAGCTAGTTAACTGTACTTTGCTGCCACCAAATTGCCTGTGAAGATTTATTCTGCAAGTAGTTTTAAAAAAATATGACAGCCAGACCGTATTTCAATTTCTGATAACGATGTAATATATTCACAAAAGGAAGTGCTGGCCTATCAGCAAGATCTTCTTTTCTGTAATGAGTTCAGGCATAGGCTTCATGAAAAAGAAAAATCTCTGTAACATCTCTTAGTAATTACTAAAGTTGAAGATTTATCAGCCTTGGAAAAGTGATGGTAGATTGAATATTCTGTCTTTTCCCCCTTGTCTAACATTTTTCTCCTTTTTATCTTAGTTCTATTTTGGTTTTATTACTTTCTAGGAATTATAAGAAGGTCAGTAGGAGATATATACAGACACACACATACAGATATCCACTTTGGATTCTACCATAATCAAATTATATCAGGATTCTTAATTCTTTGAGAAATTCAGGTAGAGTTTCATTATGTAATATTGTGATGAAACTTTCAGGGACTGAGGATGCTCTGTGAATGATGTAGCCTGGATCAATGCCTGGTTGCTATGGAGTTACCATCAAAGTTTGTGAATTCTTATTCATACCAAGCATAGCCTATGGACCGGATATATAACATTTATGACTATTTTTCAAATATTTGTTGATGCTATAGAATTTAATATAATATTAGATCATTTAAAGCTGTTAAAATATTTCTTCAGTGTGTATTTTGTTGATAAACATTTTCTAATATTTAGGAATCATTCATCTACTGAAATGAGCCCTGATCTGGAATATATTTCTTTGAATGATCATAAGTATTGCTTTCATGTACAGAAGGTAAGACTCCATCTGGGGTTGACCAGTTAACTAGTTGTATAGCTCATTTACTGTTCCTTGTTTGAAAAATGGAGATAACACAAACTAAATCTGTTCCCCCAGGAATCATGTGAGTCTCAAGCACTTTGAAGAAGCCACATACCTTGAAATTATCAGATGTCACTATGATGACAGTTATCAGTTTGTCCATATGATGAAAGAATTGAAGAAATGATTCACTTACAATCCTGCTTCGGGGAGTCAGTTTCAAATTTCTTGAATTTTAAGATCATTAAAGTTTAGTTTTTGTTGTTTACTTCAGTAATAATTTATTTAAGAAACAGAAGCACAATTTCTCGATTGGTATGACAGAATGAGTATACATAGAAATCTCCACCTTCTGTTCTACATACATAGGGATGACAGAGAAAATATTAAATAATGCATAATAACATTAAAGAACATTTGAAAAATGACTATGAACAAATATGGAGAGAGAAATGACAGAGATAAGCAGGGCCTGAAGGCATGCAATTCTCAGGAAGCTGGGACTGGAAACAGGACAAAGACTTCAAAGCCTTTATGAGATCAAAAGCTACACACGCCCCAGTCCTGATGAGAATAGAGTTCAAGTTTTCTTCTTCAATGTGGGGGACAAGGGCTATATTCTTTCTTCTGTGTCCTGTGTCCTGTGTTTAAAGACAGGGAAATAAATTCATCTACTTATCTGAGCCTAGTTCTCCATGCCTGGCAGCTGAAACAGGTTTCTGTGTGAGACTGGACTTTGATCTTGGCACAATACACAGCAGCTATAATTGGGCTACCTGAACGGGTGGGTGGGAATCCCAAGGCAAGACTGCAGTATGTGTTTCTTTTGAGGCTAGACAACTGGGTGAGGCAAGAGTAAGGTAACTAACTCTACCCTACAGGCAGGCCTGACATAGGAGAAGCTCTGTACCAGGGACAATCTCACCAACAAAAAGAACATGAGGGCATTTGGCGTCATGAGAAATAGTCCATAGAATCCATAAATAAGGAAATTCATCACCAAAGAGAGAGAGCTGACAGAATAATCTGGAAGCACCTTAAAGCTTAGAACTATCAAAAAAAGAAATTCCCCAAAGGCAAAATTATCACCCATAAAACAAGATTAGGAGTTTATGAAAGCAGAACAGCCAGATATGAAAATGAACCTATTGGAAATCTTAGAAATAAAAAAGTCACAAAATTAAAAAGTATAACAGATGGGCTAAATAATAATTATGAAAAAGCCAAAGAGAGAGTTAATGAATTAGAACAGAAGAAATATCTCAGGATGCAAAAGAGATGGGAAAAACGAAAGAGAATTTGGGAAATGTGGAAAATAGAATGGCCATTAAAAAAGTTAAAATCTTAGGAATCACTAGAGACAAGGAACAGGTTACTTAAAATGGTATTTGAATTAGATCAGTAGCAGACTCCTCAGCCATAGCAATGAAACACTGAAAACAATGCAATTGTTGCCTCTAAGTACTGAGAGAAAATAAATCTAAAATTTTATATTTAGAAAAATTATTATCTGAGAAGGAAGTCTAAAGAAAACACACTTTTAGCTGTATGAGGAGTAAGAAAGTTTACTACCCACAGACTCACTGAAAGAACTGTTGAAAGATGAATTTCAGTAAGAAGAAAAGTGAACCCAGAAGGAGGCAGTATGATGCAAGAATCCTGGGTGTTCCAGGAATCTGGAAAAAAATATCTTGATAAATCTAAGTGTAACTCAATAATAGACAATTAATAATAGTAATGTTGTGAAAGTTACAATACAGAGAACTACAGATCTAAACAATAATTACTTGTATGTTAGAGGATATTAGAGGGTATGAGAGATTCTAATGTCCTTTTCTTACTTAGAAGGAAGATAGAGGTGCTGAGTACATTTAGGTTTTAGTAAAAAATGTATGTTTAAATATATTCAATTATTCAGTTAATCTTTCAAAGAATAGAAATAGAATATATAATTTCTAAGTCAGCAGAGGGAAAAATGAAAACAAAGCAAAATAAAACAGCTTTATGAGACCAGGCAAGAAAGGAAAAAATTATAAAGAAAAATGTGGAAAGTATAAAATAAGATGTTAGAAATATTTCAGAACAATCTCATAAAAATAAATAAGTTGAATCTACGCACTCAAAGGAATACACTCAGAATTTTTAAAATTTAGCTATATGCAGTTTAGAGAGACACATATAAAACAGAATTATATAAAAATGCTGAAATAAAAGAGATTTAAGAGTCACCAGGTGAATACTATCAAGAGACAGCTAGTACAACATTAATTAAAACATAAAATATAGAATTAAAAACATTAAGAGGGACAAGAAGAAAAATCTCCTTATATAGGCAAAAATCTCACCAGAAATGTAATAACAAGAAATATTCAAAATATATAAATTTAAAAAAACCAGAATTATAATAAAAGAAATGCAAATCCAGTTACCATGGTAGATTTTAACAGATTGCTCAGAAACAGATTAAAACAGACACAAATTAGTAAGGGTATTGGGAATTTGAGAAATACTAAGAGTAAGTTTGCTCTAACAGACATATATTATTATTTTTATAAACAGAGAATACACATTCTTTTTAAGCACAGAGGCAACAGCGAATAAGCTTTACTCTTATGAGACTCCAAAGACAGTCTTTTAAAATTCAGAGAATTCATACCAATAATTAAATAAAATTAGACATAAACAATAAAAAATAACCAAAATATCCATATATTTGAAATCAAATCAAATCAAATCAAGCAAAAAACAAACAAACAACTCACCTCAAAATAATTTGTGGTTAAAGAGGACATCCAAATGAGAAAGATAATCTTTGAAGCTGATTGATACCAAGAATGCTGTCATACTGATACCAAAAGCAGCTCTACATACAGAGACAGCACAGCACGTAGAGGGATTTCAGGAGACTTATAGCCTGTGGGTGAAATTGTAATATTTCCAGAATATCTCGCCTGGCTTTAGTGCATCTGCATATGAATAGGCGTTCCTCAGGGGTGAAAAGCGCTATCCCCATATCAATGGGTAATTACAGGGGCTTATCTGAACCTGAGAGATTGGGGGAGGTGTTGCTTGCTTCTGCCAGAGCACGAAAGAGACAACCCCAGACCGCAGTTTGTAAGCAATAAATGGGTTTTAAACTTTATTTCTCCCTTTGACTGATTTTGGTTTTAGAGGTATTTTGCCCTGGGATTTCCTCTCCCTGGAGTTACAAGCCTCGGGTGCACATATTTGAAAATAAGAAAAGAAAAAAAATATCTTAGGTGTTTAAATAAAGAAAGCAGAAACAGGACAAAGAATAATCCCAAAGAAAACAGATGGAAGTAAGTAGATGTTAAAGTAGCCCTTAAGTAAACAGAGAGTAAACAAATGAATAAAACAGTAAAATGAGTAAAGAAGGGAAAAAAAGGAAGCAACATTAAATAATATTAGGAATGAAAAGACCTAGATACAATGACAATAAATCAACAAGAAATTAATAATTCAGGAGTTATAATTAATTTTGTTAGGTATAATCATGATGTGTTGGCTGTGAGAAAGCCTACAACCCAATGTTATATTAAATATGCATATCAAATGGTTATGATTTCTGAGATTTCCATAAAACATTCTAGAAGAAATAGGAAAGAAGGAAAGAAAATAAAAATGTGTGTGTGGGGGGTGAAGGGATAACTGCAACAAGACTGGTAAAATATCCGTAACAGCTAAACCTTAGAATTTGTTATATTATTTCTTCTATTTTGTGTGGCTAAAGAGTCCTAAAAAGGGTAGGAGAGGAGCATAAGAACAGCTAAGGGAGAATTTGGAAAAAAATCTAGGATAATACAATAGAAAGTATACTGATAAAATCATAAAAAGAATAAAGGGACAATTTTCTAGTAAAATAATTGAAAGGGTATCTCGCCGCGACCCTCCTTACCCTGAAATAACTCAGGGAGGTACGGACCCATGCGAGAGATGTTAATGGCTGAAAGGGAGAATGGCTGTCTCTAGGGGGAGACCAGCAGCTCGTGGGTGAGGAAGCGCGTTTTTAAGCAGTAGGGGTAGGGTGTGTTATCCGTTGGTGATTGGATCTTAAGGGGTGGGGTGTCTTAGCACACCACAATTTGCCTTCATTCCCATCTTTATCTCTTCTTAATAGGGCCTCTGGGGAACTGGGCGTAGAATCTCATTCTCTAGCTACTTCCTGCTGGAAAGGGGTGCAGATTCTGGGGTTGGCGAGGCCATTGCTGTAGAGTTGGGGAAGGGCTGGCATCTTGAGATGATTCATGATGTCATCATAGCTAGTTTCATTATTTTTCGTGAGAAAGCCTTGATAGGTCTGGAGGAGTAACTGGTTGACAGTATTGTTAGAAATTTTCAAAATTTGATTTTGAATGAATTTTTGGAATAGGTTAATGAAGCAGGAAAGGAAAAGGAGAATAATAATAATAAAGGTAATAGAGGCTAGGAGGAGCAGGAGCCAAATGAAGAGGTAAGGGAACGGATTGTTAGGGCAGTTTTCTAGAAGTTTGGAGGCTTGTTCACGGAGACGTTTTGTGCCATCCCAGACAAGACAATTGGTTGGTGTAGAAGCAGCAGTGCTCTTGGAGTAGGGCACATATGCCGCCTAGTGCAGCTGTAAGGAGGTCTAGACCTCTGCGGTTCTGGAGAACAACTGAGGCTAGAGAGTCTATTTGATCTTGTAGGTGTTCTAATTGGTTAGAGACTTCTTTTAGCCCTTTTGTGAGTTTCCTTCATAGTTTAGCAAATTCTGAAAGGGTTATTCCTAGAGCTCCAATTCCGGTTCCGGTACCCGTGATTATTCCTAGGGTAGCAATTAGGGGAACTAATTGTACAACACGGCATGCTCTGATGTGGGTTATAGGGGAGACAGGAATGGGTAGGTCAGGTGTGGCTAAGAAAAGGGTGGGAGTAAGGAGACTTAAAGTACCAGTTCCGATCCAGTTGGTTGGCAAGCAGGCATATGCTCTATGCCCGCATAACCCAAAAGATGCCTGTTTCCAAGGATAGACATCCTATGAGGTCAAAGTGGGATAAGAGGAGATCTGGAGGTGGTTTGGGGAGTAAATGTTGGACTGCCTGAAATTTATGCTATATTTGAAAAGAGGAGCTTAATGCTGCAACTGTTGGAGGGTATAGAGGTGAGGCTGGTTGTATTTTGGCTGGGCTTTCTTGGCTGAGAGCTACATATTTTTGGTTTAAGAAGATTCTACGTTTGGATATGCTGAGTTGTTTGCATTCTTGGATTCCCCTATGGGCTAGGGGAGTGTCCTTTAGGGGGTCTTTTCCTCTGTCTTGGCATTATTGGGATGTGATGGCATTTAGACTGCCTTGGAAAGAGTGGTATCCAGGGACTCCTAATAGAGCTCCCAGATCGTTAGTATTGCAGTGGTTTGAAGGCGGAAGGAGTTGGAGAGTGTGTTTGCAGAGGGAAGGATCTAGAGAGCCTACTGGAATATAGTGGTCTTGTTGGGCTTAAGAAATGCATAAGGGAGCAGGATGGGTCATACGAAGTTTACTTTGGGATGGGCCGATAACGGCTTGTTGGGGAAGTTAGTGGACTTTCAAGGTTTGTCTAATGCTTTTTAGTGCTCCTGGTAATCTGATGTCAGATCCCTCAGCCAGGGCTGTGCCTCTGTGGTTAGCTGTTTTGGTGAAGAGAAGTCCTGCTGAGGTATTGATCCAGGCTGTTAAAGGAGCAGGGGTTGCTGAGTCTGCTAACTGAGAAAAGTGAAGACAGATCCAGAAAGGGGGTTGGATGGTTCCATTAAAGGTTTGGATGATTTGGACTGTGTGCGAGATTGTTGGAAGTGTGTGGGAAGGGTTTGAGCCATAGGGTTAGAGGTTGAGTGAGTAAGTGTTATTAAGAGAATAAGGCTTGAAGTAAGAGAATGCATGAGGAAAGGTAGTGATTTCATTTGGGGAGAAGTCTGGAAGGGTTCCCTGCAGCCATAAATCTTGAATTATTACATGTAAGGGGGTAGAGGGTGGGTATTGGGGAAGTTCTTCTAATAAGATGGCTAGGAAATGATCAAAGTTATGCAAGTTTGGGCTCATAGGAAATGAGTAAAATTATGTAGGTGTTGTACCTATCCTCTGGTATCTTCGGGGGTGTGGCGTTCGGGGATGGCCGTAAGAGATGCAGGCCAAGATGAAAACCGGATTTGGAGAGGCCCTGTTTGGGTTGTAGAGCAGGCTGTTGGAGGATTTGTAGTCTGTGGAGTTGAAGGTGTAAGTGGTCCTGTTGGGATGGAGGAGTAGGAATCTGTGGGAGATTCAGAGGAAAGGGGAGAGGATGAGATAAAGGGTTTTATATGGGAGTTGTGGATCCAGTGAGGAAATTTTGCAAGTTTGACTGCAGTAGGACTGGATAGGACCACTTGATAGGGTTATTTGGGAGTTAGGGGTGATGGCATCTGGTTAGGAGGAGAGGGGAGGACTGAGTCTCTGGGTTAATAAAAAGTAGGAGAGGGAGGGTGGTGAGGTTTTGGCATGTAGAGGTCAGCACAGGACCACAGTAGAGAGCGGATGTGTTGGAGTAGTGGGGATATAAGATGAGAAGGAAGAGTGGGGGGTTCCAGAGTTAAGACCTAGTGGAAGCATAGGGCAGCCGTACATGAGCTCGAAAGAAGAAAGTGAGGTGGGCTTTTTAGGTAGAGCCTGGAGTCGGAGCAGAGCTAAAGGGAGAAGCTTTGTCCAGTCGAGATGGAGTTCTATGGCTAGTTTGGTAAGGATGGATTTAAGAGTTCGGTTAGTTCTCTCCACTTTACCTGAGGATTGTGGGTGGTATGGGATATGGAAACGTCAGGGGATATTAAGAGCTTTAGCGGTTGTCTGGGACTTGGGAGATAAATTTAGGGCCATTGTCTGATTGTAAGGAAGTAGGTACTCCAAAACGGGGGATGACCTCTGATAACAAAATGGTGGAGACTGTCTGAGCTCGTTTGTTGGTTGTAGGGAAGGCTTCAACCCAACCTGAAAACATGTCTAGCAGTACTAGAAGGTATCGGTAGCGTTTTACTGAGGACATATGAGTGAAGTCGAGCTGCCAGTCGGTCCCAGGAATGAGTACCCGTGCTTGATGAGTGGGAAAGGAGGGAGGTTGAGAAGGTGAATTAGGATTGGCCTCTTAACAGATTTCGCATGAGGTGATAAGTGTTCTTAGAAAGGTAGATCATCAACATATTGAAGAAGAGTAGAGCTTGAGAGAGTGAGGGATTTGAGGTCCTGTGCCAAGGCTTGTCCAAAAAGGTGGGGACTATCCCTGAAGCCTTGAGGAAGGGCAGTCCAGGTTGACCGAACAGAGGTTTGGGTGATGGCCTCAGTCCATGTAAAGGCAGAAAGGTCTTGAGAGTTGGGATGGAGGGGAATCATGGAGAATGCATCTTTCAGGTCAAGGACAGAGAAGTAAATAGAAGAGGCAGGAATAGTGGATAATAAAGTATAGGGGTTAGGGACTATTGAATGTATTGCAATAATAGCTGCATTGATAATTCTTAAATCTTGAACTAGCCTGTAAGAGCCATTAGGTTTTTTGATAGCCAGTATCGGGGTGTTGTAAGGGGAATTGGCTGGTCCCAAAATGCCCTTTCCTAAGAGCTCTTGGATGATGGGTTGTAAACCCAATAGGCTTTTGAGAGGTAAGGGGTATTGAGATTGTGAGGTGAAGGAGGTAGGGCCTTTGAGTTTGATGGTTATGGGTGAGCAGGTGGCGATGGAGGAGGTAGAGGTATCCCAGACTGTGGGGTTTACCTGGCAAGGGGGTAAGGGAAAAGGCGAGAGAGGTGGGTCTGGAATGGTTTGGAGAGCAAGTGGAAAAGGGATCGAAGGTGAGTCAGGGTTGAGGTGTGGGCTCAGGGTAAAGGTGATGGAGGCCCCTAGCTTAGACAACAGGTCCCTTCCCATAAGGGGAACTGGACAACAGGGAATTACTTAAAAGGAATGAGAGAGAACAACGCTCTTAAAGAGGCAGAGAAGCATGGGAGTTTGTAAAGGCTGCTAGGTGTGCCCTCTACCCCGACTATAGAGAACTGTGAGAAGGAAGTGGGCCCCCAGAACTCTTTCAGGACTGAGTAAGTAGCTCCAGTGTCCAATAGGAAGGAGATGGGCTTGCCCGCTACCATAATGACCACCCTGGGCTCCCGTGAAGTGATGTTAGTAGCCAGGTGTGGGAGTCCCGGGCCCCCTCAGTTGTCGGTGGCCAGACATAGAAGGTCTATAGGTGGGTTGTCAAAGCTGGATGGCCTGGCACCTCTCGGTGTGTGAGGACAGTCAACAGCCCAATGTCCCTCCTGATGGCATTTTGGGCATGGACTGGGGGGCTTCCAGGGATTTGGGCAAGCTCTAGCCCAATGTTCCAAAAGGCCACATTTAAATCATGGACCAGGAGGTCCTCCTGGTTGTTTCTTGAGAAGCAGGGTTACCCAGGTACCAGTGGTTGAGGCAGGCTGGAAGGCCTTAGCCATCATTTGGTATTTTTGTTTACAGGTTTTATCATCTCTTCCATGTACACCTTGAAGGCTGCTGCCAGGAATTCTGCCTGGGGAGTCAAGGGTCCCCTCTCCAGGCATTTAAGTTTAGCCTTTATGTTGGGGAAGCTCTGGGAGAAAACGTAAGTCATAAGTAGTTGTCTCCCATCTGGGGTCTCCGGGTCTAAATTGGTATACCATAGAAGGGCTTTAGTAAGACGGTCTAGGAAAATGGAGGGATTTTCATTTTTATCTGAATAATTTCTTGGAGTTTCTCATGATTGATAGCTTTATTAGCTGACCTCTTGAGACCCACCATGAGACAAGTGATAAATTGATCTTGGCTAATGACTCCCCTGGGGGTGTTGTAATCCCAATTGGGGTCTCAATCAGGAACTGCCTCAGCATCGATAGGGTGAGCAGGTGTGGTTTGGTGGACTTCATCGGCATAAGTTTTAGCCTGTTCCCAGACTTGCCTGGGCTCCTCAGGTAGGAGGGTATGGAGAGGATCATGTGTATATCATGAAAGGTTAAATCATACGATTGGGTCAGGTACTGGAACTCCTTTACATAAGTGGCCAGGTTGGAGCTGAAGGAGCCCGATCTCTTTTCTATTTGAGACAAGTCAGAGAGGGAGAAAGGGACATGGACCTGAACAATACCTTCTGGGCCCGCTACGTCACAGTGGGGCTGTGACTTGGGTATGAGAGCAAGTGACTGGGGGACTTGGGAAGGGATCTCGGGATGGAAGGGGCACTGGTTGCAACTGAGGAGGCAGCATTGTTATGCTGCCGCCAACAGGAGCTTGTGGTGGAAGACTTGGGGGGGTTGAGTGGGAGAAGGCTGGGCAGTTTCTGCAGTGGCACTGGGTGGACCAGGTGGTGGAGGAGGAGGAGGTGCCACAGGGATTTGGGGTTGGTAGGTGGGGGTTCGTCAGTGGGGTCAAAGTCAGAGGATGCAGTGGGATCTGGTTTGTTGAAGGGTGAGGACTTTAAGGTGAGTAGTAGTTGTTTAGGATTGCCAGGAAGACAGAGGGAGGGCTTGGTTCGGAGGTAGGAGAAAGCCTGGATATAAGGAATCTCTTTCCACTTGCCCATATGCTCACAGAAATTATATAAATCTCGGAGAATATTAGGCTCTAAAGAGCCATTGGGTGGCCACTTGGACTGATTATCTAGAGAATATTGTGGCCAGACCTCATTACAGTAACGAATAAGTTTGAAAGGTTTGAGGTCGGGAGTAAGGCAGAAGGGTTTGAGATTATTGAATAAACATCCCAATGGCAAGTCCACAGGGATGGAAGGGCCAGTTTCAATGGTGAGAAAGAGACCGTTCACAGATCGCAAAGGCATCCCAGAGTGATAAGGAAAGGTTGAGCAGAAGACCAAACATGGCTAGGGGGTCATCACCACCTCTAACCACACGGTCAGGCAAAAAACTCCAAGGAGGCTCGGTACCTGGTACCAGGAGTTTACGAGTAGATAAAGGGAGACCAGGGCTCAGTGAATGAGGATTCTCACCATGGGCAGGCAGAGAAGGGTCATCTATGGGGATCAACCATGGCTGTGAAGGCTGTCGTGGGGGTTGCCCCAGAGGAGACCACGGGGGTGCCGGATGCTCAACAGTCACTTTCTGGGTTTCACAGGGGCATTTAAGTCGACCCCGAAGGGAAACTTACCAAATCGGAGGCCAGTGTTGGACGGGAGATCGAGTGGCCGGGGAGATGGAAGGTGGGTTTGTGGAGGAGGATCGGGGAGTGCGGGCTCCCAAGGAAGCTCAAATTCCTGGAGGAAGAGCAAGATCAATGGGAGAGCCTCAATCCGAGTCACGGCACCATTGAAAGGGTATCTCCCTGCGACCCTCCCTACCCTGAAATAACTCAGGGAGGCAGGGACCCACACAAGAGATTTTAATGGCCAAAAGAGAGAATGGCTGTCTGTAGGTGGAGAGCAGCAGCTCGTGGGTGAGGAAGCGCTTTTTTAAGGAGTAGGGGTAGGGTGTGTTCTGCAATGGCGACTGGATCTTAAGGGGTGGGGCATCTTAGCACAGCAGAATTTGCCTTCAATAATAAACTTCTAGAATTGACTTAAGAAATAAAAAAACTAATAAATAGGATGTATATCCATGAAAAATCATGAAATCAGGAGTTAAAAATTTTCCCCAACTCCTCAAAAATGTTATCAGGTCCACACAATTTAATAGACCAGTTATTGCAAATTCTAAAAAGAAAAAAGATATCTGTTTTATGCAAACTGTTTCAGAGAAGAAAGAAAGTGGGAAACCTACTCATCAGACTAGCACAATCTGGATGCTAAATCTGAAAGGGTTAATTATAGAACTTGTATTATATATCAAACTCTTAGCAGCTATTTTGTCTGGGGAGGTGGGAAATTGTTGTATTTTAATTCTTTTATCAAAAAAAGACATGAAACAGTATGACAAAGATGTTAAGAATTAATTTTGTGTTCAAGAACATTTAAATTATATTTTTACACTTCTACATTTCAAATTATCCCCAAAATTACATTGTTTCTGTTCAACTTCAGCAGAGAAAATCATCCCTTTATAGTATATTATGTGCATATCTAAAAAATAGCTGTCAGATGGAGTCAATGGTAGGAAGCCTAGAACATACTGTTCTTAGAGAAATCCTGAGTAGGTCAAGTCACTAGATCTTGTGACCATGCCTGTCTTGTCTCATGTAAATTGATGAAAGATCAGAGAGTTTTGCTTGTGACACATTCATCTGTCCATGATGCTCCAGAGTGGAACAGTTTATGAATAAATCAATCATTTTACATTCAGAGACATTTTTATTTGACAAACTTGTACAGAGTGCCCACTACATTCTGTGCCCTGTAGGATTAGGCACTAGGTCTACAGGGGTGAGAGGTACAATCCCTGTGCTGAGCAGGGGGGATGGCCAAGGTCAGTGCTGAAAATATGCTGTGAATCCATCATGCACTGTGCGCAGAAATCACAGAGGCCATTCATCCCAGCCTAAGGGCTCGGGAGTGTGAGGCTTGAATCAAGTACTGTTGTTATTCATCAAAGGTGGCAGGTGTTGAGGGAAGGCAGAAAAGATGCTGTAGTCAAGGGGAATGGTACATATATCACCGAGAGAACATCTAAGCAACCACAGATCTGGGCTTGCTGCAGAGGGCAGTGAGTTTAGAACTAGGTCATGGGAGATGAAGGTTTTCAGCTTAGTCTGGGAGCTACAGGAAGCCACTGAAATAAGAAATACGATGCTTTACATCTGGAGTGTAGAGAAGCCAATTTCTCCTCTGACCTTAATGGAAAGATACTTGGTAGAGAATAGGATGTGCTACACTATCTGCACAAGGTCACTGATTAGGAGCTCCCTGAGAAAGAATTCATTCTAAGAGAGGAGGAGTTTGATGCAGTCTCACTTTTCAGTGATGGAAGGGAATCAGTGAGCCTGATGCCTGTTATAGCAAGATGCCTATTACTTCCATATATTCCCTGGCTGAACTTCCCCATGAACTCATGTCTGGGAAGACACTGGAGTGAGAGCAAGGACTTTGGTACTCCTCAACAGGGTGTAACACACAGAAAGGGGCCCACATTCTTTCCCTGCACTCCTCATTTTGCTCTAGAAGTAAAGTAACTTGGGTACCTTCAGGGGTCAAAAGCTGTGGTCCCCAGCAGAAGGGGCTGAGTAGGTGCAAGGCAAGGCAAGCAGTGGTGGTGTCCACTGGGAGAGGCAACCATTCCTAGAGGAAGTGGCAGGGGTGTCTTGTGCTTGTGTTGGTGCTCAGTGGGAACGGTTGACATGCAAGTGCTTGGTGAGAACTGTATCATCTAGCAACAGAGGGATAGAAGAGGAAAACAAGGTTAGTGTCTTAGATTTCTGTTAGCACAAAAGGTGTACCTCCATGAAGACACAGACAGAAATGGCCTTAGGTGTGGGGGCCTTCTATTTTGTTCTACATTGATAAATGAGGGCAAGAACCTGCAAAATCCAAGCTAAAGAGAATAGGCCTGAACTACCTCTCCCAGATAAGCTGCCCCAATTCCCAGAATACTAGCCCCTGGCAACTCCACTTACTGTAAAACATTCACTTACTGTAAAAGTGTGAAAGGTTAGGTTACTCCCCCGGCTGTAGAACAAGTGTCCAAATTGCTCTTAGAGATAGCACATCCCTCATCCAAAAGGAAACCCAGCCTGTAGCTTGCAAACAGCTACTCTTCTTCCACATTACTGCAGCTTGGCACTTTAGTGTATCATTACCTTCATGGAGAGCAGAGTTAGATTTTAATGGTTCTTCCTGACTCTGTACTCTTTACCTTCATAGCCAAAGGCAAAGGCCAAATAAACTCATTCACAGAGAACAACAAGCAATTTTGTCTGATCCTAATTTTTCTTGCTAAAACTGCAATTGTGTCATTCTGACTGACAGATTCCCTAAAGAGGTTCAGCGAAAATACCCTTGATGAAATTCCCTAATGAACACAATGTTTCAAGTGGGTATGTATGTCTGGCTAAAATCTCCCTAACGGGTTCAGTAAGAGCATATCAAAAGACTGCTGAAATCTTATTTCCCATCAGAAAAATCACAAAGCCAATCTGAAATCTGGGAGTCTTTTGAGGGCAGATGGTATTAGCCTAGTAGTAAACACATTTTTGGCTGCTTCTTTTTTTTTCCCTCCCAGTAGCTATGTGCTGAGAGAAAGCTGTTTGCTTGCAGAATCTTATTATAGAGCAGAAATATACTTGTTCCAGAGAAGAATTTAATTGGTTCCAAGTCAAATGATGCTAACAGGTGTCACCTCACCAATCCAGGATTTAAAACGGGTAATTATAAACAGGACTAATATGTGTTTTTCTGGCTCTTGCTCCTGCATATTATGCAAGAATGCATGCCCCTGTAATGCTCCCCCTGATCATTTCCAGCAACCTCAGGGGGTGGTTCATATCTCATGCACAAGCACTGCTGGCTATCACACAATGCCTGCAGTGTTCATGCTCTTTAGCTCAAGCTCCTCTCCGCTGTGATTTGTTACTAAGGCCTGCACAGCTTAATATAAACTGCAAATAAGTCTTGGTCAGTCCTGCTGCGTCTGCCAGGCCCTGTGACACTCCAGTGGAGGGACATAACTGGCTGGTTCCACGGATGCAGCACTGAGGTCCGACAGATGGCACAGGCAGAGGGAAAATATCTCTTCCCTATTCAGTGTTCCAGACTTTTGAGGTTAATTTTTAAAAGAGTTATGGATTTTTTTTATCTACAGATCTCTCTCCTACTAGGACCTAGACTCCACACTGTAGGGAAGTAGGATGGTTGGCGTATGTTGGCTGGGAGGGCACACCTCTCAGCTCTGACGCACCATAATTAAGATGGACCCCAGCGGCTGTGCTCTGAAATAAAAATCCCATTTGCACGGAGGTCTCACTGGCCACAGGCTGCTCCCAGTCCCTGACTGAGGATGGGAGGAATATGAAGATCACCTCATCCTGGGGCGACACAGGATGCCTCTGCCGGGTGCCTTTGACTCGAGGTCTCCTAAAAGCCTTGTTGAACTTTCCTTAGAACTGAAGTGAAGGCTTAGATGCTTCTGCCCAACCTCCATTCCTTTATCCTCTCTTTCTCTTGTTGTTTGATGGCTCTCTCAGTTTCCCCCTTTCTCCATATTTTCCGTCACAGGCATTTCCCCTGATACATTGTTTTTGTGCACATTAGCTCCATCTTGGCGTCTGCTTCTCGCAGGACCCGCGCTGACACAGCGAGCTTGTATTACGTGCGACCGGATGGCTATCTATTCTCCCTGTGGCTGAACCACATTGCATCTTCCTGATCACTTTCCTTCAGAGGAGATTTCTCTCCCTGGTGACTTCAAGGTCCTTTTATGAATAGATTTGATGTTGACCTCAACTTCCCCATTCATATAGGTCAGGCCTGCTCAGAAATGTCTGGATCTCAGCCAGAGATGTGACATGACAGAGGCTCATGCTGGGCCCCTTGCTGTGCATCCTAGAGCATGTGGGTAACACTGCAGATAGCTCTCTCCTGGCTTTAGTGCATCTCCATATCAATAGGTGTTCCCAGGGGGTGGAGAGCAGTAGCCATCTCCATATCAATTGGTAATTACAGGGGCCAGCGAGCGCTTATCTGGCCAGAGAGGTTAGGTGGGGGCTTCTTCTGCAGTCTGGTCATGAGAGACACGGGAGAGCAGAAGTGGACGATTGCTTGTAAGAAATAAACTTAATTTCTCCCTTTGACTGATTTCGGTTACAAGCATCGACTATGATTCTTTGCTGATTTGGTGCACCATCAGCGATAGAAACTTTCCCTGCTTTTGAAATGAACATCCAGTTAGGAATGTTTTTCTACACATCAAGCCGCATTTGTCCTTTTTTTTTGACTCTAGGTCTCCTAAAAGCCTTGTTGAACTTTCCTTAGAACTGAAGTGAAGGCTTAGATGCTTCTGCCCAATCTCCATTCGAGACAAAAACATGTGCCACAAGTGATTAAGAGAATTGATAATAATCATTAAGTGTTCAAGGACACAGAGAGAGCTTCAAGAAAAAGGGTTTCCTCTTTCTCTGGGCTTGTACTCATCTGTGTGGGACCATGAAAGAAAATAGTGGAATGTTGTTGCTTTCTTTTTGAGCAGCACCATGACCAGCTGGATGTGAAGATGTGACGGTGAGAAAGGCATCACGATCCTTATACTCACTACTTGATGTGCTAAGAGCTGACCACCTTTCATCAAGGCTTGCTGAATTCTCCCATTATGTCATAGACTGACATGAGGTCTTCACTTTTCACCCCTCAAAGTACAAAGATTGATGGACACGGTCAATAAATTAAACAAGCTAGTTTAGCTCCTTATCAGGCACAAGAGTTCAGCATTGATTCTCAAAAGATAAAATATTTTACACCTAGATATGGTGGTGGTGGAGGTAGATAAATGTCAAATAGATCTTCAATGCCAGTATCAATGTGAATGTTGTTTTCTTAACACTTTTGACCCTTTGCAAAATTCTAGAGTAATAGGCATAGAAACACTGTCAAAGATTATTTAGTTTGACCTGTTGATGAGCAGAACAGCAGCTTGAAGGAAAGCTGATGTGAAATGAATGCTGTTAAGTTGTGGGAACTGCTCACAGGAAACTATCAGCAGAATTAAGCAAGGTTGATCAAAAGGAATGAATTTGCTTTGGCACTGAGGCTTGAAATTTTGTGATTCTCAGCTTCTTAAATGAGACACAAGAATGTTGCTTTCTTTTTTTAGTGGTCTGGAACATCCTCAGGGTTAAACTCTCCTTCAGGAGTTTGGATAGTTGTCAGGTGACTTTGGGTGGCTTGCAGATTTTGCCAGAAAGGGTTAGGTCAAACTAATGACAAGCTGAATTCCCATTGTAATCCCGCTTACTTGTGACATCACAGGATAAACCACTAAATGCAGAAGCTTCTGAAGTCTGTATCTGGAAATTTGTCAGTGTACTGGGCATAACAGTTCCTGGTATAATGTTGGAGAAATTTACATGGGACAACCGAATAGACAAGTGAAACTGATTGGTGAGTAAGCATTAAGATTTTCCCTCCAGTTACATTGGAATGGACCAATTCAACTAAGCTGACAGTATTGGTGAGCTGTTTTGTAATATAACATTTCCCTATTCTATTTAACATTTTAAATATTGTAGAGCTAATTCTTGTTCCAACATGTACAAAATAAATGCTTGTCCCTTAACCCCCAAACCAACACATGGTATAGTATGAATAGTTTGATTCTATATGAATCAAAAAGATAAAGGTTTTTCAAGTATTGGATTCCTTTACCGAAAATATCTTGAGAATTTGAGATTGTGTCTGTGCAGCCTCAAACATGAATAAAAAGTAATATAAAGGTTTTTTTTCTCCTTTGGGTGGTGATTAAAGATAACTTTTTATGCTTTCATAAACTTTCATATTTTCAAAATTTCTACAATAAATATATACTTTTAAATTCAGAAAATAATTTTGAGCAGTTAAAAAAAAGGACAAATGCGGCTTGATGTGTAGAAAAACATTCCTAGCATCTGAAACAATCTGGCAAGGGCTTGGAGGCAAAAGACAGAAATCTGACTGCATTCAAGGAATTTGCCAGATGGTAACAATGTTCGATGGTACTATAATTATATACTATCTGTCACGTCATCAAGGTCTCTTTTTACAAGGCATGTGGTGACAGAATGTTGTATTAAGATTACTTGTCATTGGGTTTATGTTGAAATGAAGAAATGGAATGGAAAATCTTTCTTTTGGTAATGTCTCTAGGCAATGAGGAATGGTGGAGAAAGACTTGACTGAATACAACTATATAGAGAATTTTGCTTGTTTATGCCTTCTGGAAATGCATTATATTGACTAACCTGAATTGGGAATTCAGAGGGGATATTTGCTCTATTTTCTATAAAGAAAGGATTTGCTGAGCAAACACAATTGCTGGGGCCATATTTAAAGTGCAGAAATGATGTGCATTCAAGTTCCATTAAACACTTCTGAAGTTCCGTTTCCCTCCATACATCTGTCATGTGGATCACAAACTCATTTTAAGAGTCTAGTTTTAGTCAGAGTTTATAAAGTTATACAATTCTATTCCTTGCGGAGATATTCTGTAACTCATGTTTTTCACTAGTTTTGACCAGTTCCCCTCCTACCCCCAAACTTTTCAAATGACTGTGTTTTGCTGCATGAGTTTCCTGCAGTATTAGTTTACTGGCAAAGACATATAAATCATGGCTTCCACAGCTGTTTCAGATGAAACTGTATATCAATGTGTGAACTTTTAACATACAGCTTAGCTGGAGAGTTATACGAAGCAGGTGACTGAGGAGATGGATTTCAGTGCTTGAGCCACAGTCAGTTTGGAAAGAGCTGAGGCGGTCTGTTGAATTCTGGTGCGTGTGTGTGGTTCAGAGTGTGTGCGTGCAAGGCAGAGAAGTCGTCGCATTTCAAAGAGCTAAAGATAAGCATGGTAGAGTGAAGTCACACTTTTACCCCACACATGCTGAGCAGGGGTGCAGCCAAAGCGCAGCACTGGTTTGTTACCATTAGTCCGTCACTCTTGGTTTAAGATGTGTTAAACCCGTTAGAGATACTCAACATGATCTGAAAGGTTAATTGAAAACCCACATCAAGTGCACCGAAAGTCAACTGGAGAGAGAAGATTTTAAGTCCCTGGGGTTGTTAATACAAATGCTGGCAAAGGAACAGAGACTTAGTCAACGTATCTCCGTGTCCCCCTGAACACCAGGAGCCTCCAGTTTTGGGGGGCTGTTCCCTGAGGAGGCTTCATCAGTGACATCACAGGGATGGCCGCCTCCCACAGCCTACTTTAGGCGCCGCCGGGGGCCCAGGAGCCCGGACAGCCCAGGAGAGGAGCGGGACTTGGAGCCGGAGCTGCGGAGGGAAAGGGGGAGTCTGCGGCAGCCGGGGGCATCCTCGCCCCCTTCAGGTAACAGCAGGATGTCTGTGCTGAGCACACAGGGTGTGTTCGTGGGTGCGCACAAGCTGCAGGGGAGGAAAGCAGAGGAATGGCTACGTTCCTCAGTGAAATAGGCGGCGCTTGCTGTACACAGTATTTCTTAAGACACAAAGTGAGTACTTTTGATCCCTGCTTTCCTTTTTTCTACCTCATGTTAAACAGGAAGTTATGCATTTTATTCCTTCCTGTTAAAAAAAATTATTTTTTGTATCATTGAGGAAAGTTTGTCTTCCATCTTCTCAAAGTCTCCATTCAAAGAAAGTCAGCATCAAACAATTTGTTCAGAGCTTTTTTGGTTTTTATGTCATCCATATGTCATTCCCTTTGGACCATCTGATGTGATCTTGACTCCAAAAAGATTTAAAATGAGGCCAGAGTTGTCTTTGTGGGGTGGCAGCAGAAAAATGGAACTTGGTGATCTGAATTTCTACCTAACTTTGGTATAAATGTGTGTGAAAGTGAAGTTCACCTCTTATGGTTAACTTACACGTTGGTTGAATTGGATTCATTAGACATTCTCACCTTAACTCTGTGTTTTTTTGTTTAAAAAATATGCAAAACAACAGATATTGAAGTTCACCATCAAAGTGCAAGAAATAATAAGAGGGAAACTAGGAAATGAAGGACTGTGATGGATAGGCTGTCAATTCAGAGACTATTGAAAAAAATATGAAGAATGCATAAAACATACAGTTTGAACAATAATTATAAGGCCACACATGTATAACTATCACTGAGGTCAAGAAACATAATTTCCAGCTTCCCGGAAGTCCATCAGTCATCACCTCCTTCTTCTGCCCTCCCATAAGTAATTACCTTCTTGATTATTAGGATAAGCTAGAATTTCTTTATATGTCCATGAATTTCTTTATAATTTTACCGTCTATATCTGTATTCCTAAACAATATGATTAAGTTCCCTGTTTTGGGCTTTGTATAAATGGAGTCATATTCTATGTTTCTTTTGCCCGACAATTATATTTGTGAGCTCCACCCATCTTATTGTGTGTTCATATATTTCTTTTGCTCTATAGCATTCAGATTTATGAGTAAACCAGAGTTCATCATCCATTCCATTGCTGATGAACGTTTGAGTTGTTTGCAGCGTGCAGATATTATGAAAATGTTGTTGTGAACATTCTTGTGTATGTGTCCTGCTGTACACTGGCTTGAGTTTCTCCAGTAGAAGGATAAAAATAGGGAATGAACATTATCAGCAGTAATGAAAAATGTCAAATTGTTTCCCCAATGTTGCAAATTTACACTAACTTTGTTTAATCAGGGCAGTGAATTGCAGTAATAGCTCATTCTTGTAATCACTACTTTGGAGTACCCACAATTCTAGCAACTAGTTCCATCAGCCTGTTCCAGTTCCGCCTCTAACCTGCTATGTGTCATTACAACAAATGATTTGACCCCTCTCTGAAAGTCACATTTCTTAGCTATAATATTGGGAAAGATAAAAATTGTGATACTTGCCTAAGTTGTGAAGACCACAGACTTGTGTAGGTCACATGAACAGAGCTGTGGACAGTTTTCAGTAACATTTCCTATTGGTATTTTTTGCATATCTCTGTACTTCTTCAGAACTTACCCAAATAATAAATCCTCAAGGAAGAGTCTGCCTCTGATTCTCATTCCTTTGCCTTCAGGCTCTTTGCCTTGATTCGTCACCTTCCTGCTCCCCTCTGCTCTCGCCAACCTTCTTACACATTCTCTCTACTTCCTTTATATATTCATTTTCTTCTGTTCACTTTCTTCTTCAAACAAATCCTTGTAAAGTTTTTCGCTGGCAGTTTGCTATATTCTTTGTGTGAGGGGCCAAAAGATGGATAAAAATTAAAAGAAAAATGAAACATGAATCAGTCATGATTCAGCCATAATTTAAACCAAGATGCATTAACCCACTGATTGACACAATCTGATTTGAAACTGTGTGTTACATAACATGAAAAATGATTATTCAGCTGGTTTATACAATTAATAGTTTGGTCCACTAAAAACATAACAAATACAGTAATTGTAATTAATAATTCAGTCGGGTTAGACGGTTAAAAATACCGTTCAGGTCAAAAAGTGTCTAACGACTCTTTCTGCTTCCTGAACTTCCACCCTTAGCAAGACATCTTTTCCCCCTAAACTTTTTCACTTCCTAGTAGACTTTTGTCCCAAACATCTAAATTTTAGTATTTAATTTCACTTGGTTTGCCTACACAGAGCTCCAATTATGCCACCTCACTGAAGGTAATAATCTGATTGGCTGCATTCCATATGCTCTCAGAGAATGATTTCTTGTGTGTACTGTCTGTACAAACTATAAAGATACCATCTCTGCTCTCTGAAGTGTTTACAATATAGGCACATCCTGGCCTTAACTAAAAATAGCTGGCACAAGCCCTTGCTGAATTCAAGTGCCCATGAGGCTAACACTTGCACTTTGGACCAAGTGCCTGTTGTGTGAGGGGATTTGGGTTGACCCCAGTGGGCCTTGTGCCCAATGCAGGGCTTAGGAAGAGGCCAAGCACTGTTGGACATACATGCCTTCATAGGTTTAAATGAAGTTCCATAGCAGACAGAAACCTGAACAATCATGGTATCCTACTTCTATGTGTAATTCAAAGTAAGAACAACACTAAGCCATAACATTAGAGAAAAAATTTTTTTCTCTTCTGATGATCTTGTTTGCTGGTACTCTGCAGAGCAAGCACACAACACACATACACACACACACAACACACACACACACACACACACATACACACACACATACACACACACACACACAGAAACTGGAGAGAGAAAAATCGAATACTTTGTATTTTACCAAAAGCACCAAGACAATCATCATAGGAAAAAGATTAGGAGTATGCTGGTCTTTTTTGACATCAGACAAAAAAGCCAGACTCCATGTTTTGTTTTTTAAATTGAAATATAGTTGATATGCAATATAGTGGTTTCAAGTAACAACATATTGATTTCATAGTTATCTACACTATTAAATGCTCACCCCGACTAGTGTAGTTACTGTCAACATAGAAAGATGTTACAGAACTAATGACTGTATTCTCTATGCTCTACTTTCATCCCTGTGACTAATTTATATGTGATTGAGATTTTGTGCCTCTTTATCCCCTTATTCCACCTTCCCACACTAACCCCTCCCCCATGGTAACCACCAGTCACTTATCAGTGTCTATGAGTCTATTTATGTTTTGTTTTGTTTTGTTTAGATTCCATGTATGTGAAATCATATGGTATTTGTCTTTCTGTGAAAGCCAGGCTCTTTGTATTAGTCAGGGTTCTTCAGAGAAAGAGAACCCATAGGGTGTGTGTGTGTGTGTGCATGTCTGTGTGTGATGTATATAGAATTGGCTCATATGATTACAGATGCTGGTGAGTCCAAAATCTGCAGAGTAGACCAGCAGGCTGGAGGCCCAGGGAAGCTGCAGCTCTCATCTAAAGATAGTCTGGAGCCTGGGGACCCACGATCAAGGTTGCTTTCTTCTGAGTCCTGCCTCCTCGGCTTGCCGATGGCTGCCTTCTCCTGTGTCTTCACGTGTCTGTACATGTCTGTGTCCTAATCTCCTCTTCTCATAAGGACACCAATCATATTGCATTATGGTCCATTTTAACTGAATTACCTCTTGAAAGACCCTATCTCCAAATACAGTCATGTTCTGAGATACTACTGGGGGTTAGAATTTCAACATGTGAATTTTCAGGGAGACATAAATGGGCTCCTAACACTCTTCTCTTCCACAGTGCTGCCATGTCCTTTGAGGAAAGAATGCTCATTAACCACCCCCCCTCCCCCGTGTTTCCTGTTACTTACTGTAGGTGAGGACAAGCAGGAGGTCTTGGGCGTGCCCGCAGAAGTCTGCTTCCCGTTCTCTCTGACCCACTCTGAGAATGGAGCGATCCACCCGGGAGCTGTGTCTCAACTTCACAGTCGTCCTGATTACTGTTATCCTGATGTGGCTACTGGTGAGGTCCTATCAGTACTGAGAGGCCATGCCGTGTTCCTGGGACGGACTGCGATGCTCCAGAGCTGCCCGCCTATGTCCTGAGACCCCACTGCTGCCATGGATGCCTGTCCTGGCGCCCCACAGCACTTGTGACCTGCACTCACATGATCCGAGGCTAGGATTCACTGCGTGTGCTCTAAAGATGCTGCTGTCAAGGGCTGCCATGTGTTTGCCAGTGAGCATTACATTTATTCCCCAACTCTTACTGCAAATGTGTTAGACAAGCCACAAGGTTAGAATTAAACTGGATTCCTGATGATGCATAATTGTAACACGCCCCTGATCTGTCTCTCCACACATCCCTTCAACCCACACTGCGGCAACCAAACTCCAAATCAACCCACCAGAGGAAAGGAATGTAGGAGAAAGCCATTGTCAGGCCCATAGCTATCACGTGAATCAGGTTAAGTCAACGACAGAGGTGAGCTTTAGAATTTATTTTAGCTTCTATTTGTGATACTGCATTTGACCTTTGGCAGGGATTGAAGTGACAAATGTTACGGTATTTCTAGCATTTGAGATAAGTCAGGATGCTCCCACTGCTGAGGATTTGAAACCAAGGCAATTAAGAGTGTCACATTTCAACTAATTCCTTGGGTCCAGGGCTCCTCAGCCTTTCCCTCTAAAGTAGTCCCAGGGGCAGAGGGGAACTAAGTCCATTCTGCTCCGAGGTCTGCAGCATGGCCTGAAGTGCTCACTAAGAGCACAAAATTTCTTCACAGTCTCGTATTTTATCTTTAAAATTCATTAGCACTGTATATTCTACCCTATAATATTGCCTCTTTATTTTAATATAAATGTTACAACTACATGCTGCTAAGTAAAACTAAAACATGACCCATGTCCCCGAGAGCATGTTCCAATTTGGTTATTGTCATTATGCAACAGAGCTAGTCATTAACAAACTATAGTCACAAGGAGGAAACTAGAAATACAAAGTAACATATATGTTTATAAAAGAGGCATGAAAAAGACCCTTCTTAAACACTCGGCTGGAACACCCCCATTTGAGACAGACCGCATTTCTTCTCTGTGCCACTTCTGAGGTAACCGAGGGGGAGGGAGAGCCGCACCGCACCTTTCTCCGTTCCGCTCACGAAGGCAGCCCTGGCTGAGAAGTCAGCTCCTCCCCGAGGCACTGCCGACCCAGCACTGCGGTTCTCAGCCCTGGCTGCACAGTCCATGCGCTCAGGCATGATTTTTTCACAATATTTAAGCTGGGTTTCCCTCAGACCAATTAAATAAAAATCTCAGGGGCTCGAGCCCAAGCATCCGCCTTTTCAGAAGTCCTTTGATGGTTACACTGTGTAGCTGGAGTTGAGAATTACCAATACCTACTAGTAGGTCTCAGACTTTGATGTGACTATGAATCACTGGGAAAACCCTTCAGAGGCAGACTCCGAGTCAGTTCTAATTCTGACTCAGTCTGTCCTGGGGCCTGAGATCCTGGTGCTATGGTCCATGGTCTTCAGGTGGATTAGCACGTTAGAATCCTCTGGGACCTTTAGAAAACGACCATGCTTGAGCCCTGTTCCCAGGAGTTTCTAATATAATTGGTCTGGGAGTGGACCTGAGTATTATTTGCTTTTAGAAGGACTGCAGGTGATTCTAATGTGCAGCCAAGATTAAGAACCCTGATATTGTCAAAGGATAAAGTGTCATTATTTTGGAGGGTTCCCAGCAAAAGTTGGGAAATAGTGCATGGTTCTCACTGTCCTGTTTCTAATTTCACAGAGAGACTGCACGTGTGGGTGTGTAATTGTGAATAATTTAGTGTGCAGCATGCCTACTCATAGGCATGTGCTCTGGGGTCCTTCGTAGAAGGTTGCTAGTTTTTCCCTTAGTCAAAGAAAACCTCAGAGAATCTGCTGACGTTTGTGTATGTGTTTGAGAAAGTGTGTGTGTGTGCCGGACAGGGGAATGGACAAAACGCATGACATTCCCTTCCCCCTAAGTCTGAGTCCTGGTGCCAACATTGACAACAGGTTGCATTTATTCAGTCTACTCTGTATGAAGCCCTGTACTAGGCACTTTCCATACATTATGCTACTTAGCAGATGTGGGAAGTGAGGATCACAGATCTCAGTAACAGATCTAGGTGGTAAAGCTAGGATAACAAAAGTATCACCTTAATCTCTGTTGGGGAACACATGCAAATCACACTTCATAATAGATCTCCAAACTGTTTGTTATTAATTTTTACCCTAACATCCTTTAGCATTTTAAAATATCAGCCTCATTAGATGATATTAACAGTTGTAATTATCTACATAGTTTCTCTTGACTTGCCATTCCGCACTTGCCTTCTCTTGCCTTTCTCTTCCTAATGCCCTGTGATTGGATCTACTGACAGGACCCATTCACAGACCACCTTATAGGTCACCTCTGTGGGGGCAGGACATTCATTAGCTCGGGTTAGCAATTATGCCCAGTTTCTTCCACTTTCAGTAGTCCTAGTCATCACAGCTAAATTCCAGTCTGACTCCTAAGTCTCCTTTTATATATAACCTTCCCTGGGACCTCAGGGACCCTGAATCATCACAGTACTGCCTCAGTGTGAGCCCCACCCATTCAAATACTGCCCAGATACCCCCAGACAAAAATGCTACTTCTCCCCTGGAACCAGAGCACTGAGTGTTAGTTGTTAACTAAAATTCCAGTTCGTGGGCTTGATCCTACCCTAGCTTCTTTCTCTTTAGTTCATTCATTCATTCACAAGTACTTATGTGAAATTATGGTATGTTGGACATTATACTAGGCACTGGTGAAAAAATGGCAAATGAGACAGACAAGCCTTATTCTCATGGAGCATTTGACTTAGTTGGGAAGACAGATATATGAATAGGTGATTATAATGGTATAAGGTCTTTGACAAGAGAAGGATAGGGTGTTGTTGAAGGAGATTCCAGGCAGAGGGAACAGCGTGAATAAAGATTCAAAGGTTGGAGAGCATGACATCAGGAAACTGAAAGTATCGCACAGCTGAGGCCAAGAGGGCTGCTCCAACCACTGGCAGAATTTATGCCACATGAAGTCAGGTCTCAAGATTCTGAGCATCTGACTTCCAAGTTGGACCCCCTCTGGAAGTCCTTTGCTATCATGCCTCACCCACTGCAAGGGATCTACTGCTGCCAGCAATTGTCCCAACATGTCTGTGCTTACCCAGAGATTAGATACTGGGCCCTGAAATACCTGGCTGTTCATCCACAGCTGTCAGGTCAGTTCCCCCTTCTACCATTTCATCCTTGGAGCAGCTCTCTACTGAGTGATGGTCTCTCCTTGCCATGAGCCCTGAGCTGCCACCATCCAAGCACATCTTAAAGTTGAGCTGCTTATTTTATAGGGTCAACCACATATGAATTTTAAAAAGAAGATATCTTGTAGTGCTGGCTTAGGTTTTTCTTCCAGTTTCCCCTTAACTCACTATTAAACTGGACATCTACTAGAACATCCCATTTTAATCTCATGATTTTCTTACACTGAGAACATACACAAGCTTTTTTCAGTTTGGGGCAGTCTCAGCACTACATCTGACTGCAAACTCTTCTCCCTATGACTACCATATGATCAGCCTTATAAGTATAAAAAATTATCCAGATAATTCACATCCTAAGCCATGGCTCCAAGAAAAGAGCCCTAATGTGAACCGCGGCCATGACCACATTCCCACCTTAGCTCCACTGACCTAGACAGGGGAATGTGAAAGTTGTCATAAAATGGTGGTGCTGTGACTGTTCAATTTGGATTCCCAGTCTATCTAGAAGGAATCCCAGGGGCAGTCCTTTTTACTTCTATCATTACTTAGCTGTCTCTTTTGCTCCACTGGGACACAATTTTTTCTGTCATTCCCATAGCCATTTGGGCATCTGATTCACGCCATTCCTATATGGGACCCACAGCCTCCTCAACAGGCAGGTTTATGTCTGTTATCACTTTGAGTCCTGTCCCGAATGCCTAGAGTACTTCCAGTAGTTTGGGACAAGATTAACTAAACTGGTTCTGTTCCCCTTTCCTCTGAATATGTTACCTATCATTCTCCTACATATATTTTATCATTTCCTTGCTTTCAGAATGACCTAAGTTTTTTTTTGGCACAGGCAACCCTTAGCTGATCCACACCTACCTGTAGCTTTCCTTCTGTTTACCTGATCTACATGTCCTACTTCACCCCTCATTTCCAACTATTTCTTATTATTTGTAGTTTTCAAGTATGCCATGCTCTCTTATACTGCTGTGAACCTGCACATCTATTCCCTGTGCCTGAGCCTGTCCCTCTGTCTTTTTCTGGCTAATTCATTTGTTAAAATGGCCATTAGGAGTTCTTACCTCTTTATTATCCCAAGATAATCCCTTTCTCTGAGTCTCATGCCTAACGTGCTCACATCACTTATGACATCATATGGTTTGTTTGTGCGTCTCTCCCGTGTTTGTTTCTTGTCTGGGAGGATACTCTTCAATGTGATATTTTAGTTCCTAACTGCTTATAACTCTGGGGGGGAAAATCCCAGGGCAAAATTCCTTTGAAATGGAAATCAGTCAGAGGGAGAAATAAAGTGGGAGAAAACCGTTTATTTCTTACAAGCAGTCGTCCACTTCTGCTTTCCTGTATCTCTCGTGACCAGGCTGCAGAAGAAGGGCCCTCACCCAACCTCTCTGATCCAGGGATGCCCTCGCTTGCTCTTGTAATTACCAATTGATATGGACATGGACTAATTCTCTCCACCCCTTGGAAATATCTATTGATATTGAGATGCACTAAGGCCAGGCGAGAGAGTATGGAAATATTGCAATTTTACCCACAGCCCACCCCTCCAGAAATCTCGCCTTACAATCTACTCATTCCCCAACTTCTGCAATGGCCCCTGAGTGAGAAAACTGGAGCACTGCAACCAGACTAATAATGTACAAAGCAACAACAATAAAATCATGATATCCTCAAGCCAGATGATTCAACTAGATTCAAAGTCCTATGCAGATTAAGTCTATAGCTCGCCCATTCCACAGGCAGTCAGTAGCTGAACGCATATGGAATTCAGAGCAATCATCATGTGGTAGCTGCAGCCAGAGGGTAGGTCCAGGCCACAGGGACTGTAGAAGAAAATAACCTTAAGGGCAATAAGATACATGTTTTAATGACACCAGCATAGGCAAATCTTGTCCATCAGGTAGGATGCATGCAAGAGAGTCGTCCTGTGATAGGACAGTGGCAGAAATGGGATCTTGTCCTGGTCTAGTATACCAGACTTTCATCCCCCTCCCTGTGGGAGTTACAGTTGAGTCAATATATAGGGCTACAAGAAGTATGTGCATTGGCCATAAAGATAAACATAACTTTTCTGTAAGATGCTCATACCTCCTGAATATTTTGGGTGTACTACCATGATCTTTGGGGGTCACTCTGCTGTTACTACAGGACTACACACTAGGCCAGCTTCCAGGCCTTTTCCCCAAGGTGCCAGAAGGGCCAGCCATTGCTGGTCCATGTGTCAAAATGTCCAGGAATATGTCCACTCAACAGAGTCTCCAGGGTTTAATGCAGTTGGGGCTGGCAGCAGGATGTTGCTCTGCTGGCCGTATCCTGGCTTCAGTAACTCCTCTTTGGTTTGCACATACAGTTGTTTGGGAGAGGCAGCAATGTGTGTCAGCATGTCCACAAGGCTCAAGGATCCTTTTTTGGGCTTCTTATGTAAACACCACAGCACTGTCCATAAGCGAACTGACCAGCCCTGTAGACTAGTGGGGTCCAACTTCAGGACAGATTTCAACAAACCATTGTACCTCTCTATCATGCCTGCCCTGGTAGGGTTATATTGTACATGAAACTGCCACTTTATTTCTGTTTGCTGTACCCATTCTTGTAGCTCATGCCCAGTAAAGTGGGTGCCTTAATCGTCTCAATCCCCTGCGGCGAGCCATAGGCTGCAAAGAGATGCTCCAGGCCTCTCTTGGTGGTTTGCTGATCTTCACAACATGCAGGAAAAGCAACCAACAGTCCACACAATTCATGGCATACGATATCTTTCCGAGATGGGCAGAGGCCCAATATAGTGTATCTGCCACCTTACAACAAGTATCAGCCCCTTTACTATTATTCCATGTTGGTGGGGGACTCGGTGTAAGTCCCTCTTAGAGCACACAATGCACTTCTTCTGGGCTCTGCTGACTTCTTCAAAGGTCAATGGCAATCCCTACTGATGGGCTACGGCCCACATTGTCTTTTTCCCCACATGCAACAAATGCTGCTGATGTAACCATTGGGCCACATCAGAGGCAGGCTTCCCTTCTAGCCAGCGCACCTGGGCCAGTGTGTCTGCTTCATCATTCCCTGGGGATGCCAAAGGCAAATGGCCAGTAATGTGATATACTGTAACTGTCTTAGTCTGACCAGAGGCCCATAGGTCTTGCCATAACTCTTGCCCCCAAAGGGGCCAGTGACCAACCATCCAGTTGTCATGGTACTGTGTTGATAGCCACAGGATCAAGCCCTGTTAGACAGCCCAGCTGTCAGTGCAGACAACTATGGGGGAGGGCTCCTGGGTGATCACAAGCCACACAGCCCGCAACTCTGCCCATTGGCTTCTCTTCCCCTCTCCATCCTCCATCTATATTGTCTCAGTCTTAGGACAGAAAGTCACAGCCCTCCACTTTGGGGCTGCCCATGACTGGAGCCATCTGTATACCAAGAATCTTCAGGTATAGAGGCTTTTCCCTCCTGATAAGGACTCTTGGCTACCAATGGCTCAAAAGCAAGTTCTTCCTGCTTTTCACTGGTATATGTCACTGGCCCCAATAAGTATTGGAGTTCTCCACTTAATGGGCTAGTATAGAGGGCACTATGCTGCTGTAAATATTCACCCCATTTGGCCAGTGTAGGCATCTGTGCCATGACACTCTGAGGCCTTTGGGTCCAGTCTCATATCCACCCCATGATGGGATAGGTGGTTATTAGCTTGGTTGGAGCTGTTCCAGCTACTGGCTCCATAGCCAACAAGGCATGGTACACAGCAGCTGGTGGCTTCTCTATCAAGGTGTACCAGACGTGTCAGTTCAAGCCACTGCCAAATACCACATCATAACCATCTTCAGTTACATGAACATCTAGCTCACAAGGCCTTGATGAGTCCATTACACTCAAGGCCTGTATGGCCTTGACTGCCCACCTAGTAGCAGTAAAAGCAGCCACACATGTCTCATCCCAGTCCCACCTGATGCTCTTTCATACCAACCGGTATAAGGGATTCAGAATTTGTGCCAAGTGCAGGATAAACACTGTCCAATAGTCCAAAAAACCCCAGAACTCTTGTAATACTGCCACAGTGGTAGGGGTGGGGAAATCCTGGACTTTGTCTATTATTGTTTCTGGGATAAGTTTAGTTTTACTTGACCAGACAGCCCCCAGGAATTTTACAGCTAAACCAGGTCCCTAAACCTTGGTGCTGTGCACATCCTATCTCCTATAGATGTTGCAGCAGTCTAGGAACTGCCCCTTCTAAATATGAAAGAGAATCTGACATGAGCATTATATCATCAATGTGGTGATAAAGCTGCATCATTTGTGGTTTCTTCCATGTGGCCAAGTCCTGGGCTATAAGTCCATGACAAATGGTGGGACTGTGGAGGTATCCCTGTGGAAGGGCAGTGAATGTCCACTGCTGGCCTTCCCATGTGAAGGCAAACTGTTCCTGACTTTCCTGTGCTATGTTAATAGAGAAGAAAGCATTAGCAAGGTCCACAACATATGATATGTTCTTAGTTCATGACTGAGTGTGTCCATAAGGGCTGCTATAGAGGGGACAGCAGCACGCAAAGGGGGTGTGGCTTTATTCCATTCCCTGTAGTCCACAGTCATATGCCAGGAGCTGTCTGGCTTTTTCACTGGTCACACTGGGGAATTAAGTGTGGGCTTTATAATGCCCACCTTCTCCAACTCTTGTAGAGTTTCTCCAATTTTCTTGTGTCCCCCAGGAAATTTATATTGCTTAGTATTTGTCACCCGCTGAGGTACAGACAGAGCTACAGGTGGGTGCTTATCATGTCCCCTCAGAACTGCCTTTATCACTTGTACCCTCAGTCTGAACTCACCTGCAGTGGTCTGTCACCACAGACCCTGCAGGGTATCTACTCCCAAAATATATTCATGGATGGGACAAATGTACCTCCTTTGGAGATAAACACCCTATTCCCAATGTGATTTGTGTTTTCTTCACTCTGCCTTACCACCCATCTATTACAGTAGAGGTCCTGGGAAAACACTCAGAGTTGCCATAAATCAGAGAACATTCAGCTCCTGTGTTCACCATTGCCAGGACACCTTGTACATTCATGGGAGTCCAGTGAATTGCTAATTCTACATGTGGCCTCTGGTCCCCACCACGTCCCTCAAGGTGGGGGCCTTGATCTCCCCCTCAGTCAATCACGATACTCAGTTGTCCTCCTGTGGGGTGAGGACCCAGGTGGAGGCTGAATACTGTCCCTCAGGAAGTCTTGCAAGGACACAGGCTGGACATGGGGCTTTGCCTCCGGCTTCTGTTCTCTGGACCTCAGTGGCTGGAATTGCTGCTCTGGCTTTAATTGGTCCCAGAAGATTCTAAAGGGTTTCCCATCAATTTTTTCTTTCACTACCCCAGCTTTTATCAAATCAACCAACATCTGGGTCCTCAAAACATTTTGGGGCCCTTTGCACCTCCCCTTTCAGGTGTAGCTCATACTTCCTTCCTTGTTTTTATTGTTTCAATGTACCCCAGATCTGCTAAAGTACAAGTAGCCTCACTTATGGGTTGCCCTAGGTGGGGGCGGCAAGAGTAGTCACTAGGGATCCAAAGAGAGATGTGGGAGCTGAATGCAGCACCAGATTTCTCATTCCTGTGGTGAACACCTCCTCATCAGGGCCCTGGGGGTCCATATTATAAATGATGTTTTCGTGCCCAGCTCCTGTAACACCTGCTGGAGCTCTGCATATGTTCTCCAGCTAGTGGGTAAGAATGTAAATCACCTTGATTAGGCCAAACTACCCTGATGGCTGGTGTCAGCCAATCCAGAAGCACCCAATTCCCTCAGGTGTGATGGGCACTCTGCAACTACTGCCATAGTGAAAGGTGAGTCTTCAGGGAAGCCAGTGTACCCATTTCAGAACAACGTTTTCTACCCCTATATCCCAGAGATGCAAAAGCCATGTAGGCAGAGGTTCTGATGGCTTCTGCTGAAACTGGATGCTCAACCACCAGCTCATCCTGGGTATAGGGGCGGAGCACGGAGGGCTCCACAACCTGGGGAGGGGGCTGCTTCCTCCCCTGAGGAGCCCGCGTTTGTTGCGTTTTTATTTCCTTAAGTACAATTGGGTGGGCCTTTAAATGGGAGAGGCTGGTGCCTTTGGCAGTGGCTTCGGCAACAGTCTGGGGCTTGGCCACTCCCTCATCCTCCTCTGACATCTCCTCTACCAACTCCGGGGCCTAAGGTACTGCTCCTTCCTTCCCCTCACCCACAACCTCCTGCATGTGGATACATGGATTCTCCTGCTGTCTTCTCCCTTGCAGCTAATGTATCTTCCAGGAGCATGACCTGTCTTCTCAATAACCGTCTCTTTTTCTTAAGGGCATCCCATAGGTCATCACGCAGCTCCTCCAAGTGATGCCAAAGTGTGTCTCTCTTCTTAATAACTCTTCCCACTATCTTGAGAAACAAAAATCTCATAATTCTGTTAAACAGCCACTCAGTGCCTCAAAGCAGTCTTCTGTTTCATGGAGGGCTAATTCTACAGCTTCCAGTGTCTCCCCTTCCCCAGCCCTCTAGGAGGTGCTTTACCCTAGACCAATTCCCCACTAGGGGCTCCCCAGTTGTAAGCCCCATATATAAGGGGCTTGCGAGTGAAGCTGCACCCTCCACTGCTGCAGACACTGGGGCCTCCCACCATCCATGGGAGTGGGGAGGGGGGTTTGGGCATCTCCCCACAATCTCTAGGGGCACCCTGCCCAAGGATCACACCTATGTAGAGAGATTTTGGGTTCAGAGATCCTGCCAACCATGCCAGATGTAACTCTGGGGGAAAACCTGGGGCAAAATACCTTTGGAATGGAAATCAGTCTAAGGGAGAAATAAAGTGGGAGAAAACCATTTATGTCTTACAAGCACTCATCCACTTCTGCCCTCCTGTGTCTCTCGCGACCCAGCTGCAGAGGAAGGGCCCTGCCCAACCTCTCTGGTCCAGATAAGCCCTCGCTCCCCCTTGTGATTACCTACTGAGATGGAGATGGACTACTTCTCTCTACCCCTTGGAAACACCTATTGATGTGGAGATGCACTAAGGCCAGGCGAGAGATTCTGGAAATGCAATTTTACCCACACTGGTCCATCATTATTGTTAGATGAGTATCTTTTGAACTCTTTAGTAAATGCTTGGTAGGTATAAAAATCGTTGGAGTAGACATGTACCCATTTCTATGACCTGTGCCACCAGTGTAATAAAGAGGGGACATAGAATATGTAGTTTTAAAAGTTCTGTTACAATAATGAAGACACTAAACTTCTCTGAAACTTTACACAGTTGAAACAGTTTTTCCAAAGGCAGTTCGCCTTCATGAAATGTTCATGGTGCTTGCCTCTTTTGATCTATCTCTATCGCCACCCTAAACAGTTTGACAATGTTTATGAATGACTCATCAAAGTCTAATGAGTTCAGCATATTTTTGAGTTCATCTACAGACAGGGTGATACTGGAGAAATTTCCATCTTTAAGAGGCATAAAGTTAGGGTTAAACTTCATTTATGAACTGCATATTTAAACAAACCCTATTCTTACTGTGTTAGGAATTCATTTTATTTAATTCTCTTTTAACTTGTGAGTATTTATTTTTATTCATACCTTTGAAGTGAGAAGATTGAGGCTTGAAAATGACAAAAGACCAGCCTTAAAAAACAGAGTTGAGAGGCGGAGCCAACATGGTGGCGTGAGTAGGACAGTGGGAATCTCCTCCCAAAAACATATATATTTTTGAAAATACAACAAATACAACTAATCCTAAAAGAGAGAACAGAAGACACAGGACAACAGCCTGACTACATCCACATGTGCGAGAGCCCAGAGCCTGGTGAAAGGGGTAAGATACAACCCCCGGCCCGGTGGGACCCGAGCACACCTCCCCCCAGCTCCTGGCGGGAGGGAGAGGGAGCCCAGGACTGCTAAACACCCAGCCCCAGCCACCCGCACCAGAGCGCAGACACAGTGCATGCGTGGAGAGCTGGAAACTAGGGAAACAGGGCAGCAAGACCTCTGAGCGGGTCCTGAAGCTGATGCCCCTGTGACAAAGAAAAGCGGGGGCTTTTTGAAAGTCTTAAAGGGACAGGGATTTAACAGCTAGAAGGAAACAACACAGGTCACAGCCCAGTGGCTGGAAATTATAGGGAAAATCAGGTGCTCTAACCCCCTGGGCAACATCTCTGAGACCCCTCACGGAGGTAAATAGCCAAACAGCCCCCCCCACGTCCATTACCCCTCCGGGCGCTGTGAAAGCAGAGAAACAGCCTAAGGCAAAACGCCCACATAAAGGAAAATTACTACACTTCGGAGGGGCAAGACACAAAGAACCAGCCTATATGCGATTACCCAACACAAGCCACTAGGGGTCGCAGTTGTCCCACTAAAGAAAGGCCAGTAGCAAGTGAAAAGTTTGGCCCTCCCAGCTGACAGTGAATAGCACCTGTCAACATTAAAAGGCAAAAAAATATGATCCAGACAAGACGAACCCAGACAGCTTCGGCATCTGCTACATCTTCCACTGAGAAGAAACCTGCAGAGATAGATTTAGCCAGTCTTCCTGAAAAAGAATTCAAAACAAAAGTCACAACCATGCTGATGGACTTGCAGAGAAATATGCAAGAACTAAGGAGGGAGAATACAGAAATAAAACAAGCTCTGGAAGGACTTCAAAACAGAAAGGACGAGATGCAAGAGACCATTAATGGACTAGAAAACAGAGAACAGGAACGCAGAGAAGCTGATGCAGAGAGAGATAAAAGAATCTCCAGGAATGAAAGAATTTTAAGAGAGCTGAGTGACCAACGAAAAGGAACAATATACGCATTATAGGGATACCAGAAGAAGTAGAGAGAGAAAAAGGGATAGAAAGTGTCTTTGAATAAATAATTGCTGAAAACTTCCCCAAACTAGGGGAAGAAATGGCCTCTCAGACCACAGAGGTACACAGAACTCCCATGACAAGGGATCCAAGGAGGGCAACACCAAGACACATAATAATTAAATTGGCAAAGATCAAGGACAAGGACAAAGTACTAAAGGCAGCCAGAGAGAAAAAAAAGGTTACCTACAAAGGAAAACCCATCAGGCTATCATCAGACTTCTCCACAGAAACCCTACAGGCCAGAAGAGAATGGCATGATATACTTAATGCAATGAAACAGAAGGGCCTTGAACCAAGGATACTGTATCCAGCAGGAATAACATTTAAATATGAAGGAGGGCTTAAACAATTCCCAGAGAAGCAAAAGTTGAGGGAATTTGCCTCCCACAAACCACCTCTTCAGGGCATCCTACAGGGACTGCTCTAGATGGGAGCACTCCAAAAAAGAGCACAGAACAAAACACCCAACATATAAAGAATCGAGGAGGAGGAATAAGAAGGGAGAGAAATAAAGAATCATCAGACCACGTTTATAATAACTCAACAAGCGAGTTAAGTTAGACAGTAAGGTCGTAAAGAAGCTAACCGTGAACCTTTGGTAACCACAAACTTAAAGCCTGCAATGGCGATAAATTCATACCTTTCAATAATCACCCTAAATGTAAATGGACTGAATGCACCAATCAAAAGACACAGAGTAATAGAATGGATAAAAAAGCAAGCTCCATCCATATGCTGCTTACAAGAGACTCACCTCAAACCCAAAGACATGCACAGACTTAAAGTCAAGGGATGGAAAAAGATATTTCATGCAAGCAAGAAAGAGAAGAAAGCAGGTGTTGCAATTCTGGTATCAGACAAAACAGACTTCAAAATAAAGAAAGTAACAAAAGACAAAGAAGGACATTACATAATGATAAAGGGCTCAGTCCAACAAGAGATATAACCATTATAAATATATATGCACCCAATACAGGAGCACCAACATACCTGAGACAAATATTAACAGAACTAAAGGAGGAAATAGAATGCAATGCATTCATTCTAAGAGACTTCAACACACAACTCACTCCAAAGGACAGATCCACCAGACAGAAAATAAGTAAAGACACAGAGGCACTGAACAACACACTAGAACAGACAGACCTAATAGACATCTACAGAACTCCACATCCAAAGGCAACAGGATACACATTCTTCTCAAGTGCACATGGAATATTCTCCAGAATAGACCACATACTAGGCCACAAAAAGAGCCTCAGTAAATTCCAAAAGATTGAAATCCTACCAACCAACTTTAAAGACCACAAAGGCATAAAACTAGAAATAATCTGTACAAAGAAAACAAAAAGGCTCACAAACACATGGAGGCTTAACAACACACTCCTAAATAATCAATGGATCAATGACCAAATCAAAATGGAGATCCAGCAATATATGGAAACAAATGACAACAACAACACAAAGCCCCAACTACTGTGGGATACAGCAAAAGCAGTCTTAAGAGGAAAATATATAGCAATCCAGGCATATTTAAAGAAGGAAGAACAATCCCAAATGAATGGTCTAATGTCACAATTATCGAAATTGGAAAAGAAGAACAAATGAGGCCTAAGGTCAGCAGACGGAGGGACATAATAAAGATCAGAGAAGAAATAAATAAAATTGAGAAGAATAAAACAATAGAAAAAATCAATGAAACTAAATGCCGGTTCTTTGAGAAAATAAACAAAATAGATAAGCCTCTAGCCAGACTTATTAAGAGAAAAGAGAATCAACGCACATCAACAGAATCAGAAACAAGAAAGGAAAAATCATGACGGACCCCACAGAAATACAAAGAATTATTAGAGAATACTATGAAAACCTATATGCGAACAAGCTGGGAAACCTAGGAGAAATGGACAACTTCCTAGAAAAATACAACCTCCCAAAACTGACCCAGAAAGAAACAGAAAATCTAAACAGACCAATTACCAGCAACGAAATTGAAGCGGTAATCAAAAAACTACCAAAGAACAAAACCCCTGGGCCAGATGGATTTAATTCGGAATTTTATCAGACATACCAAGAAGACATAAAGCTCATTCTCCTTAAAGTTTTCCAAAAAATAGAAGAGGAGGGAATACTCCCAAACTCATTCTATGAAGCCAACATCACCCTAATACCAAAACCAGGCAAAGACCCCACCAAAAAAGAAAACTACAGACCAATATCCCTGATGAACATAGATGCAAAAATACTCAACAAAATATTAGCAAACCGAATTCAAAAATACATTGAAAGGATCATACACCATGACCAAGTGGGATTCATCTCAGGGATGCAAGGATGGTACAACACTTGAAAATCCATCAACATCATCCACCACATCAACAAAAAGAAAGACAAAAACTACATGATCATCTCCATAGATGCTGAAAAAGCATTTGACAAAGTTCAACATCCATTCATGATAAAAACTCTCAGCAAAATGGGAATAGAGGGCAAGTACCTCAACATAATAAAGGCCATCTATGAAAAACCCACAGCCAACATTATATTGAACAGCGAGAAGCTGAAAGCTTTTCCTCTGAGATCGGGAACTAGACAGGGATGCCCACTCTCCCCACTGTTATTTAACATAGTACTGGAGGTCCTAGCCACGGCAATCAGACAAAACAAAAAAATACAAGGAATCCAGATTGGTAAAGAAGAAGTTAAACTGTCACTATTTGCAGATGACATGATACTGTACATAAAAAACCCTCAAGAATCCATGCCAAAACTACTAGAACTGACACCGAAATACAGCAAAGTTGCAGGATACAAAATCAACACACAGAAATCTGTGGCTTTCCTATACACTAACAATGAACCAACAGAAAGAGAAATCAGGAAAACAACTCCATTCACAATTGCATCAAAAGAAATAAAATACCTAGGAATAAACCTAACCAAAGAAGTGAAAGACTTATACTCTGAAAACTACAAGTCACTCTTAAGAAAAATTAAAGGGGACACTAAAAGATGGAAACGCATCCCATGCTCGTGGCTAGGAAGAATTAATATTGTCAAAATGGCCATCCTGCCCAAAGCAATATACAGATTTGATGCAATCCCTATCAAATTACCAGCAACATTCTTCAATGAACTGGAACAAATAATTCAAAAATTCATATGGAAACACCAAAGACCCCGAATAGCCAAAGCAATCCTGAGAAAGAAGAATAAAGTAGGGGGGATCTCACTCCCCAACTTCAAGCTCTACTACAAAGCCATAGTAATCAAGACAATTTGGTACTGGCACAAGAACAGAGCCACAGACCAGTGGAACAGATTAGAGACTCCAGACATTAACCCAGACATATATGGTCAATTAATATTCGATAAAGGAGCCATGGACATACAATGGGGAAAGGCAGTCTCTTCAACAGATGGTGCTGGCAAAACTGGACAGCTACATGTAGGAGAATGAAACTGGACCATTGTCTAACCCCATACACAAAAGTAAATTCTAAATGGATCAAAGACCTGAATGTAAGTCATGAAATCATAAAACTCTTAGAAAAAAACATAGGCAAAAACCTCTTAGAAATAAACATGATTGACCTCTTCTTGAACATATCTCCCCGGGCAAGGAAAACAACAGCAAAAATGCACAAGTGGGACTATATTAAGCTGAAAAGCTTCTGTACAGCAAAAGACACCATCAATAGAACAAAAAGGATCCCTACAGTATGGGAGAATATATTTGAAAATGACACATCCGATAATGGCTTAACATCCAGAATATATAAAGAGCTCACATGCCTCAACAAACAAAAATCAAATAATCCAATCAAAAAATGGGCAGAGGAACTGAACAGACAGTTCTCCAAAACAGAAATACAGATGGCCAACAGACACATGAAAGATGCTCCACATCGCTAATTATCAGAGAAATGCAAATTAAAACTACAGTGAGTTATCACCTCACACCAGTAAGGATGGCTGCCATCCAGAAGACAAACAGCAACAAATGTTGGCGAGGCTGTGGAGAAAGGGGAACCCTCCTACAATGCTGGTGGGAATGTAAATTAGATCAACCATTGTGGAAAGCAATAGGGAGGTACATAAAAATGCTCAAAACAGACTTACCATTTGACCCAGGAATTGCACTCCTAGGAATTTACCCTAAGAATGCAGCAATCAAGTTTGAGAAAGACCAATGCACCCCTATTTTTATCGGAGCACTATTTACAATAGCCAAGAATTGGAAGCAACCTAAATGTCCATAGGTAGATGAATGGATAAAGAAGAAGTGGTACATATACACAATGGAATACTACTCAGCCATAAGAAAAGGGCAAATCCAACCATTTGCAACAACATGGATGGAGCTGGAGGGTATTATGCTCAGTGAAACAAGCCAAGTGGAGAAAGAGAAATACCAAATGATTTCACTCATCTGTGGAGTATAAGAAGAAAGGAAAAACTGAAGGAACAAAACAGCAGTAGAATCACAGAACCCAAGAATGGACTAACAGGTACCAAAGGGAAAGGGACTGGGAAGGATGGGTGGGTAGGGAGGGATAATGGGGGGGAAGAAGAAAGGGGGTATTATGATTAGCATGTATAATGTGGGGGGGGAGAAAGGGGAGGACTGTACAACACAGAGAAGACAAGTAGTGATTCTACAACATTTTGCTACGCTGATGGACAGTGACTGTAAAGAGGTATATAGGGGGGACCTGGTATAGGGGAGAGCCTAGTAAACATAATATTCGTCATGTAAGTGTAGATTAGTGATACCAAAAACAAAGCAAAAAAAAGGGCAGTTCCTGTGTGGTAACCTCAAACGAGTTCTACACAAGGGTATAAAGGGCATATAAAAGTGTAGGCAAAGGGTCTGTTTGTGTTTATACAGAGGATCAAAGCCTAATTTGGCTACCCCGAAAATGAACTAAGATACCATATGAAAAAGAACTTCCAACATCTGCACTCTCTGGAAGACTCATGCCAGAAGATGCTCATCAAAACACCCCAACAAAGATCCACGCACTGCTACAGTTGTAGATGCACTCATCCCACCAGTTCCTGGACTTGCCGTGGGAATGAAGAAGGAGATATCTAAGCTGGCCTGTGCATACAGTAAAACAACAAATTTGACTGGATCTATACTGTTGGAACTCAACCAAGAATTAGGAGAAGTGCAAATTGTAGCGCTCCAAAATTTTACAACTACAGACTATTTACTGTTAAAAGAACATAAGGGATGTGAACATTCCCCAGGAATGGGTTGTTTTAATTTGTCTGATTTCTCTCAGACTGTTCAAGTTCAGTTGGACAATATCCACCATATCATAGATAAGTTTTCACAAATGCCTAAGGTGCCTAACTGGTTTTCTTGGTTTCACTGGAGATGGCTGGTAATTACAGGTCTGCTTTGGTTATGTAACTGTACTCCTATTATGCAATTTAATTAGTAGTTTAAAACCTATACATGCTGAAGTTACTCTACAAGAAGATATGTCAAAGAAATAATTAATTTTCCCATGTTTTCTTCCACCTGCTACTTCTATAGCTTTTCTTCTTCCTTCCTAACTAAAACCCTTAAATAGAATTCGTGCCTCATATCGAATTTACCGAGTATCATAAATCTTCCAAGTGGTAAAGACACCTCAAGACAAATGCTGGGCATAGAAGCCACAGGGCATAAATATGCAAAGAAGTAAAAAGCTAACCTTTTCAAACAATAAGGCTTCTCTCTCACTTACCAACTTAACATTTCCCTGTATGGCCCGGAAGATGACTGGTTAGCCAGAGACGGGTAAGATTCCTCAAGGGAGGAACAACCTAAGACAGGCACAGTCGCAGGGGGGCCATCAGGTGAGAAATTGGGGATCAACAGAGATGAGGCTTAGAACCTCACCCCCCCTGTTCTGAGAGAAATCGTCTGCATACGTGGATGTTTTGATGCCCTTGTCTAGCTTGGATTAACACATAGTCTACAGGCACACACCTGATCATCTACATTTGCTCTCTTACAACACTAAACTATGTTTTCGACCTTTATCTTGTATCTACCTACCACTTCAGCATTTTATTAAAAATAATAATAATAAAGAGAGAAATGTGGTATTCACATATAAATCAAGTATAAAAATCAAATGAGTATTCATATTTGAACTGACTGTTTATAGTTCATAATGCATGAGCAAAACCGAAAGTTTCTGTGATGACTGCCCTTGTACTGTTCACCATGTAACTTATTCACTATGGAAGAATTTGTTCTCCATGTAAGAACTTGTTCGTTATGCTTCAGAAAATTGGAGACTGACGAAAATTAGGCTTGGGGTGGATTAATGATTGTGCATTGAGCATTGACTCCCCTATACAGAATTTTATTGTTGTTAACAACCATTTGATCAATAAATATGAGAGATGCCCTCAGAAAAAAAAAAAAAGTACACACTTCCAATTGTAAAATAGATAAGTAACCGGGATGTAATGTATAGCATAAGGAATATAGTCAAAATATTGTAACAACTTGGTATGGTGATAGCTGGTACCTAGAATTATCATGTATATAAATGTTGAATCACTGTGTTGTACACCTGAAACTAATGTAATGTAATACTGTGTGTCAACTACCCTTCAATAAAAAATAATTATCTAAAAAAATTTTTTTAAAATCAAAAATAAAAACAACAACAACAACAACACAAAACAGAGTTGAGAGGCAAACGTAGTTCTTTTAAACTCAGCTCAGGCAGAACCCTTTACAGTCGCCATGGCTGCCCTCTGCTCTATCAGTTAAGTGGTTCTCAGGCAGATGGCACATTCCCTTACCTGGGCTGAAAGTGCCAAAGCTATGGTATAAGTCAGAAGCCTCCAGGTGATTAATTACTCCACAGCTCAGTCTTACAAGGTATGCAACTTACACAGTTCTGTTTCCCAGGAACGTTGAGACAAAGCCCTGGAATCAAGTTTTCTTTTTCAGTAACTGAGCTGTAGATAAGAAAGGACAAGAATATTGATAGCTGATTAAAGCTATTTTCAAAGTGTCAGTGTTATCTATGGGGATTAAGTGGAAATGACAGCTCCATCTACAGCATTAGCCAGTCCCCACACTTGTAGGGATTTATCACATGGAGGTGTTTTTCTCTCCCACTCATTAGGTCATTTTAAAATTAAACATTGGAAATACAGTCTTTGGATTCACAGACTGTATTTTGCTTTAATATGTGACCTCAGGCAAGTTACTGAAATTTGTGAGCCACAATTCCCTTAGCTATAAAAATGGAGAATAATACCTTCTTTGCAGGAAGAAGGCTAAATCAAATATTATTTACATATCCTGGTTTAATTAGATAACAGTGCCTGGCGATCAGTAAATACTCAGTATCATACCTTTTGTGAGTGAAGTGTCTGCAATGCCTGGAGCACAGTAGGCCCCAAAGTGTCAAAGGCTGGTGGAGGGTAAGGCTGTTGCTCTCTCAAAGCTCTCTCTCAAGACCGAATATAAAACGCTTTGTGAAAATTGGAGATTTTTCTTTTCTTGGAAAGCAGAGGAAAGGGACAGGAGAACTACAGATTCCTTTCCTCCTGATGAATACAACGTATTTTTCAAAATGCAAGGATCATGTGGACTACAATGACTGAACACTTAATTGTCAATTCCTGCACCAACCGCAGACGGACTGAAATGGGATCCCCTAGTGGGGTCTGGCTTGCTGCATTTAAACCACCTCCCCAGTGATTCTTACACTCACTGAAGTTTGAGAACCACTAATTTAGAACATCCTCTAACACCAGCCCCCAGGATTTGCATCTCTAATAGTATCAAGGACTTGGGCACTGGTTGGACTGAGAAGTTCACACATTTTCACTTTCTCAGGGGGGGCACAGGATTCTCATCCTCATCCCCTTGATCTACAAACTTACATTTTTCTTCTTCCCTATCTCTTCTTGCACCCTTCACCCACTCCCCACTATTCCTAGTCACTTCCCACACTGGATCTGCAGATTCTCTCCTAAATATGTTTGCTTCATTGTACCTGCATATTTGGACCCTATCCATAGCTCAACTTGATAAAGGTTAATTTTTTTACACCTGTGGTTATATAGTGTGTTAGCTTGTATACAAGAGTTCTATTTTGACATATTTTCAGAGAAAATGTTGGAACTGTCATTTAAATTTTAATAGCTTTAGAAACACTAAACATCAATAGATCTTTCCAAATCATGTTCCCATCTGACTTTCACCTTCTTCCTGGTAGTCAGTCTGCACCCCAGAATAGAAAATCAGCATAAAGCAGTCTTCACTTTAGACTGCAGATTTAAAAACTCCAGAACCTTGTTACTTTCTCCCTGGGTAGGTAAAGTGGAAATGAGTTTTCTCAGCAGCCATCTAGGTTCTGTGTGTTGCAATAGCAGTGTTCACAGGTTTGGGCCAATACTGTCTGACCCAGATCCAACTGTGAATTGCTTTTCTTCCAACCACTTACCCACTTTACATTCCTCTGACACAGCCTTAAAAAGGCTGTGAAGGATAAAAATCTATTTTTCAACACATACTATGTCCCTAATGATGCCACCACCCACATACTTGCATACATCCTGCCGAGTCATAAGATAATTTGTCTTCACAATGCAAATGTTTTAGATATTCAGAGGTTTCATGGTGATTATCTGATAATTCGACATGAAAACTGTTCCTCTTCTTTGCTGCCTACCCATTGAACTTTCTATCTTCACCTAGAATGACAAGGCATTCATAATGCCTTAAAATCAATTTTGAGATGTCTCTGAGTGGAAGAATTACACTTGGAATCAGGTGATATTGCAAGACCCGTTTTGTAAGTTACCACTCCCGGCCCTCCCCTGTCAGAGTGACTGTGATCACATTCATATCACAGACTAACAGAATAAGTGGGAAACTAAATTTGTAAGATTTGACATTGTCACATGTGATAATACCACCAAACCTTGATTTTGGAAATGGTGGACAGCCATATGCAGTTTTAGAGACTGCCAACCTGAGGTACAGTATGCATTCAGCCATATGTCACTGACTTTCATGATGGTTTTTGACCAGCTCATCTTGTATGTCACTTATGAAAGATCGTATCTTTTACATTTAATATTACTGATGATGAGTCTCTGAGCCATAGAGCATTCTCCTTCTGAGAAAGATGAGTATAGCAAAATATTTTTCCCTTGAAGATCTCTGTACTTGTTTCCACCTTCTCTTTTCCTGCTTTTCCTGGTATTTTCAGCAATCAAGTGTGCTCTGATACCATAGTGATTAATATGGACTTTTGGCTGAGGTTGTGTTTAATCTAAAAATCAACCCCCCAAATACAAGGACCTCGTTTCTGTCTACAGTGATAAGATAAAGCAAGCCCAATGCTTCAGACCTAGCTGGACGCAGCACGTGATCACCGGTCAGTGGAGATAAGAGTGAAGGGTTCTCTCTTTCAGGAGAAAATGATACGCTAGTACCTGCAAGTGGGGCATATGCTTTGATAAACACTATATTTTATTTGTGATTCCAAACTGGCAAGTATTCTTCTAAACATGAGATATGGTGATTTCAAAAAAGATACCAGAATTTTTTTTCTATCTGCATGGCAAGTAAGAAGAAAAGCAACAACTCTGTACTGAAATATGTCTTGTTAAGTTACTATACTATTTTAATTACAACTGGTAATAACACTTCATTATAATGTCTTGCATTGTCTGGGAAGAGATAAATGTATTCAAATTTTGTTTGGCTGGAGTTACCCTGAGGCTGTTAGAACTCTTTGGGGAAGTGAAATTAGGTTCTAACCATGTTAATGCAATCAATATTCTTCTTCTTTCATTAACAAAAAAACCATACAGAAATGATGGCTGTAACTGTCATGAGCATTCTTCCTTATTTTGTTATGAACATATTCATGTGTATATATAAATACATATTTGTATATATACACACACATACGCACACACACACAAGGTTTTTGTTGCCATATACAAGTATACATGGATATATAAGGTCAATAATATGTTCCATGATGAGGCAATTGTCTTATGTTATATACACCTTTCTATATATAAAAACTTTCTTCCTTCTCTTATTCCCTCATCATGTGAGATGGATATATTGATTTTATATCATAGTATTTAAGTTTTGTTAATTTTCCACTGTAACATTTAAGTTACAGGATATCAAGGAGAAGAGTTATCTTCACCCAGGGATGATCTTTTGGGGAGGGTAAAGAACCAGCTACTGGCTCTGTTTCTGGACAATGCTGACAAACACAGCTCATATTTCATAACTTTGAGTTCTAATATTTTATTACTTCAAAATCTTTGAGATCAAGCCTCTGTAACAGTATCTGTGTGATTAAAGTCCATGCAGAAATAGAGGGGAAGGGCTGTGATCTACAGTTGTCCATTTAATGTGATGGAACACTTTGACTTAAAGAAATGTAGAATGTTTTATAACAAAGGCTTCACATTGGCACCCAATGATGGTGAAGCTGGACCACATGATGTTGGCACAAGATTCAATAGAGAGACAGGAGAGATACCCCCACAATAATTTGGAGCTAATTTAAAACACAGGGAGAAATTCATACCATGCCTCCAACAAGGTTTCTGAAATGTTACAACAGTGAAATTCTATAGAAGGAAGACAGGCTTAGAGAAGTTACGCAACTATTCATGATTTGTTAGTGGTAAAGCTGGGTTGAGAAGACAGATCCCCTGATGTTCAGGACAACATTTTTTAACTGGCAATTCTGAATAATTGGATTCTTTTCCTGGAATCTCTCTCTTGAAAAGCTATTAGGTAGGGAAAAAGGGGCAAAATCTGGTTCTTTTGGCCCTGACCCAAAAAGTAGATTTCATCCCATATGTATACAGTTGAAAGTGTTTGTGTAGTTACCCACAGCCAGATTTCTCTTGCAATGGCTGGAAAATATGTTGGCACTTCATCTTGCTTGTATCCCTTGGCCCTGCTACTTAATATTTAGCTTTTTAATAGTGCAGTTACCTTAAAAGTGTGGGCTCAGGGGTGCTAGAATCAGAAGCCCAAGGAATCTCTCAGAACTTTGTTGTGGTTATTTAACGATAAATACTTTGGCCTTCATTAAGGCTGGAAACAGAAAGAAAATTTCAGCAAGGGTTGAAATTTTAGCTGTGGGAAGGAACAAATAGCCCCTATGACCTCTGAGATTCCTACAATATCATTGGATGATTTCCCTGAGAACTTTCTTAACAACACTCAGATGCTAAAACCAGCTGCTCACAGATATCTTTCCCTACTCTCAAGGAACATGATCTAAATGTGAATCATCACAGACACAAGGGCTTGGCTGGAAAATCTTCCTAGTGACACAGTATCCTATTCCTTGAGAGGTGCTAAAGAGATTTTTTCCACAGCCTCTTCCTCAGAAGAGAGGCAAGAGGACATAGTGGAAAGAGCAGTGGCTTTGGCAACAATTAGACTAAAGTTTTAACCCTGACTCAGCCATTTATTAGCTGTTTGACCTATGACAAATAAATTAAATTCCCTGAGCTACAGTTTTCTAATCTAAAAATGGAGATAATATTACCTACCTCAGAAGGTAGTGAAAAAAGTAAAAATAGTGCATATAAAGCACCAAAATATAGGAGATTCCAGACAAGTCATAACTCATAACTATGACTTTTAGGTCGAGTCTGATTACTAGAGCAGAGTACCATCTCTCTATATAAGGTAAGCTTTTGAGAGTTTAATGTCTCACCAAATCCCACACACTGATCAGTATATGTGTCTGTCTCATGGGTAAGGGTTTGGGTGAGAGAAGACAAGAATATGAAATAAGATGCTAATTTTCATCTTTCCACTAAAATTTTACTATTCTCTTTTTACCTTTCCTTTTCTCATTCCTTTCTTTCTTGCTTACTTTTTAAAAACAATATTTACCTTTTATATCAAAGGTATCAATATATCTTGTTAAAAAAGTGAACAGGAGCATCCTATTGTTCTCTTGTTTTGGACTAGGGGAGAGGTGAAATAGCTGCTGCTGCAGAGATGAATGCCGGCATGTAAATAACCAAGGCTACTCTCCCTGTTAAAAGTCAAAATTGTCTTAACTATGCTTGCATGCTAACTATTCTACATGAAATCTGGAATCAGTCTTTTAAATTTTGATTTTAATTACATTGAGCTATAAATTGATTTTAACAGCATTACAAGATCAAGTATTTTCTAGCATGAACTTGGCACATTTCTTTTTTTATTTTTTATTTTGGTCTCATTAATCTACAATTACATGAAGAACATTATGTTTACTAGGCTCCCCCCTTCACCAAGTACCCCCCACATAACCCTTCACAGTCACTGTCCATCTGCATAGTAAGATGCTGTAAAATCACTACTTGTCTTCTCTGTGTTGCGCAGCCCTCCCTGGGCCCCCCACGCACTGTACATGCAAATCGTAATGCCCTCTTTCTTTTTCTCCACCCTTATCCCTCCCTTCCCACCCATCCTCCCCAGTCCCTTTCCCTTTGGTAACTATTAGTCCATTCTTGGGTTCTGTGATTCTGCTGCTGTTTTGTTCCTTCAGTTTTCCTTTGTTCTTATACTCCACATATGAGTGAAATCATTTGGTACTTGTCTTTCTCTGCCTGGGTTATTTCACTGAGCATAATACCCTCTAGCTCCATCCATGTTGTTGTGAATGGTAGGATCTGTTTTTTCCTTATGGCTGAGTAATATTCCATCGTGTATATATACCACATCTTCTTTATCCATTCATCTACTGATGGACATTTAGGTTGCTTCCATATCTCGGCTATTGTAAATAGTGCAGCGATAAACATAGGGGTGCATCTGCCTTTTTCAAACTGGAGTGCTGCATTCTTAGGGCAAATTCCTAGGAGTGCAATTCCTGGGTCAAATGGTATTTCTATTTTGAGCATTCTGAGGAACCTCCATACTGCTTTCCACAATGGTTGAACTAATTTACACCCCCACCAGCAGTGTAGGAGGGTTCCCCTTTCTCCACAACCTGGCCAACATTTGTTGTTGTTTGTCTTTTCGATGATGGTGATCCTTACTGGTGTGAGGTGATATCTCATTGTGGTTTTAATTTGTATGCCTCTGATGACTAGAGATGTGGAGCATCTTTTCATGTGTCTGTTGGCTATCTGAATTTCTTTTTTGGAGAACTGTCTGTTCAGTTCCTCTGCCCATTTTTTAATTGGGTTATTTGTTTTTTGTTTGTTGAGGTGGGTGAGCTCTTTATATATTTTGGATGTCAAGCCTTTATCGGATCTGTCATTTACAAATATATTCTCCCGTACTGTAGGGTACCTTTTTGTTCTATTGATGGTGTCTTTTGCTGTGCAGAAGCTTTTCAGTTTAATATAGTTCCACTTGTTCATTTTTGCTTTTGTTTTCCTTGCCCAGGGAGATATGTTCAAGAAGAGGTCACTCATGTTTATGTCTAAGAGATTTTTGCCTATGTTTTTTTCTAAGAGTTTTATGGTTTCATGACTTACATTCAGGTCTTTGATCCATTTCGAATTTACTTTTGTGTATGGGGTTAGACAATGGTCCAGTTTCATTCTCTTACATGTAGCTGTCCAGTTTTGCTAGCACCATCTGTTGAAGAGACTGTCATTTCCCCATTGTATGTCCATGGCTCCTTTATCAAATATTAATTGACCATATATGTTTGGGTTAATGTCTGGAGTCTCTAATCTGTTCCACTGGTCTGTGGCTCTGTTCTTGTGCCAGTACCAAATTGTCTTGATTACTATGGCTTTGTAGTAGAGCTTGAAGTTGGGGAGTTAGATTCCCCCCCCAACTTTATTCTTCTTTCTCAGGATTGCTTTGGCTATTCAGGGTCTTTGGTGTTTCCATATGAATTTTTGAACTATTTGTTCCAGTTCGTTGAAGAATGTTGCTGGTAATTTGATAGGGATTGCATCGAATCTGTATATTGCTTTGGGCAGGATGGCCATTTTGACGATATTAATTCTTCCTAGCCAGAGCATGGGATGAGTTTCCATTTGTTAGTGTCCTCTTTAATTTCTCTTAAGAGTGTCTTGCAGTTTTCAGGGTATAGGTCTTTCACTTCCTTGGTTAGGTTTATTCCTAGGTATTTTATTCTTTTTGATGCTATTGTGAATGGAATTTTTTTCCAGATTTCTCTTTCTATTAGTTCATTGTTAGTGTATAGGAAAGCTACAGATTTCTGTGTGTTAATTTTGTATCCTGCAACTTTGCTGTATTTCGGTATTAGTTCTAGTAGTTTTGGAGTGGAGTCTTTAGGGTTTTTTATGTACAATATCATGTCATCTGCAAATAGTGACAGTTTGACTTCTTCTTTACCAATCTGGATTCCTTGTATTTCTTTGTTTTGTCTGATTGCCATGGCTAGGACCTCCAGTACTATGTTGAATAACAGTGGGGAGAGAGGGCATTCCTGTCTTGTTTCCAATCTCAGAGAAAAAGCTTTCAGCCTCTCGCTGTTCAGTATGATGTTAGCTGTGTGTTTATCATATATGGCCTTTATTATGTTGAGGTACTTGCCTCTATACCCATTTTGTTGAGAGTTTTTATCATGAATGGATGTTGAATTTTGTCAAATGCTTTTTCAGCATCTGTGGAGATGATCATGTGGTTTTTGTCCTTCTTTTTGTTGATGTGGTGGATGATGTTGATGGATTTTCGAATGTTGTACCATCCTTGCATCCCTGGGATGAATCCCACTTGGTCATGGTGTATGATCCTCTCGATGTAGTTTTGAATTTGGTTTGCTAATATTTTGTTGAGTATTTTTGCGTCTACATTCATCAGGGATATTGGTCTGTAGTTTTCTTTTTTGGTGGGGTCTTTGCCTGGTTTTGGTATTAGGGTGATGTTGGCTTCATAGAATGAGTTTGGGAGTATTCCCTCCTCTTCTATTTTTTGGAAAACTTTAAGGAGAATGAGCTTTATGTCTTCTTGGTATGTCTGATAAAATTCCGAATTAAATCCATCTGGCCCAGGGGTTTTGTTCTTTGGTAGTTTTTTGATTACCGCTTCAATTTCGTTGCTGGTAATTGGTCTGTTTAGATTTTCTGTTTCTTTGTGGGTCAGTTTTGGGAGGTTGTATTTTTCTAGGAAGTTGTCCATTTCTCCTAGGTTTCCCAGCTTGTTCGCATATAGGTTTTCATAGTATTCTCTAATAATTCTTTGTATTTCTGTGGGGTCCGTCATGATTTTTCCTTTCTTGTTTCTGATTCTGTTGATGTGCGTTGATTCTCTTTTCTCTTAATAAGTCTGGCTAGAGGCTTATCTATTTTGTTTATTTTCTCAAAGAACCGGCATTTAGTTTCATTGATTTTTTCTATTGTTTTATTCTTCTCAATTTTATTTATTTCTTCTCTGATCTTTATTATGTCCCTCCGTCTGCTGACCTTAGGCCTCATTTGTTCTTCTTTTCCAATTTCGATAATTGTGACATTAGACCATTCATTTGGGATTGTTCTTCCTTCTTTAAATATGCCTGGATTGCTATATATTTTCCTCTTAAGACTGCTTTTGCTGTATCCCACAGTAGTTGGGGCTTTGTGTTGTTGTTGTCATTTGTTTCCATATATTGCTGGATCTCCATTTTGATTTGGTCATTGATCCATTGATTATTTAGGAGTGTGTTGTTAAGCCTCCATGTGTTTGTGAGCCTTTTTGTTTTCTTTGTACAGATTATTTCTAGTTTTATGCCTTTGTGGTCTTTAAAGTTGGTTGGTAGGATTTCAATCTTTTGGAATTTACTGAGGCTCTTTTTGTGGCCTAGTATGTGGTCTATTCTGGAGAATATTCCATGTGCACTTGAGAAGAATGTGTATCCTGTTGCCTTTGGATGTGGAGTTCTGTAGATGTCTATTAGGTCTGTCTGTTCTAGTGTGTTGTTCAGTGCCTCTGTGTCTTTACTTATTTTCTGTCTGGTGGATCTGTCCTTTGGAGTGAGTTGTGTGTTGAAGTCTCTTAGAATGAATGCATTGCATTCTATTTCCTCCTTTAGTTCTGTTAATATTTGTCTCAGGTATGTTGGTGCTCCTGTATTGGGTGCATATATATTTATAATGGTTATATCTCTTGTTGGACTGAGCCCTTTATCATTATGTAATGTCCTTCTTTGTCTTTTGTTACTTTCTTTATTTTGAAGTCTGTTTTGTCTGATACCAGAATTGCAACACCTGCTTTCTTCTCTTTCTTGCTTGCATGAAATATCTTTTTCCATCCCTTGACTTTAAGTCTGTGCATGTCTTTGGGTTTGAGGTGAGTCTCTTGTAAGCAGCATATGGATGGAGCTTGCTTTTTTATCCATTCTATTACTCTGTGTCTTTTGATTGGTGCATTCAGTCCATTTACATTTAGGGTGATTATTGAAAGGTATGAATTTATCGCCATTGCAGGCTTTAAGTTTGTGGTTACCAAAGGTTCACGGTTAGCTTCTTTACGACCTTACTGTCTAACTTAACTCGCTTGTTGAGTTATTATAAACGTGGTCTGATGATTCTTTATTTCTCTCCCTTCTTATTCCTCCTCCTCGATTCTTTATATGTTGGGTGTTTTGTTCTGTGCTCTTTTTTGGAGTGCTCCCATCTAGAGCAGTCCCTGTAGGATGCCCTGAAGAGGTGGTTTGTGGGAGGCAAATTCCTTCAACTTTTGCTTCTCTGGGAATTGTTTAAGCCCTCCTTCATATTTAAATGTTATTCCTGCTGGATACAGTATCCTTGGTTCAAGGCCCTTCTGTTTCATTGCATTAAGTATATCATGCCATTCTCTTCTGGCCTGTAGGGTTTCTGTGGAGAAGTCTGATGATAGCCTGATGGGGTTTCCTTTGTAGGTGACCATTTTTCTCTCTCTGGCTGCCTTTAATACTCTGTCCTTGTCCTTGATCTTTGCCATTTTAATCATTATGTGTCTTGGTGTTGTCCTCTTTGGGTCCTGTCTCTCGAGAGTTCTGTGTGCCTCTGTAGTCTGAAGTTCTCAGCAATTATTTCTTCAAAGATCCTTTCTATTCATTTTTCTCTCTCTTCTTCCTCTGGTACCCCTATAATGTGGATATTGTTCCTTTTAGATTGGTCACACAGTTCTCCTATTATTGTTTCATTCCTGGAGATCCTTTTATCTCTCTCTGCATCATCTTCTATGCATTCCTGTTCTCTGGTTTCTATTCCATCAATGGCCTCTTGCATCTTATCCATTCTGCTTATAAATCCTTCCAGAGTTTGTTTCACTTCTGTAATCTCCCTCTGGACTTCATCCCTTAGCTCTTGAATATTTCTCTGCAGCTCTATCTGCATGTTTATGATTTTTATTTTGAATTCTTTTTCAGGAAGACTGGTTAGGTCTGTCTCTGCAGATCCTTTCTCAGGTGTTGTTTGAACTATCTTGGACTGGACTAAATTTTTTTGCCTTTTCATGGCGATAGCTGTGGCTGTAGGCAGGTTGTGGGTGTGTCAGGTGGGAGAAGAAAGTCCTTTCCTGCTTGCTGAATGCCTTGCCCTTCTCCGCTGCCTATGATGGTTACCCACACTCCTGGAGTAGCCACTGGGTTAGTCCCCTAAGCTGCTGTGGGTGGGGTCTCCATCAGAGCAGCACGGAGCCCTGCGGGAGTGGCTGGCACACCAGGTGCGCTCCTCTGTGCTAGCAGCGCCCCTGCCGGGCAGCTGTGTAACAGCAGTGGCCTTTGAGTCTGGCCCGGACAGCTGTGCATTGGGTTGGGATTCTGGTCAGCTGCTGGGAGCACGCCTGCTCCCTTTGGCTCTGCTGCAGGTGCGTGCGGGGCTCTCCATGTGGGCCTCTACCGGGTTCCTCTGGCTTCACTGCCACCGGTGCACGCAAGCTGCACCCGGACTGTTTGGTTGTGCCACTGTGGGCTTGCACAAGCCTCTCCTGGTCCCCTCCTGTGCCATTGGTGCATGGATCTGTTCCCGGTTCCTTCCGGCACCGCCGTCCCCAGCACGCGCTGCCACTCTCCCACTACTGGGCCTTTGTGTCAGGGTCCGCACCAGTTGGAGGAACGACTGGCAGGCTGCTTAGTGCCATGAGGGGCTTCAGAGCTGCACTGCCTCCCCAGGGTTTAGGGCGCCTAAGTTTCCCTGGGATTCCCAGCTGCTGGCTAAGTGTGCCGGGACAACTTCGTCCAGTTATGGGGTCCCTGTCTCTTTAAGACTTGCAGAAAGCACTCGCTTTTCTTTTGTCTCAGGGTTGCCGGTTGCGGGGACCTGCCCACAGGTTTTGCTTTTCCGTTTCTCTAATATCCAGCACCCCATGCACTTTGTGTCTGCGTTTCAGGTGCGGATTTCTAGAGCTGGTTGTTTAGCAGTCCTGGGCTTTCACTCCCTCCCCATTCTGACTCCTTTCTTCCCACCGGGTTTTGGGGTGGGGGAGCATTTGGGTCCCGCCTGGCCGCGGCTTGTATCTTACCCCCTTCATGTGATGTTGTATTCTTGCAAGTGTAAATGTATCCTGGCTGTTGTACTGCATCCACTGGTGTCTCTTTCAGGAATAGTTGTATTTATTATATTTTCATAAATATATATGTTTTGGGGAGATTTCCTCTGAACTACTCACACCACCATTTTCCTGTGATCCTGTTGGCATATTTCTAAACTCTTGTTAGTTCCAAGAGTTTGGCGGTTGTTGATTTGGATTTCCAGGCAGACAACCACATAAAAGCAAACGGTGATTTGTTTCTTCCATTCAAATTTGTGTCACTCATGTCCTTTTTATTATTCCTGTTGCATTGAAGAGGTTCTCCGGTGATATTTTGGCTAACTAATAATAGAGGACATCTTCTAATTGTTTCTTCTACCAAGAATGCCTCTATCATGTCCCCATTAGGCATAATATTTGATGGAAGTTTCTGGTAGATAACTTTCATATGGTAAGGAAAGTTTCATTTCTATTCTGAATTCGTTAATTAGAAAAAAATCAGATATGGTTTTAGCTTTATCAAATGCTTGTCTAGCACCTATTGAGATCATTAGTTGTTTTTTTCTCATTTGACCTGGTAACTCATTAATCTACATATATTCCTGGGATTAATCCTATTTGATCACAATATATTATACTTTTACTATACTACCCAAGCCAATTTATCATATGTCTTAGAATGATTGCTCTATATACATAAGGTGGGATTGGATTTTAATTTTCTTTTCTTGTGTTGTCCCTCTCCAGTCCAGCTTTGGTAACAGGCTCATACTGATCTTATAAAATAAGTTAGATAGCTTATAAATAAAAATATTTTATGTAACATTAGGATCATCTTTTATCAATGATTTGACAGAACTCACTGACAGAGCTGTCTTGACGGACAGTTCTGGTTTCCTTGGAGCTTCTCTGTTCGCACTTGCTGTGTGGTGCTGGGACGTGTTATCTAAGTTAGGACATATGGGTAGAAAAATAAAAATAGGAAACTCACCACTGTAATGTATCTCAAATGATTTTTGAGAAAGCGATGGGGTAGAGCAAGTGTGTTCATTTTAACCAAAACTGAAGTCCTTGAAGTATAGATCTAAATTCTAATCTAACCCCTGATTGGATTAAGGTGATACAAAATCATTGATGTCACAGTAGTCTGGCAGGTCAAATGGAAATTCTCTTGGGAGAGAATCTCATAATTCTAGGCCTTATTTTATTTTTAGAATTTTTGATATGCAATGCCTGGCACTCGGTGAAAAATAACTAGGCATATGAAGAGACAAGACAAGATAATCAAAAGCAAGAGAAACAAAAGACAGGAAAGAAGACTATCTGTATCACAGAAAATGTAGGTAAGTCATTAGACAGGAACTTTGAAATAACTCTGCATAAAATATTTAAGGAAAAAAATATTCTTATAAAGTTGTCCCTTGTATTTTCTTATAGCTTTTAATATTTTCTGTATCTGCAACTTAGTCACCTTTTAGAAGGCTTCCCAACTTCTTATTTCCGTTAAATGTGTTCAGTAGAACTTGAGTTTGTTGTACTGGAGTGTAAAAAAAATCACTTTTGAAGAAAATAATGATGTAAACTCATCTACCTTCCAAGAAAAAACAGTATTATTGTCTATCTACAGTTTAAATAAAGAAGTAGCTCAGTTTTATTTAGCCCATATTTAATATGTACAAATCTACCCAGCAGTATTTTTTACTTAACTTACCATTTTGACCATAGTTTCTGGGTTATTCAAATGCTCATTTTTTTTACAGTGAGTGAGTTTTCTTCTAGGAAACTTACTTTTTTTTGACGATTTGCTTTTTCTTAATCTTCTCTTCTTTTTTTTTTAAACATTTTTTTAATTGTGGCAAAATATACATAAAATCAAAGTTTCCATTTTAACCATTCTTAGGCGTGCAGCTCAGTAGTATGAGTATATTCACAATGTTGTGCAGGAATCATCCCCAGAACTTTTCATCATCCCAAACTGAAACTCTGTGCCCATTAAACAAGAATAACCCCTATTCTCCTCTTTTCCTCAGCCCCTGGTAACCATTATTCTATGAATCTGTGTAGTTTAGGAAGTGGAATCACAATATTTGTCCTTTTGTGTCTGGCTTATTTCACTTAGCATAATGTCTTCGAGGTTCACCCAGACTTTATTTTTGATCAAATATACCCATGGCATATTTGAGTTAGATTCACAAAAGTATCAGTCTCATTTCAGTTAAACAGACAGGCAATAGAGTGTGCTCCTGTTTCTCTGGGGCCTTCAGGCAATCCTGTAGGGTGGGCTGACGGGGTGTGCATGCAGTCCTATTCTCAGCAGCAGTAGCCTCTAGATGCTCAGGCCAGGAACATGGGTGCCATTGTGATTCCTTCCTCTTCTTTACCCTGACAGTCAATTGTCCGGTAAGTCCTATTGATTCTACCTTGCAAATAGCTCCCTAAATTCTCCACCTTTATCAGTGAACTAGCCTCAGTTCAGACTTCCTTCTGTTCTCACTTGAATCAGAGTTTCATAACCAGTCTCCCTGGTTATCACTGCTTTCAGTCATTATTTCATTAATTAATTCAATGAATATGGTACAGAAGAGTTTCTTGTCACACATTGAGCTGGCCTCTTAAGTTACAGTCTTCTGCATAGCTGTTTGAACCATTTGTCTCAAATAAATCTGACTTTACCCAAGTATGTCTGATTCTAGAGCTCAGGCCACTTGCTGCCTGACCATAAGGATGGAATAACAATTCATAAATATTGGCAGGTGATAATCAAAGGTTCAAACATCAAGAGGAAATTTAAGAGTCAGTAAGTATGGATTCCTACATTTAAATTCAGGAAAATAAGAAACAACATACAGAACTGCAGAAACCTGGCTCTGCAGCAATTAATATGGAAAATAAAAAGGACCAAGGAATTTTATCAACAAACTTGATATAGGTTAACAGTGTGATGAGACTCCTTATAAGAGTGAGTGACATTCTAGGCTGCACTAAAAAAATATGTCCTGATTTCAGGCCATAATAATACCTGTACTATGGACTGACCCCAGTCTTCAGCTCTATAAGTTGTATTCTTCAGAGAATATTAGCAAACTAGAGAGCATGCCATGTATTGGTCCTGAGCCCAGAGAATTGGGCCTTGGTTGAAGGTGGAGAGTATGCAGAAGGACAGATGCCTGGGATGCCTGGGATCCACCCCTTGGGTATTTTCAAGTGATTCCAACGTACACCTTAGGTTGGTATGAAACGGAGGACATGAACAGCATGATCTGGGAATTATTGAAGAAACTGGGTATTTGATTTAGAGAGGACTATGGGGAGACATATTAGGTGTTTCCAAGATCTAAAGGTTGTCATTTGTACGTTGAGATGGCAAACTGAGGGGAAGGTGTAGAATAATTAGGGAAGCTTTCGTAAGAATTTACTAATAATGAGAGCTGTGTTCAAGGATGGGCTGTCCCAGAAAAGATTAAGAGGAGCCCAGATGTCAGGGACACTTTAGGACATTACTTCAAACTTTAGTGTGTGTATGAATCATCTAAGGATCTTATTAAAATGCAGGGGTAGGCCTGAGACTCTGAATTTCTAACAAGCTCCCACCAACGCCATGGCTCCTGGATTGTGGACCACACTTTGGCAGAAGACACTAATACTAGTTGGCCAGATGACCTGATGATCTCTCAGGTCAGAGTGCATATTCAGCAGAGGTTAATAAATTGACGATGGAGAAAGCATGCTACCAAAACTAAATTGGAATCTCTCAGAACTTCTGGTGTGGAACATGCTTTAATTTGTGTAGTTTAGTTCTTCGTTTGTCTAGAAATTTGATATTATACATGAGTGACCAAGAGCATGAGCTTCAAAATCAGATGAACTTGGGTTTGTGTCCTGCCTTTCCATTACTAGGGTCATGAAGCCGGGCAAGTAACAACCTGTCTGAGCCGCCATTTGCTCACCTCTGAGTCCCAGTTCCTGCAGACCAACAATTGCCTTCAGAGGCCAGGCGAGCTTTGCTCAGCATGCAGGGCAGCCTGAAAATGCTGGAGATTTAGTGCCCCAGGGGCAACCCTCAGCTACGGAAGGTTAATCTTTTGTATCCTACCTCACCTTAACTTTTTTTTTCTTCTTTAGCCTATTGAGAAGGCTTATGATTCTTCCAGAGGTGGGGGCCCTGCCACTTGCCTCAATTAATATTAAAAAAGGCAAGGCTTTTTAAATTCACCCAAATTTGTTACAGCAGTTGCAGATCTATCACTGGATCCTGGTGAGTGTGAATGGTATATCAATTTCAGTCAAAATTAGTTCAAAGGAATTGATTCTCCAGTATTGGTAGAAATAGGAAATAAAAAGCTCTGCTTCTGTGGGAAGGTAGTCCTTCTGATCGGCTCATCTTGCGCCCAGCTTCCAGTCTGAGGGCAGGAAGCACGGTGTGAGAACACAGCATCGCCATGTCACTGACACTGCTTCATAGTGAAGATGACTGAAAAGAGGCCAGTATCTATGGAGCACTGTACGTTACGTTTTTCAGAATAGTTTTCTTTGAATATGTTTTAAGTAAAAAGATCTCTATAAAAATGAAAATACATTTCCCAACTCACATCTTCTTTCTCATCACAGTTGTCTAACAGTATCTGCTAATAAATAATCTATCCTTTTCAGGCAAATATATTATTTTAAATAATTTGCTCCAAGATTAATTACAATTTTTATCCCTTCTGTTTAAGCATTTTATTTGCAGTTATGTGATTAAGTAATCAAGGCACATAGTCTGATTTATTAAAAACGTAATTTACATGAATGTTCCTCAGAATTTGTCCACTCTGTGAACCGAGGACATTCACATACCGGTGACTTCAGCTAAAATCTTAAGTGAGAGGTATGTCCATGTACACTGTTGCTTGCTTTCTTCGTAAAGGAACTTCAAACACGGCAGGGCATGGAGTTCTGCGAACCATCCTTCCATCTATTCCACCATCTCTCTTTATTTTATTTTCCACCATTACTTCTGAAGGGCTTATTTACGATCTAAACAAGGCACAAAATCTGAGTCAAGACATTTTGTACTTCCAAAAACCAAATAGCCTGGGGAGTTGCAGCTATGAAGTGAATAGCCCCAGGTATGGCACTGGGGAGGGAGGTAGCGCCCCTAGTTAAGGAGTGAGCCTTTCTGGAAACTTTCTGCCTTTGTGTAAGCTCCCTCAGGGTCCGGTCTCATACCCAGGTACCTGAACAGACCCATACACAGCAGAGGGCGCCCCCGCATAACACAAGGGGCCCAGGGCACCTGAACTGCTCTCTATTACTACTGGGTCTCTGCTCAGTTTTTATACATCTGGTGATAGCTGTTCAACAAACAACTGGTGAGGGTTTATATGTGCCAGGCACATATACACACTAGGCACTTCAGACACAGGATGAATTTGGCTCATTTCCTGTTCACAAGACACTTATACGTGGTCAAGTCCAGGAAATGAGAGTATGTGTTAACTAAAAATAACGACATCTGACATTTATTTTCCATTTACTATGCTCCACGCACCATGCTAAGAGTTCTGCCTTCATAATCTCATCTACTCGTCGACAGATTTTTTCAGGTTAGGTACTGTTATTATGGCTGGCACCGCACCATCAGAAGTGTGCTTGGGGAGAAATAAGAAAGATTTAAGTCTACCTAAGGGAGTTAGGGAAAGAAATAAGACTGTGACATTAGCCTTTTGCTCAGCTGTGAGCTGACTGAGTGCACAGACTGTGTCTTGCTCAGTTTTGAAACTTCAGTGCCTAGTTTCAGTGAGTATCTCATGAATGAAAGAATAATGTTTGAGCTTGATCTTGAGTGATAAGGAGATTTACAAATATAGGAAGGAGAAAGATCCTTCTAGGCAGAAGAGCAGCAAAACAAATGCAGTGAAACATGATTATGAGATACTCAGGCAATGTCAAGTAATTAGGAGTGAAGGAATATCAGAATATAAGGTTGGGAGTGGGAGGAGAAGCTGGAAGACAGATGTTTCAGTTATTGCTGTGTAACAAATTACCATAGTGGTGTGGCTTAAACAGTCAGCATTTATTATTGCTTATGAGTATACAGGCCAGTTGAGAGTAGGAGTAGATTTTGCTGATCTGGGCCAGACTTGGCTGATTCTAGCTAGGTTTGGTCGTAAGTCTGTGGTGACCTGATGGGTAGGCTGGGGCTGCCTTATCCAGGATAGCCCCATCCACACGTATCACAGTTGGCTGGATATTGGCTGGGTGGATACAGGTGGCTGGGCTTTGTGCCTCAAGTAGCATAGCCTGGGTGCCTATAGTTTCATGTGGCTGTGGCAGGGTTCCAGGAAGGGGAGCAGAAGTGGGCAAGGACTCTTGAGACCTAGGCTTGGTTCTGGTACTCTGTCGTTTCTGCCACATTTTATTGGCCAAAGAAAGTCACAGGTCAGCATAAATTCAAGGGTAGGGAAATCGACTTCACCCCTTGATAGGAGGAGCTGCAAAAGGTGGGGCTATAAAGAGGGTAAAGGATTGCAGACGTGTTTTGACCCAACCTCTCATAGTTGAGGTCAGATGCCAAAGGGGTATTGCCATCTTAATACCAAGTATGGGTTTTGTTTTGTAAGAATGTGAAGTTTTCAAAGGCATGCCTTGATCTGGGAGCAAGGAGTGATTAAAGGCAAGGTGCCTTTGAGGCAGCTAATGCAACAGTCCCAGGTGATGTGAATTTAAACAGGATGTATGACATTAGCTCCCTCCACTGAGTGTGCTGGGTTAGATCAACACCACCTCTTCTATTCTCTACCCTTAACAATTCATTTTGCATAGAGATTTAAGGATCTGAGTTTAAATATGTGGGCCTATCAGTTAACTTAGATGGGCTTTAAATATATTCGTTGTGTTAACATCCCACCATTCTAAGAAAAGCCTTGCCTATGATTGTTCCAAATGCCTTGAGGAGAAAATACTGTCTAAAAGTTATTTGCTTATATAAAAGAAATACATGTTGTGGGGAATCAAGGATGGTTTTTTTGTGCAAGAGAAAAATGTAATCATAGGGGTGGAGCCAAGATGGCGGCGTAAGTAGAGCAGCGGAAATCTCCTCCCAAAACCACATATATTTTTGAAAATACAACAAAGATAACTCTTCCTGAAAGAGAGACCAGAAGACACAGGATAACAGCCAGACCACATCCACACCTGCGAGAACCCAGCGCCTCGTGAAGGGGGTAAGATACAAGCCCCGGCCCGGCGGGACCTGAGCACCCCTCCCCCCAGCTCCCGGCAGGAGGAGAGGAGTCGGAGAAGGGAGGGAGAGGGAGCCCAGGACTGCTGAACACCCAGTGCCAGCCATCCGCACCAGAGTGCAGACACAGTGCATGTGAGGGGTCCTGGATAATAGGGAAACAGGTCAGTAAGACCTGTGAGCAGGTCCCTGCGGCCAGCGCCCTGGGAACAAAGAAAAGCGAGTACTTTTTGGAAGTCTTAAAGGACAGGGACCCTAAAACCAGATGGAAGCATCCGGGAAACTTACTCCAGAGGCAGGGAATCTGGGGAACTCTGGGCACTCTAACCCCCTGGGCAGCAGGGAGCACAGAGGACCCTCACGGAGATAAATAGCCTCCCGGCTGTTCCCCATCCAACATGGCTCCACCATATTGGAGGAGCAGCCCGAGGCAGGCCACGCCCACAGCAACAGTGGTGATAAATTCCATAGCAGCTGGGCAAGAATCAGAAACCCCATCTGCATGCAGCTGCCCAGCACAAGCCACTAGATGTCGGTGTTGTCCCAGGAGAGGAGGGCCACAAACCAACAAGAAGGGAAGTTCTTCCAGGCATCACTCATCCCAGTTCTGCAAACTAACTCTATTGCCATGAAAAGGCAAAATTTCAGGTAGACAAAGATAACAGAGACAACACCTGAGAAGGAGACAGACCTAACCAGTCTTCCTGAAAAAGAATTCAAAATAAAAAGCATAAACATGCTGATGGAGATGCAGAGAAATATACAAGAGCTAAGGGATGAAGTCCGGAGGGAGATTACAGAAGTGAAACAAACTCTGGAAGGATTTATAAGCAGGATGGATAAGATGCAAGAGGCCATTGATGGAATAGAAACCAGAGAACAGGAATGCATAGAAGCTGATGCAGAGAGAGATAAAAGGATCTCCAGGAATGAAACAATATTAAGAGAACTGTGTGACCAATCCAAAAGGAACAATATCCGTATTATAGGGGTACCAGAAGAAGAAGAAGAGAGAAAAAGGGATAGAAAGGGTCTTTGAAAAAATAATTGCTGAAAACTTCCCCAAACTGGGGGAGGAAATAATCGAACAGACCACGGAAGTACACATAACTCCCAACAGAAATGACCCAAGGAGGACAACACCAAGACACATAATAATTAAAATGGCAAAGATCAAGGACAAGGAAAGAGTTTTAAAGGCAGCTAGAGAGAAAAAGGTCACCTATAAAGGAAAACCAATCAGGCTATCATCAGACTTCTCAACAGAAACCTTACAGGCCAGAAGAGAATGGCATGATATATTTAATGCACTGAAACAGAAGGGCCTTGAACCATGGATAGTGTATCCAGCACGATTATCATTTAATATGAAGGAGGAATTAAACAATTCCCAGACAAGCAAAAGTTGAGGGAATTTGCCTCCCAAAAACCACCTCTACAGGGTATTTTAGAGGGACTGTTCTAGACGGGAGCACTCCTAAAACTAAACAGATGTCACCAGAGAAAATAAAATCACAGCAAAGAAAGCAGACCAACCAAATACTAATAAAGACAAAAAATAAAATCAACTACCCAGTAAAAGCAGTTAAAGGAAACACAAAAGAGCACAGAATAAAACAACCAACATATAAAGAATGGAGGAGGAGGAATAAGAAGGGAGAGAAGAAAAGAATCTCCAGACAGTGTACATAACAGCTCAATAAGCGAGCTAAGTTAGGCAGTAAGATACTAAAGAAGCTAACCTTGAACCTTTGGTAACCATGAATCTAAAGCCTACAATGGCAATAAGGGCATATCTTTCAATAGTCACCCTAAATGTTAATGGGTTGAATGCACCAATCCAAAGACACAGAGTAACAGAATGGATGAAAAAGCAAGACCCATCTATATGCTGCTTACAAGAAACTCACCTCAAACCCAAAGACATGCACAGACTAAAAGTCAAGGGATGGAAAAACATATTTCAGGCAAACAACAGAGAGAAGAAAGAAGGGGTTGCAGTACTAGTATCAGACAAAAAAGACTTCAAAACAAAGAAAGTAACAAGAGATAAAGAAGGACATTACATAATGATAAAGGGATCAGTCCAACAAGAGGATATAACCATTCTAAATATATATGCACCCAACACAGGAGCACCCGCATATGTGAAACAAATACTAACAGAACTGATGGGGAAAATAGAATTCAATGCATTCATTTTAGGAGACTTCACCATGCCACTCACCCCAAAGGATAGATCCACTGGGCAGAAAATAAGTAAGGACACGGAAGCACTGAACAACACACTAGAACAGATGGACCTAATAGACATCTATAGAACTCTACATCCAAAAGAAACAGGATACACATTCTTCTCAACTGCACATGGAACATTCTCCAGAATAGACCACATACTAGCTCACAAAAAGAGCCTCAGTAAATTCCAAAAGATTGAAATTCTACCAACAAACTTTTCAGACAACAAAGGTGTAAAACTAGAAATAAATTCCACAAAGAAAACAAAAAGGCTCACAAACACATGGAGGCTTAACAACATGCTCCTAAATAATCAATGGATCAACGACCAAATTAAAATAGAGATCAAGGAATATATGGAAACAAATGACAACAACAACACAAAGCCCCAACTTCTGTGGGACGCAGCGAAAGCAGTCTTAAGAGGAAAGTATATAGTGATCCAGGCACCTTAAAGAAGGAAGAAAAATTCCAAATGAATAGTCTAACATCACAAATATCGAAACTGGAAAAAGAAGAACAAATGAGGCCTAAAGTCAGCAGAAGGAGGGACATAATAAAGATCAGAGAAAAAATAAATAAAATTGAGAAGAATAAAACAATAGCAAAAATCAATGAAACCAAGAGCTGGTACTTTGAGAAAATAAACAAAATAGATAAGCCTCTAGCCAAACTTATTAAGAGAAAAAGAGAATCAACACACATCAATAGAATCAGAAATGAGAATGGAAAAATCACAACAGACTTCACAGAAATACAAAGAATTATTAAAGACTACTATGAAAACCTATATGCTAACAAGCTGGAAAACCTAGAAGAAATGGACAACTTCCTAGAAAAATACAACCTTCCACAACTGACCAAGGAAGAAACACAAAAGTTAAACAAAATAATTACGAGCAAAGAAATTGAAACGGTAATGAAAAAACTACCAAAGAACAAAACCCCCAGGCCAGATGGATTTAACTCGGAATTTTATCAGACATATAGGGAAGACATAGTACCTATTCTCCTTAAAGTTTTCCAAAAAATAGAAGAGGAGGGAATACTCCCAAACTCATTCTATGAAGCCAACATCACCCTAATACCAAAACCAGGCAAAGACACCACCAAAAAAGAAAACTACAGACCAATATCCCTGATGAATGTAGACGCAAGAATACTCAACAAAATATTAGCAAACCAAATTCAAAACTACATCAAGAGGATCATACACCATGACCAAGTGGGATTCATCCCAGGGATGCAAGGATGGTACAACATTCGAAAATCCATCAACATCATCCAGCACATCAACAAAAGGAAGGAAAAAAACCACATGATCATCTCCACAGATGCAGAAAAAGCATTTCACAAAGTTCAACATCCATTCATGTTAAAAACTCTCAGCAAAATAGGAATAGAGGGCAAGTACCTCAACATAATAAAGGCCATCTATGATAAACCCACAGCCAACATTATATTGAACAGCGAGAAGCTGATAGCATTTCCTCTGAGATCGGGAACTAGACAGGGATGCCCATTCTCTCCACTGTTATTTAACATAGTACTGGAGGTCCTAGCCACGGCAATCAGACAAAATAAAGAAATACAAGGAATCCAGATTGGTAAAGAAGAAGTTAAACTGTCACTATTTGCAGATGACATGATACTGTACATAAAAAACCCTAAAGACTCCACCCCAAAACTAGTAGAACTGATATCGGAATACAGCAAAGTTGCAGGATACAAAATCAACACACAGAAATCTGTGGCTATCCTATATACTAACAATGAACCAACAGAAAGAGAAATCAGGAAAACAACTCCATTCACATTTGCATCAAAAAAAATAAAATACCTAGGAATAAACCTAACCAAAGAAGTGAAAGACTTATACTCTGAAAACTACAAGTCACTCTTAAGAGAAATTAAAGGGGACACTAACAGATGGAAACGCATCCCATGCTTGTGGCTAGGAAGAATTAATATCGCCAAAATGGTCATTCTGCCCAAAGCAATATACAGATTTGATGCAATCCTTATGAAACTACCAGCAACATTCTTCAATGAACTGGAACAAATAATTCAAAAATTCATATGGAAACACCAAAGACTCCGAATAGCCAAAGCAATCCTGAGAAAGAAGAATAAAGTAGGGGGGATGTCACTCCCCAACTTCAAGCTCTACTATAAAGCCATAGTAATCAAGACAATTTGGTACTGGCACAAGAGCAGAGCCACAGACCAATGGAACAGACTAGAGAATCCAGACATTAACCCAGACATATATGGTCAATTAATATTTGATAAAGGAGCCATGGACATACAATGGCGAAATGACAGTCTCTTCAACAGGTGGTGCTGGCAAAACTGGACAGCTACATGTAGGAGAATGAAACTGGACCATTGTCTAACCCCATATACAAAAGTAAACTCAAAATGGATCAAAGACCTGAATGTAAGCCATGAAACCATTAAACTCTTGGAAGAAAACATAGGCACAAACCTCTTAGACATAAACATGAGTGACCTCTTCTTGAACATATCTCCCCGGGCAAGGAAAACAACAGCAAAAATGAGTAAGTGGGACTATATTAAGCTGAAAAGCTTCTGTACAGCAAAAGACACCATCAATAGAACAAGAAGGATCCCTACAGTATGGGAGAATACATTTGAAAATGACACATCCGATAAAGGCTTGACGTCCAGATTATATAAGGAGCTCACATGCCTCAACAAACAAAAAACAAATAACCCAATTAAAAAATGGGCAGAGGAACTGAACAGACAGTTCTCCAAAACAGAAATACAGATGGCCAACAGACACATGAAAACATGCTCCACATCGCTAATTATCAGAGAAATGCAAATTAAAACTACAATGAGGTATCACCTCACACCAGTAAGGATGGCTGCCATCCAAAAGACAAACAACAACAAATGCTGGCGAGGCTGTGGAGAAAGGGGAAACCTCCTACAATGCTGGTGGGAATGTAAGTTAGTTCAACCATTGTGGAAAGCAGTATGGAGGTACATCAAAATGCTCAAAACAGACTTACCATTTGACCCAGGAATTCCACTCCTAGGAATTTACCCTAAGAACGCAGCAATCAAGTTTGAGAAAGACAGATGCACCCCTATGTTTATCGCAGCAGTGTTTACAATAGCCAAGAATTGGAAGCAACCTAAATGTCCATCAATAGATGAATGGATAAAGAAGAAGTGGTACATATACACAATGGAATACTACTCAGCCATAAGAAAAGGGCAAATCCAATCATTTGCAGCAACATGGATGGAGCTGGAGGGTATTATGCTCAGTGAAACAAGCCAAGCGGAGAAAGAGAAATACCAAATAATTTCATTTATCTGTGGAATATAAGAACAAAGGAAAAACTGAAGGAACAAAACAGCAGCAGAATCACAGAACTCAAGAATGGACTAACAGGTACCAAAGGGAAAGGGACTGGGGAGGATGGGTGGGTAGGGAGGGAAGAGGGGGGGAGAAGTAGGGGGGTATTAAGATTATCATGCATGCGGGGGTAGGAGAAAAGGGAGGGCTGTACAACACAGAGAAGGCAAGTAGTGATTCTACAACATTTTGCTATGCTGATGGACAGTGACTGTAAAGGGGTTTATAGGGGAGACCTGGTATAGGGGAGAGCCTAGTAAACATAATATTCGTCATGTAAGTGTAGATTAGTGATACCAAAAACAAAGCAAAAAAAAAAAAAAGGGCAGTTCCTGTGTGGTAACCTCCAACGAGTTCTACACAAGGGTATAAAGGGCATATAAAAGTGTAGGCAAAGGGTCTGTTTGTGTTTATACAGAGGATCAAAGCCTAATTGGGCTACCCCGAAAATGAACTGAGATATGATATGAAAAAGAACTTCCAACATCTGCACTCTCTGGAAGACTCATGCCAGAAGATGATCATCAAAAATTCCCAACAAAGATCCACGCACTGCTACAGCTGTAGATGCACTCATCCCACCAGTTCCTGGACTTGAAATGGGAATGAGGAAGGAGATATCTAAGCTGGCCTGTGCATACAGTAAAACAACAAATTTGACTGGATCTGTACTGTTGGAACTCAACCAAGAATTTGGAGAAGTGCAAATTGTAGCGCTCCAAAGTCTTACAACTACAGACTATTTACTGTTAAAAGAACATATGGCATGTGAACAGTCCCCAGGAATGGGTTGTTTTAATTTGTCTGATTTCTCTCAGACTGTTCAAGTTCAGTTGGACAATATCCACCATATCATAGATAAGTTTTCACAAATGCCTAAGGTGCCTAACTGGTTTTCTTGGTTTCACTGGAGATGGCTGGTAATTACAGGTCTGCTTTGGTTATGTAACTGTACTCCTATTATGTTAATGTGTGTGCACAATTTAATTAGTAGTTTAAAAACTATACATGCTGAAGTTACTCTACAAGAAGATATGTCAAAGAAATAATCAACCTTCCCATGTTTTCTTCCACCTGCTACTTCTATAGCTTTTCTTCTTCCTTCCTAATTACAACTCTTAAATAGAATTCGTGCCTCATATCAAATTTACCGAGTATCATAATTCTTCCAAGTGGTAAAGATACCTCAAGACAAATGCTGGGCATAGAAGCCACAGGGCATAAATATGCAAAGAAGTAAAAAGCTAACCTTTTCAAACAATTAAGATTTCCCTCTCACTTACCAACTTCACATCTCCCGGTATGTCCCCGGAAGATGACTGGTTAGCCAGAGACGGGTAAGATTCCTCAAGGGAGGAACAACCTAAGACAGGCACAGTCGGAGGGGGGCCATCAGGTGAGAAATTGGGGATCAACAGAGGTGAGGCTTAGAACCTCACCCCCCCGTTCTGAGAGAAATCTTCTGCATACATGGATGTTTTATTGCCCTTGTCTAGCTTGGATTAACACATAGTCTACAGGCACACACCTGATCATCTACATTTGCTCTCTTACAACACTAAACTATGTTTTCGACCTTTATCTTGTATCTACCTACCACTTCAGCATTTTATTAAAAATAATAATAATAAAGAGAGAAATGTGGTATCCACATATAAATCAAGTATAAGAACCAAATGAGTATTCATATTTGAGCTGACTGTTTAGAGTTCATAATGCATGAGCAAAACCGAAAGTTTCTGTGATGACTGCCCTTGTACTGTTCACTATGTAACTTATTCATTATGTAAGAATTTGTTCTACATGTAAGAACTTGTTTGTTATGCCTCAGAAAATTGGAGACTGACAAAAATTAGGCTTTGGGGTGGATTAATGATTGTGCATTGAGCATTGACTCCCCTATACAGAATTTTATTGTCGTTAACAACCATTTGATCAATAAATATGAGAGATGCCCTCACAAAAAAAAAAATAAATAAAATAAAAGGACAGACTTCCAATGGTAAAATAAATAAGTAACCGGGATGTAATGTATAGCATAAGGAATATAGTCAAGATATTGTAACAGCTTGGCAGGGTGATAGCTGGAACCTAGAATTATGTATATAAATGTTCTACCACTGTGTTGTACACTTGAAACTAATGTAATGTAATACTGTGCGTGAACTACCCTTCAATAAAAAATAATTATTAAAAAAAAAAAAGACACCATCAATAGAACAAAAATGTACCCTACAGTACGGGAGAATATATTCGTAAATGACAGATCTGATAAAGGCTTGACATCCAAAATATATAAAGAGCTCACCCACCTCAACAAACAAAAAACAAATAACCCAATTAAAAAATGGGCAGAGGAACTGAACAGACAGTTCTCCAAAGAAGAAATTCAGATGGCCAACAGACACATGAAAAGATGCTCCACGTCACTATTTATCAGAAGAATGCAAATTAAAACCACAGTGAGATATTACCTCATACCAGTAAGGATGTCTACCATCCAAAAGACAAACAAAACAAATGTTGGCGGGCTGTGGAGAAACGGGAACCCTCCTACACTGCTGGTGGTAGTGTAAATTAGTTCAACCATTGTGGAAAGCAGTATGGAGGTTCCTCAAAATGCTGAAAATAGACTTACCATTTGACCCAGGAATTGCACTCCTAGGAATTTACCATAAGAATGCAGCACTCCCATTTGAAAAAGACAGATGCACCCCTATGTTTATCGCAGCACTATTTACAATAGCCAAGAATTGAAAGCAACCTAAGTGTCTATCAGTAGATGAATGGATAAAGAATATATGGTACATATACACAATGGAATATTATTCAACCATAAAAAGAAAACAAATCCTACCATTCACAACAACATGGTTGGAGCTAGAGGGTATTATGTTCAGTGAAATAAGCCAAGCAGTGAAAGAGAAATGCCAAATGATTTCACTCATCTGTGGAGTATAAGAACAAAGGAAAAACTGAAGGAACAAAACAGCAGCAGAATTACAGAACCCAAGAATGGACTAACAGGTACGAAAGGAAAAGGGACTGGGGAGGATGGGTGGGTAGGGAGGGATAAGGGGGGGAAGAAGAAAGGGGGCATTATGATTGGCATGCATAATGGGGTTGGTGGGAGAAAGGGGAGGGCTGAACAACACAGAGAAGACAAGTAGTGATTCTTCAACATTTTGCTATGCTGATGGACAGTGACTCTAAGGGGGTTTGTGAGGGGGACCTGGTATAGGGGAGAGCCTTCTAAACATAATGTTCTTCGTGTAATTGTAGATTAATGATAACAAAAGAAAAAAAAGGGAAAGAAAAGGGGGATTACTCCCTGATAGGATAAAACTAACTGCAAATCAATGATTAATGCATGCTTTACGTATCCTTAATTTTGATCTTTAAAGGGTGTCAGATGATCAGCTATGGAAGTACATTTTTCTGATAATACTCCTTTCTCTTAAAAAAAAAAAAGCAGTTCCTGTGTGGTGATCTCTAATAGGTTCTTCACAATGGTATAAAGATCATATCAAAGAGTGGTCAAAGGGTTTGTTTGTGGTTATACAGAGGATCAAAGCCTAATTTGGCTACCCAGAAAATGAATTAAGATACGATATGAAGAAGAACTTCCAAGATCAACATCATCTGGAAGAGTCATTCCAGAAGATGATCATCAAAAAACTTCAACAAAGATCCTGGCGCTGTTGCAGTCGTAGCTGCATTCATCCCACCGGTTCCTGGACTTGCCATTGGAATGAAGAAGGAGATAGCTCAGCTGGCCTGTGCATACACTAAAACAACAAATTTCACTGGATCTATACCGTCAGATCCAGTCTATATTGTGTGACTATAGACTATCTTCTGTTAAAAGAACATATGGGATGTGAACAGTTCCCAGGAATGTGTTGTTTTAATTTGTCTGATTTTTCTCAAACTATTCAAATTCAGTTAGACAATATCCATCATATCATTGATAAGTTTTCACAAATGCCTAGGGTACCTAACTGGTTTTCTTGGTTTCACTGGATATGACTGGTAATTGTAGGTCTGCTTTGGTTATGTAGCTGTATTCCTATTATGTTAATGTGTGTGCACAATTTATTTAGTAGTTTAAAACCTATACATGCTGAAGTTACTCTACAAGAAGATATGTCAAAGAAATAATCAAACTTCCCATGTTTTCTTCCATCTGCTACTTCTATAGCTTTTCTTCTTCCTTCCTAATTACAACCCTTTAGTAGAATTCATGCCTCATAGCAAAATTACTGAGTATCATAATTCTTCCAAGTGGGAAAGATACCTCAAGACAAATTCTGGGCATAGAAGCCACAGGGCATAAATATGCAAAGAAGTAAAAAGCTAACCTTTTCAAACAATATGGCTTATCTCTCACTTACCAACTTTACATTTCCCTGTATGGCCCCAGAAGATGACTGGTTAGCCAGAGACGGGTAAGATACCTCAAGGGAGGAACAACCTAAGACAGGCACAGTCGCAGGGGGGCCATCAGGTGAGGAATTTGGGATCAACAGAGGTGAGGCTTAGAACCTCACCCCCCCTGTTTTGAGAGAAATCTTCTTCATCCGTGGATGTTTTGTTGCCCTTGTCTAGCTTCGATTAATACTCAGTCTATAGGCACACACCTGACCATCTACATTTGCCCTCTTACAGCACTAAATTATATTTTCTACCTTTATCTTGCATCTACCTACCACTTCAACATTTTATTAAAAATAATAATAATAATAATAATAAGGGAGAAATGTGGGATTCACATATAAATCAAGTATAAAAATCAAACGAATAATCATATCTGACTTGATTGTTTATAGTTCATGATGCATGATCAAAACTGAAAGTTTCTGTGATATGACTGCCCTTGCACTGTTCACCATGTAAGAACTTATCACTATGCAAGAACTTGTTCACCATGTAAGAACTTGTTCGTTATGCTTCAGAAGATTGGAGACTGTTGAGAATTAGGCTTGGGGTTGATTAATGATTGTGCATTGAGTCCCCTATACAGAATTTTATTGTTGTTAACAAACATTTGTCAATAAACATGAGAGATGCCCTCTCAAAAAAAAAAATGCAACCTAAGAAGTATTGGTATGAGATAAAGCTGAATATTATGATAATCTTGGATGAGGGAAGAACTTCCCAAGTCTGACACCAAATCCAGAAGTCACAAAGAAAGGAACTGATTCATTTTTCAATGCATCCTAATTGAAAACTCCTACATGGACAAATTCCAGAAATACTAATAACAAAATACATTCACATCAGATAACACATAAAATAGCTAATATCCATCCTTCAGAAAGAGGAGCTCTTACACATCAGTATGGTATAAAAGAAGAAGACATTTGTGAAATGGCAAAGGTTATGCACAGGCAACTTGCAAAACAGGAGATACAAATACCCAAAATCAAAGGAAATGTGTTCAATTTCACCAAACAAATAAAAATGAAATCAACCAGGAGATGTACATTTTACCTATCTGATTTTGCAAAAAAGAAATGACAGGTACTATTCAGTGAAGGAATTGGGCACTCTTCCATAGTACTGCTTGGATTGTAAATGAACTCAGCACAAACATTTTGGGAGCAATTTGTCAACATTTGTCAATATTTTAATTGCTAATATGCTTTTAACTATAAATTCTAATTTTTAAGGATGAGTTCTATAAGAGAAAACAGTATGTAATGCATGCTTGTATGTGTAGACACAATATTCATGTTCTTTTTAAATATAGAGAGTTAGAAAAACCTAAATTTTTATCTTTAGGGATTGGTTAAGTAAGTTTTGCTACAGTGTATATACTAGAACATTATGCAGTGGTTAAAAATAATGAAGTAGATCTTCATATTCTCTTTTGTAAAAGGTCCATGGTGAATTGCTAAGTGACAAAGTAATATGATGTTCTGTATTGCGTAACCTAACTACAGAGATTCACTTGGATACGGGATGTATATCTGTGAATTCAGAGACATTTACATAAGGCTGTGTATCAGATTATTAACACTTTTTATCTCTAGAGAATTAGATTGGGAGGAAAAGAGCAGAGAGGAGAGTATCATATGTTCTACTTTAAATCTTTCTGTATCATCTCGATTTTTTTTTATGTAGGGAGCTTGCATGACTTTTATAATAAAAAAAATACCTACAAAGATTTACAAGTTCTTTGCTGAAAATAAATCTGAAAATAGAAAAAAAAATGTAATCATAGATACTATTGGGAGGGTAAATTTTGCAAAAAAGGGTAGGGTAGATTGATAGGGGAAGGTTGTAGTGGTGGAATTATTTGGATCTTACAGAGATAGCTCCTTTATGAATTCATAAGGCCTGCCTCAATTTAGTATTTCAGAACATCTCTTCTCTCTCTTTGTGTCTGTCTCAATCTCTCCTCTCTCTTCCTGTGTCTCTGTGTGTCTGTGTATGTGTTGTTTACCAGCATTTTGATCACTAAATAGACATACTGCTTTTCTCACTTCAATTATAGTATGGGGTTTTTACCTATTTTTCTGTTGTCTCTTACTAACTGTGTGAACCTAGGAAACCTCTGTGCCTCAGTTTCCTCATCTGTAAAAATAAGATAACAGTAGCACTTCCCTCACAGTGCTGTTGTAAGGACTGAGTTAATACATTTAAAGTGCCTGGAACAGTGTATGTTACAGTGTAAGCACTCAAGAGATTTAGTTATGAGTATTATTATTATTTTTTTAACTGAAGTATCATTGATATACAATCTTATATTGGTTTCAAGTATACAACACAGTGGCTCAACAATTACCCATATTATTAAATCCTCATCCCCTGCTAGTGCAGTTACTATCTGTCAACATAGGAAGATATGTGTGGATAAAATGAGAGTTCCTGTGGCCAGGATTCTCACCTGGCCCTGGTTGACTAGCTCACTGCACACCTGTGGGCAATACATTGCTGCTGTCTCTATATAAAGAGCTCCACCCAGGGCTCTGGGTGTGACACGGTGGCACGGCGGCTGCAAGGCTGCAGGAGAGCAGAGCAGAGGCTGGAGTGGTGGCAGCACTGAGGACAGAGGCCCAGAGGATGGCTGTGTGGACAGAGGGGCCCAGAGGCAGAGACTAGTTTGCTTCATACAGACTCGCTCTGAGTGAATGGGATTTTAATGATGGACCTGCCACCTGGAAATAAATTTCGGTATAACCCTTTTACCCCAAGAACGTCTTGCTGTCAATTTTTTTGGTCACATTGAATCCATAACGAACTTGCCTGGGGGTGAAACCCATTGGGAAGAAAATTGGTGAAAGTCTGCAGGGTTCATTGTTGACCAAGGAAAAAGACAGGCTGCCCTTATGGGAGGGGTGCTTCAGCAGGCCACCCCTGTGAATGGGGAGACATTGGATTGTCCCACAGTGGCTATGTGGTTTGAGGTGGCTTTCCTCCTAGAGGACTGGGCCCCACCCCAAGACTGGAGGCAAGTGGAAGTGACACCTGAGGCTGTAGGGGTGGCCCTTGGTATAGTAAGAAGGTCTTTTGAGAAGCAGAGAGCCCTGGAGGCAGTGGGGACTGTGGGTTGGCTGCTTCTCACAACATTAAAAAGGTCTACAGAAGAGACCCAAGACATGGTGGCACGAGAACACGAGCTGCAAACTGATGTGGATGCCCTGAAGAAGGAAATGGCGTTGATGCTAGAGGAGGCAGCATGAGAATGCCAGCAGCAAGGTGCCATTGGAGAGGTAAACAATTCCTTACAGAATGAGACAGCAGTGCTGCCAGGTGTTCTGAAGAAGAGGCCATCAAGGAAAAAGATAAACTTCTGAGGGAAGCACAGGCGGAGGTGGCATGAGAATGTCAGCTGCGAAGCATTCAGTTGAAGGTAAGAGAGCTGCTGAAGACAGAGGTAGCATTGCTGTGAGGCACAGTAGAGTAAGAGGCACTTGGAGTGGAGAGAAAGGTGCCATCAGCCCCAGAAGTGGAGTAGCTGGGGAAGGATGATGGGGTGGAGCTGGAGGCACTGACCCCTCCTGTGTTGAAAGCATGCTCAGTGGTTGTAAAGAAAATAAAGACCCAGCAGTTGAAAGTTCCCCAAGGAGAGGAGCCGCCACCTCCCCAGGTCGTGGAGCACTCTATGCTCCGCCCCTGTACTCAGACTGAGCTGGTGGATTTGGGCTCCTGGTTTAGGCAGGATCCCTCGGAGTCAATATCAGCTTGGCTCCTGCATCTGTGGGACTTAGGGGTGGATAGAATTGTTCTGTTGGGATCAGAGACTGGAAAGCTGTCTTCCCTGACAGTGCAGCCTGCCTTGAGGCAACGATTACAAAATGCACATCAGACCCCACGGAGTCACTCCCTCCTCGATTGGCTTATGGCTGCACTTCGTGCTGTGTGGTCCAATCCAGGTGATCTACCATCCTCTCCTGTTAGATGACAGCCTTATGCTGAGCTCCAACAGGTGCTACGAGAGCTAGGCATAAGAAATGCCATCTATAGTCCCGAGGATTATAACCCATATGAAGAGATTTTCACTACTGGGATGAGAAATACTGTACTTCAAATGGCTCCTACATCCCTCTTTGGGTCTCTAGTGGCCATTGTTTCCCCTCACTTAGGGCAGCCCATAAGCAAGGTGACATGTACAGTAGCAGACTTAGGAGAGGCTGAAGCAATGAGAATCCAGAAAGAAATAAGACCTGTTACTCACAAGAAGAATTTACAGGGTCCTATGAAGGTTACGAGGACCCAGATGTGGGTTGATTTGATACGGGCAGGAGCAGACAGAAGGAAATTAGACAGGAAGCCAAATAGGATCTTACTGGAGCTATGGCAACAACTGAAACCAGAGCAGCAGTTCCAGCCATTAAGACCAAAGAGGCAGAGGTCAGAGACAGAGCCACAAGTCTGGCCTGTGTGTCTGCAAAACTTTTTGCTGGAGAGGCTGGAGAACAATGTTCGAGCTTCCTTGCACAGGGACCATTGCAGAGGACTAAGGGCACATAGATCGAGAGGAGAGAATCCTGAAGGGTTGGAGTGTGGACAAAATGAGAGTTCCTGTGGCCAGGATTCTCACCTGCCCCTGGTTGGCTAGCTCACCACACACGTGTGGGCAACAAGACAATGTTACAGAATCATTGGCTTTATCATTAATATTTTAAACATCATTATTTACCACTACAGAACTATTTTAAGTTATTTAGATTGCTTTCATTTTAAAGTAACATTAAATGAACATCTTTTTATAAGAATCGTGTTTTTCTCTATTTCAGATCAAATCCTAGGGACTGATTTGTGGACGGTGATTTGCATGTTAAAATTTACAAACATTCATTTGGGCTCAGTGGCCTTGTGCCTTGACTTTTCCGGGTTTGCTGCCCATGTAGAGTAGACCTACTAACCACAAATCTCCACACTGAGCTGCATGATTGGAATCACAGAGGTTCGGGCCTGGCGTGAGGCAAAGCTGAGGGGAAGGTGAAAGTGATTTGGTTCCTCCATCTTCTCCTTTCTATGCTTTTTTTCATGCTCTCTTTTCTATGCTCTTCAGTCATCCCTCAACTGTTCTGCAGGGTCCTTTCTGAGCAGCAGACACTGTGTGGTCTGCAGTTGGGAACTGCAGAGAAAGCCCAGGGCCTGCCCTGAAGGAGCTTGAAGTCTGGAGGCATGACTACAATTCCATGAAACTGTGATGGCTGGACAGGACACGAACTGAACGGTGGGGGCACCAGCGAGCAACTCCAACTCAGACATGCAGTTTCAGGGCCTTCTGGAGGAGAGGAAACTTCAGTTGAGGCAGGAGTAGAAGTTCCATACAGACATTATCTCTAATTGTATGAGCAACACCTGGAAATTACATGCAGTTTAATACGAACCAACTGGCCACTGTTACTTACTAGATGTGGGACCCAAGGCAAGTTCTTAACCTCTTTGAGCCTCAGCTTCCTTATATGTAAAATGGAGAGGGTGGTGCCTACTTGATAAATTGTGAAAGGCATAGAGAATTGTTTGTGAAGTACTTGGTACATAATGACAAGAGCAAACAGCTGTGCACCACTTCGCAGGTGCCAGGCATTAGTCCCAGTTCCTGTATTATCAGATGTCTCAGGCAGTCATTCCCTGGCAATGCACCTTGCTGAATCCTCATAAGAAGCCTATGATGTGGATGCTTTCATTATTCTCATTTTACAAATGAAGAAACTGTAGCCAAAGGTGTTAAGCAACTAGCTTGTTACATAGTTTGTAAGTGAATAAACTGGAATTTTAACCTCTGCTTTTAACTACAATCTTATCAAGAGAGCCCCCATAAAAAGTGCAAAAAATAGTGAATTATTTTTAAAGCACATGATGCACAGGAAAAGGTGCATAAACAGTGTGTAAGAGATGGCATAACACTGATTTATGCATAAGATTGTTTCTGGTGCAATATTATATCAGAATTCTCAGTCACCTACACTAGAAACTGACTCAAAATAGCTAAAACTAAAGGGAATTGGTTGGCAGGATGTCAGCGGACTCCCACAATAGATGGAAGGCTGAAGGACCAGGCTCAGAAACTGGAATCCCTGAAAACCCAGGGAACCTCACTAGGCATTGTGGGGAAGGAACAGTTGGTAAGCAACACCTGGAAAGAGTAATACCCAACCCTAACCCAGCTGGCTCAAGTTCAAAGCCCTCAGAAAGTGTCTTATTGGCCAATGCATCACCCCTGTCCCCACCACCAGGGCCAGGGAAGGAAGATCTGAGCACTTTATCTTCTGTTCCAGGAAATAGGTAGTGAGGGTTTTCCTCTCTCCAAGATTTCACAGTGGAGGAGAATTATTTCCCCATGAGAAAACTGGGGTGCTCTTAGGATGGGGTGGATTTTGGAAGCTAAATAACAGCCTAGTCCACTCCATGTTATTAATAGCAACAACAGTTGATATTGAGGTACCTTTCCAGACATCATCAAATGGAAATTCATTGGAACACAGAGGCTTCGTGTTCCAAGGAAAGACATTGATCATTTCACACTGTCAAAAAAGTAGACAGAGTCCTCATTAGCACTCTGGAAAATGATAACAGCCAAAACTTTCTTCTTTTTCATCATATGTTTGAAGGCTTTTGCATATATTTCCCCAACCAAAGCTTTGAAATGATAATTTGTTGGTTTTTTTCTCCTATTCCAGCTTCCTGGTGAAGAGCTGATTCTTGTATGGTAGGTGAAATATTCCAGCAATTATATTTCCTGTTTTATACTTGGGTACTTCTTTCATACAGAGTGTTGGGGAATTTTAGAAGTGGGGGAAATGTTGGAGATTACCTAATTTCTTCATATAGATAAAGACATTGAGATCTGGGGCATTCTGCGGTCTGTCCAATGTCAAGCAGAAACAAAATTCATGCCTCCTGATCTGACTCTCTGCTTTCTTCACTCTAGCACATAGACAATGAAATAGTACTTTCCAGATTTTTTTAATGGTTTGCAACATAACTCAGATCTTTCAGTAAATTGCATGAACTTCCAAATTTCCAGGGATTATGTTCTTCCTATTTCATGGGAAAGACTGGTTCAGTTTCTCTCCTTCAATTTTCCCACAGTCCAGCACTGGCTCCTTTCTCCAGTTTCTACCTCACTCAGCTCCTGCACCTCACCAGTGTACACTTCATCCTATCGTGGGGGTCCTTATGCCCTACTCAGTCAATGAGTATATTTCCTCTGCTCATCTCCTTTATCTTTGCTTCGAGACCTAGACTATTGTAACCACATAACAGCATTTTAATAAGTGCATGAATGGAAACTTGTAGGTACATTGGTTTGACTTGCCAACCATCTTTTTTTGCAACTTACTTCTGCCTTGTACCACTTCTTGGCCCTTCTCTCCAAGACCTCAGGCTGCCAGTGTGCCCACCGTCGCAGCCTGCTCAGGCTGCAGTCACTTGTCCATCACTTTCTCACTGTCTTCCCAACTACCAATAGCAGCCCGCCAGTGAGTATCTTGGGCTTTGTTTACTTTGGTGTCATATTTTGAGGCACAAATGGAGAATGTCTATTTCAGATATTGCTTCACATAAAACACCACACAGCTACTAAGCTTAAAATAACAATCATTGTTTATTTCTTTTGAGTCCATGGCTGGATGGTTTTGCTGATCTGGGCTGCGTTTGCTCATGCATCTGCTGTCAGCTGCCTGGTTGGCTGGGGCTGGTTGGGTCTAGGATGGCGTTAGCTAGGATGTCTTGACTTTCCTCCACATGGGTTTTGGTCCTTCAGCAGGCTAGCCCAAGCTTGTTCTTCTGCAGTAGCCAAGTTCAAAGAGAGGAGGAGGAAACTCCAAGTTTGTCAAGCCTCTGCTTGTGTCAAGTTTGACATTGTCCCATTGGCAAAAACAGGGCACAAGTCTGAGTCCAAAGTCAGTGGGGAGTGTGGAGAGATCAGATTCAGGGAAGTGTAAAAACTGGGGCTACTGGTACAATCAGTCTACTACAACATTCAATTAAAGGAACGTTTGAAACTATACAAGCTGATTGGTTGTTGCAGATATATGTGTATACAAAATAGGTGTGTGTGTGTGTGTGTGTGTGTGTGTGTGTAGTTTTAACCCAAAGGAATAACAGTAATCAAATGAGTGATAACTAACGGAGTGGACACTGGTTGTTTCTTTGCCACCCTCCCCTCATGTCCATTTCCTCTAGTTCTTGCAAAGATCCCTGATTCTTTAGGGGTAAATGATTCCTCTCCTCCTATGTATGCAGTTTTGAAAGAAGGGCATATGCCCACATTTAGTCAACCAAAGAGCCACTTCCCTCCAGTAACTGTAATGGGCACCTACAGTCTGGGGTAATAACAGACTTGACTATCAGGTGTTAATGTGAGCAGGCTCCCCCACCCACTCCTTGCTGGCAAGGGAGCTGCCTCAGTCACTGACACTGTGGACCAAGAGATGGAGATGAACTCACTCCCAGTGGTATTTATTGAGTTGCTGGATCCATCTGTATCTGAAGACAGTAGATGACTAATTTTTTTCTTTGTTTCTGTGAGCCAATAAATCTTCTCTTTTTATTTAAATGAGTTAAAAGATTAATACATATAAAGTGCTTAGATCAATATCTAGCAATAGTAAGCATTCAATATATGCTACTGTTAATTTGTTTATACCAGCTTGGGTTGGATTCTTCTGTCATTTGCAACCAAATGAATCTTAACTAATGCAACAAATGAGAAAATATGATGTTAAAAAGAGTACATTTATGACAGCAGCAGGTTAAATAAAAAACAAAAAATAACCTAGAAAGAAATAGCTCCATATGAAGAAAATGACAAAACGTTATTGAGGGATGAGAAGAAGACTTGAGTATTTGAAAAGAGACAGTAGGAACCTGGACTGGAAGATTCCATATTTTAAAGAGATGAAATTTCAGTAAAATAACCTACAAATCTTTCTGTTCCTTCTTCCCCCTCTCCATACCCTGTTACTCCTATCCCAATCTCCAAATGCAAACTGTTTTCCTGTAATCAGATAATAAATCCTTCTGATTTAATCCTTCAAATAGTATCTGAATCTATTTCCTCGTCTACATACCCACCCCTGTGATTCCCCTTCGGGCCCCTGTGATTTGTTTCATGGGGTGCACTACCAGTCTTCCAACAATCTTCCTCATTTCTCTTTTTTTTTTTTGAGAGGGCATCTCTCATATTTATTGATCAAATGGTTGTTAACAACAATAAAATTCTGTATAGAGGACTCAATGCACAATCATTAATCAACCCCAAGCCTAGTTCTCAACAGTCTCCAATCTTCTGAAGCATAACGAACAAGTTCTTACATGGTGAACAAGTTCTTATGTAGTGAGTAAGTTCTTACATGGTGAACAGTGTAAGGGCAGTCATCACAGAAACTTTTGGTTTTGATCACGCATATGAACTATAAACAATCAGGTCAAATATGAATATTCGTTTGATTTTTATACTTGATTTATATGTGAATCCCACATTTCTCCCTTATTATTGTTATTATTATTATTATTTTTAATAAAATGCTGAAGTGGTAGGTAGATGCAAGATAAAGGTAGAAAACATAATTTAGTGCTGTAAGAGGGCAAATGTAGATGATCAGGTGTGTGCCTATAGACTGAGTATTAATCCAAGCTAGACAAGGGCAACAAAACACCCACGGATGCAGATTTCTCTCAAAACAGGGGGGGTGAGGTTCTAAGCCTCACCTCTGTTGATCCCCAGTTTCTCACCTGATGGCCCCCCTGCGACTGTGCCTGTCTTAGGTTGTTCCTCCCTTGAGGAATCTTACCCGTCTCTGGCTAACCAGTCATCTTCCGGAGATTCTTCCTCATTTCTGACCCCTCAGGTTCGCCCTCAAGTCCAGCTCTTCAGTGACAACTTCAAGGCTTTTCTTGTCCCATGTTCCCCGCCCTCTGCCAACACTGAACTGCTCATCATGCTCTGCTCAGACTGCACGCCTTTCACTGGGGTGCCTTCGCTCATGTTGTCCCTGCGAATGGCATCTCCCACGGTACCTAAGACTTAACGCCAGCCACCGCACCCACCTCACTGTAGTGTAACGGACTGTTTATGGTCTACCTTCGGCCTAGACTTCCAGGCAAGCAGCATGTCTTATTCATCTCTGTACCCTGGTGCCTAACACAATGCCTGGTGTACAGCAGGCCCTTAATGAATATCTGCTGATGGACGAATGAATGGATGCACAGTTCCCTAGTCCTCTGGTTGTATAGGAAAGGAAAACTGAGCGTTTCTTTGAGGCGCTTTCCACCTATGCAACAGGACCATAAGCAAGTCTGTGGCAGGGTATGTGGAGCTGCTGAGTGGGAGGAAACAAAGACAAAATAATCAGGATTGAGTGGTGGAAACGAATACCGTCACTTGTGCTGAAACTGTCATTCCTTGCAGCAGCGAAGATAACAAGACATAAATATTCATAGTGCTGTTTATTCAGACTGTTATGAAGTATTGGCAGAAGATGAGCATTCTGGGATTTTTGCTTCAGTGCCTGAAATTATTACTGATAAAATTTTTTAAAAAAGGAAGAAAACCAGTGAACTAGTGGTCTCAGAACCAGCGAGAGGATGAGAAACTCTCAAGGTAAATGGCTGGGTGAAAGGAGGGTCTGGCCCACCCCAGCCCCGGGGCATGCTATCTGACAAGCCTTCGGGCAATATTGTGAGGGCTACTCTCACTTTAGTGGCAATTGGGCCTGATTACTGAAGACGGTCTCCTCTTTACTGACAAAGAGTATGCATACATTTACATTCCCCAGGCTATTCTTTCTTTCTCATAGAGTATTATTTTATTACTCAAATAGAAATATTTATTACTTTCTTCAGGTTATAGATATCATACACACTCAAGGGACAAAATCTAGGAAAACATAGATGTGTATAAAGCATCCTTCTGCCACTCAAAAGTAACCATTTTGGTATATTTTCTTTCAGTCCCTTTTCCAAAAAATATACAGTTTGAGTGCTGAACTGATGGGATGGAGCCTGGGGCTGTTCATCAGAGATCTGGACTGAGCCAGAAACACTGGGCTTGCTGCAAACTCTTGCCAGTTTCTAGGTGGGAAGCTCTGAGCAAAGCACTCAGCTTTTCTCGGCCTCAGTTTCCTCCTTTGGAAAGTGTGGATTAAAACAATGCCCCGCTCTGTGTAGTCTGAGGATTAGAAGAAACAACGAATGTAAAGCCCTTGATTTAGGAGTAGCATGGAGTAGGTGGTCAGTAACTGGAAGCTCTTTCTAGTAGCATTTTTATTAATAACTTAAGTCATCTCATCCCAGTGGTCATCCTATACTCTTCCCTGTACTTCATCTCTTCAGCCAACGAGTCACCAAATACTGTTGATTTTACTTTTTTGTGTTATGCAAATGTATCCCTTCCTCTTTGGGGGAGGAGATATTCAAATCTATCCCCTCAGTCTCTGCTTGGGTTCAGGCCCTCAGAATTTCTTGCTTCTGTGTCACAATTTTATTTGCTTCCTTTCCTGCTGCCTTCCAACCCATTTCCTCGGCAGCAAGCAGGAAGAATTTCTTCAGTGTGAATCTGACCGTATCCCACCCCCTGCGGCTGTCACAGGGCCACCAAGTGTACCGTGTGCAGGTGTGTGGTTCATGCAGGGGCGTGTGGGGAGGGTGGTGTGTGTGTGTGTGTGTGTGTGTGTGTGTGTGTGTTTTGGGGATTCTCAGGGTGAGGGAAAGAGCTTTGTGGAAATTTGGAGAGGGAGGAATGGTGTCTGAAATCCCGTCTGGTCTTGAGACCTCCCTGATGCAGGAGGGGAGTTTGGTCCGAGTCTGAAGACACCGAGTTCTCCAACCCCTGTGATGAGACTGTGGCTGCAAGCAGTGCTGTGGGAGGAACCTGGTAAGGCGGCAGGGCGGGCGGCTCTGAATTATCCGTCATAACGTCCTCGAGACCCAGAGCCGCAGCGTCAGCGGCCCCAGCAGCAGTGAGGCCAGGAGGGCTGACCGCGCAGCGGGGCACGGGAGGCAGCAGCGCGCCAACAGCGAGGCCGCCTCCCGGTGGTTAGGGGCAGCCACACCTGGACGTGTGAGTATCTCCGGGCTGGCTGGGGCCCCTGTGTTCCTGTCTCCGAGCAGCCCTAGTCCACCACACTCTTCGCGACTGGTCCCTGCTCTGTCTTTGGTTCCTGCCTCTCTTCTAGTTCCGTGCCAATGAGCACTGTGCGCTCGAGCTATTCTGAGGTAATGGTGTGCCCTGCGTGGGTGACTATCTGCATGTTTGGGCACCTGGTATATTAGGATTCACTCCATCTGTCAGTAACAGAGACTATATAAAGAACAACTTAAACCAGACAGTTCATTTTACTTTCACATAAAAGTCTGAAAAAGACAGCCTAGGGCTGGTAGGTTTGAGGAGGTCCTCAGGGAATTAGGTGCTTCTAGCTCACCACGATGACATCGCTAGGATGCAGCTCTTGTATTTATGGTCCAGGATGGCAAATATCACATCTGGTTTATAGCAGCAGGAGGAACTGAGAAACAAGTAAAAGAGGGTATATTCTGTGTTTCTTTAATGTAACATTCTTAGAACCTTCCCATAACTCCCCACTTACATGCTAGTAGCCAGAATTAGTCAAATGATCATACCTAGCTGCAAAGGAAGACAGAAAAATGTGTCTTTACTCTGGGTAGCCACATGCTCCAGCCCAAAATTAGGAATTTCAATTACCATAGCGATGGGTTGGTCAGATATTGGCAGATGACTAGGAGAATTTCTATACCTAGAAATTCCCACTTATCTTGTATGTAAAATGGTACAGCCCCTCTGGGAAACAATTTGGCTGTTTCTTATAAAACTAAACATATATTACCATATGACTTAACGATTGTAGGCATTTATCCCAGAGATATGAAAAGTTAGTTTCACATGAAAGATGTATACTAACGTTCTTAGCCAAAAACTAGAAATCCTTCAACAGATGAATGGTTAAACAAACTGTGATATGTTTATTCTATGGAACATTACTTGGCAAAAAAAGGAGTGTGCTATTGATACATGGAAAAATGTGGATAGATAGCATGGGAATTATGTTGAGTGAAAAAGCTAATCTAAAAAGGTGTATACTGTATGATTCCACTTATAAAACATTCTTGAAATGACCAGATGATAGAGATAGAGAACACATTAGGGGTTGCCAGGGCTTAGGGACAGGGTTGGGCATGGGGGAAGGAAGGTGGGTATGCTTATAAAAGCACTGCACAAGTCATCCTTATGGTGCTTGAAATGTTCTAAACATTGGTGTGGTAGTGATTACACAAGTGTACACAAAGGATAAAACTGCAAAGAACTGAAGGCACACACTCACATGCATACAATTGGTGTATGTAACACTGGGTGAAATTTGAATAAGATAGGTGGGTTGTATCAATGTCAATTTCCTGGTTGTTATATTGTACTATAGTTACACAAGATGTTACCATTGGGGGAAATAGAGGAAGAGTATATGGGCTCTCTCCACATCATTCCTTACAGCTGCATGTGATGAGAAATACAATTGTCTTAGGAAGTTTAATAAAAAATGCTTTCAGAAACTGGGAAACTTAGGTGGTTAAAACATATTAATCCATTAAAAAAAAAACCCACAGCAAGTTATGGCATTTTGGATGGATCCTGTATAGATCCATGCATCTGCCTGTAAATAGTAATAATTAAAAAAACAAGAGAAACCCTCACATTGGTGTAGCACATTCGCACGTTAATTCATTTCATATTTAAATAAGAGTCAGGAACACGAGTGTAAGCAAGGAAAAGACCTAAAGCCAGGAGATTAACTATGTGGCTCTGGTAAGGATAAATGTAACCTCAAGCCCAGCAGTTTCGTAATGACATTTTAATAGCTTTCTTATAATTGGCTAGCATTTTAAGTTGATTTAAATTTTCTATCTTATTATGAAAAAATAGATTGAAATGTTCTTAGATTATGAAAAAAGGTTGATTGTTGTTAGTCTGAGATTTTTTGGTTTATTTAAGAGTGGCTCTACCTTGTTCTGAAAATATTTTGGTACTCTCTTAAAATAGGACCAGAACCCTCGGGCAGCCGAGTCCCGTCACTGTGATCTCCACTTTCAGGCTCCTGGGCTCGCTCTAAGAAGCACAAGGTTCACACTTCAAATACCTTCTTTGAATAGTTGCCAAGCTGCACCCAGTGGTTTCCATTCCGTGAGGGAAAAAGTTTAGTTAATATGAGAAGACTCTACTTGCTTTCTCCAGCATGTAGGCAGCTGGCCACCCTGCACACATCTTGAGAGAATTGGAAACTCTTTGAAAATGGCCATCCGTGGGAATGTACATCTGGGGCAGCATCAGCTTTGGCTATTGTAGGAAGCTTCTCAAGAAGCACTTGGGGTAGGAGGGCAGGCCATCCTCAAGAACCATAGGCAGAATGTCTTAAACAATAAACATTTGTCTCTTGCTGTTCTGGAGGCTGCGAAGTCCCAGATCAAGGTCCCAGCAGCTCCGCCGTCTGGTGAGGGCACCCGTCTATAGGCTTGGAGACTGGCCCTCTGCTCACGGTGTCCTCACAGGTAGAGAAAGAGAGAGAATGCTCTCTTGTGTGTCTTAGCATAACACAGTCCTGTTCATGAGGGCTCCGCCCTCAGGACCTCATCGCCTCCCAAAGGCCCCACCCTCTAATATCATCACTTTTGGGGGTTAGGATTTCAACAGCTGACTTTTGCAGGGGACATAAACACTGAGTTCACAGCAGCCCTCCTCCTTCTCCACACTAACTGTTGTTGGCACCTCTGGGCAATGACAAAACAGAACATGCAGCCCCTTGTTAGAGTTGGGCATGGGCGAAATTATATGGACAGAATAAGCTGAGGGAAAACAAAGGGAATGTTTGATTTATTTCTAAGCCATTAACAGCTGACACTAAATCTTGTCAGGTTTCAGACCAGTGTTTTCTAGAGCAGCACTTCTCAAACTTCAAAGTGCACAATGAATCACCTGGGGACAGTGCTACGATGAAGATTCTTGGTTGGTAGGTCTAGAGAGGAGGCTGCAATGATTCATTTTTTAATTTTTTAATTTTGATATTAATGTTCAATTACTTGAACATTATGGTTACTAGACTCCCCCTATTATCAAGTCCCCCCACATACCCCATTACAGTCCCTGTCCATCAGTGTAGTAAGATGCTATAGAATGCAATGATTCGTTTTTAACAATGCCCACGTCAATGGTCCAAAGACCAGATTTTGAGAAGCAAAGCACTAGATCTGGAGTATGAGGTCCATGAGATGCAGGACACTGTCTTGTTTCTCATTTTATCACCAGATTTGGCATGGTGCCTGGCACAAAGAAAAGTTCTCAATAAATATTTGCTGAATTGAATTAATGGGGGTCACTGGCTACAAGAACAAATTTTATAGCTTATATCCTGTTAGAATAAGTTCATAACCAAAAACTAAATGGATAAAAATGAACTATAACTAAACATGTGTTTAACTAGTACTTTGGAGTTTCCCAAGCACTTGAACTAATGATAGCTTATCTGATTTCAACCCTTACAATAATCCTTTGAAGCAGAGCTGTCATTATTATTTTCCTGTTACAGATGGTAACAGCAAAGTCACAGAGGGTAATTCACTGGCTTATGTAAATTTAGCAGCATGCACACTGCAACATAGATTTTCTGACTGCTAGTATCTTCCTGCTGTTCTTTGCAGAAATCCTAAAAACTTGACCAAAAGTGGATTTATGTAACTCTTAATATAATACAGCTGGAGGCTGTTGATGTCCCTATTCCTTGGTAATTGCTATACAGTTGGCACAAAAGAGCTAATATATCTAAAATGTCAGTGTATGGGAGTGATATGAGGAGATTTGTCACAAAATAACTCATGAGCTTTCTCAGGGCCGCTTGGACAAACAAGCTGCACCTGAAGGCTCTTTCCTCTCTCCTCAGAAGCCAAGCTCAGCTTCCTTGAAGACCAAAGATTTCCTCCCCCAGGGCGACATCTCAGAGACTCTACGGTCTGCAGGGACTGCGCAGCTGGCAGCCAGATTCAGACTGCCTAGCTACAAAGTGATTGGGTCAGATCTCCTCTGCCAAGGCTGCCTTCAGGGAGGACAACAGCAGGCTGGTGGCCATCCACCTGAACTCAGGCCTACAGCATTCACACCTTCTTCTATCTTGCTGATGCTTGCCTTAGGAATTTCCCTGCTAAAGTATATTCCCAAAGCCATGCCTTAAGTTGCTGTGGAATTCATCTGACCCCCTGTGTGGTGGGTGGCAGTCATGAAGGAGCCCATCTGAACTCACCCTGTGTGACAGAGGGGGTTTAACTGTTGTCTTACAAATTTCATTCAGCTTTTTCTTCTCTGTACCTCACTTTCCTAGTTGCCATAAACTTTTTCTATGATCTCTTTTGAACGGCAGACCATAGTGCTAGGTATGTAATAGAAAAAATAATGGAAAGGTACCACAGAAAGCGTTTCATTGTTTATAACCCTTCCCTGGCCCCTCTCCTAGCCATCCATGCGAAGTTTCTGGGAAGCACCAAGGATGTTAGCAGAGGACACACACCTGCTAGTGTGCCTATGAGTGATAGCGTTCTGGAAGCTAAATCAGGTAAATGGGGCACAAGAATTTCAGCAGTGAAAGAAATGTTTTATTTACAAGGAGTCTGTATGTCTGAGATTTTATATGTTTCTCTTTTCATAGAAATGCCCTTCGGGATAAAGAGGCATAAAATCATAATATAAATTAGTCATGGGGATGAAAGTATAGCACAGAGAATATAGTCAATAGTTCTGTAACGTCTTTCTGGTTGACAGATAGTAACTACAGTAGTTGGTGAGCATGTAATAATGTAGGTAATGTTGAAGCACTATGTTGTATACTTGAAACTAATATAATATTGTGTATCAACTATACTTCAACAAAAAAAAAGAAGAAAAAGAAAAGAAGTGCTCTACAGCTCCCAGTCTGAGCACGTCACACCCACGGTCTCCAGGCCCGTCTCACTGAGGTTTCCCACAGAGGAGCTGGAGGGAGGTTTCCGGGGCTCTTCAGAGAGAAAGGGGTCAGGAGACAGAGCTCACAGTCATGTCAGAATTCTTCATGTATCAAGGAAGAAATTCTGACCCAAAATGTGGGGAGTCCTGAGAGACAGTATGGCAGCATTTGTGATCTGCAGGCAGGAATTCATCCTGAGGATATCCGAGCAAGAAACGTCATTTTCACAGACAGTACCTCTTGGGGGGTGGGTATGTGCGTGTGTCTATAACCCCGGGGACAGTGAGGAGCAATTCCAGTCAGGTAGACAGCATGATGATCAAAAGTCAGGGCTCAAGGCCCTGGACTCACCATCTTGCTGTGACATTTACTTGTTTTGGGTTTTTTTTGGTACCTTTCCCCCTCTCCCACTCCTCTGCTTCTAGCAACTACCAATCTGTTCTCTGTATCAATGAGTTCATTTTTTTAAAAAGATCCCACATGTGAGATTGTGTACTTATTTTTCTCTGACTTATTTCACTTAGCATAGTGTCCTCAAGGTCCACCCATGTTGTCACAAATTGCATAATTTTCTTTTATATGGCTTTTTAATTTCCTTTTATAAATATAAATGCACACACACACATATATACACACACACATGCAAAACATATGCATGTATCTTTATCCACTTATCTATTGATGGACACTTAGGTTGCTTTCCACATCTCGGCTATTGTATGAGTAATGCTGCAGTGAACATGGGGATACATTTATCTTTTTTGGTTAGTGCTTTCATCTCCTTTGGATAAATACCCAGAAGTGGAACTGCTGGATCCTATGGTAGTTTTATTTTAAATTTTTTGTGGAAACTCCTTTCTGCTTTCCACAGTGGCTGCACCAATTGACACTCCCACCAACAGTGTAGGAGGGCTCCTTTTCCCTACATTCTAACACTTGTTATTTCTTGTCTTTTTGATGATAACCATTCTAACAGGTGTGAGGTGATATCTCATTGTGGTTTTCTTTTTCTTGTGAATTTTGGCAATGTATTTCAATTTTCTAAGCCTGCTTGTCTAGAAAAACAAGCAAGCACACAACTTAACTTTGGATGTTGTTGAGGAGATGAAGTAATGCAAGCAAAAGGCCACTGCATCCTGGCTCACGGCACCAGAACTCTGAATGTCAGTTCTTGCGACGGAACCCATACCAGAGTCTCCTTCATATCTGAGTGCCTGATGTGACGCCCAGCTCTGCTTTTCTGCCGTTTTGTTTCTAGGTTAGGGCAGTTACTTCTGTCAAGCTCCATGGCGTGTTAGGCTATCAGTTTGGTTTGATAGCACACGTGTCACCACGGCTCAGTTTCCTAGATGTGACCATGGGCCTAGGCCCTTTCCTTTTTTTCTGTCCCTTTTTTATCCTCTCCATTTCCCCACACTCCCCCCCAAACTGGTCATCTCCTCATTCCAATTCAGTTTGGATCTGACCCCATATATTTATGGATCAAGATAATCAGCGGCCAACGGAGTTTGATCGCCAGGTTTTATTTCCCAGTGCCGGTTTCCTGCAAGCGCAGCCTGCTCAGCTGCCCTTCCAGCTCAGCCCATGCCCAGACACCTGATGGACTGCCAGTGTTTTGGGTAGTAGCGTGGATATCAGGACGCCTATGTCCTTGTGGTGTGTCTCTCCTGCTGGATGTTAGAAAGTGAAGAAACTGGTTGTAATTTGTCTAATTGAGCTGTGAGCAGACAATCTGTCCTTATGGCTTTTTGGTCTCCCTTGGTCTCCAAACATTTTAGTTTCATCAGACTGTCCCAGTTTGCCCTACTGTCCTTAAGGAATTATTACATCCTCTTTATCTCTCAAAAGTGTTCTGGTTTGGAAGACATACTGTAAGGTCATCCTATCTTTTGGTATTGGTATATACCTAAGCTTCTTTTCATATAGAAAAGATGGTGGATTACCAAGCAAAAAAATATATAAGTTTTTAAATACAATAAACAGGAATTGTGAGAAGGAAAGTCAGATTGAAGTCATAATTTTCAGAAATGGTGCCTCAAAGAATTTTCTTTCTATAGTGTGAACTGGAAAGTGTTTTTATCAGAGCAAATAGTGTTTTGGAAAACTTGGAAGAGGTTTGCTACATTAATTTACATTTTAAGTGGTCAACCCTCTTTCAGTGGAATAAGTCTAAGTAAGCTAAGAATGCTCAAGTGAAACACACACACACACATCACACATTTTTTTTATGCTTCTTAAACCTTATCTTTTTTTTTCTCACCTCACTTCATGTTACTGGGTAGAATGCATCTTCCATAAAGAGGTGTGAAGGAAAAATCTAATAATACTCAGAATTCTAAGTTGCTGGCAGAGTTTGTTCATCCTAAAATTGTGCAGCCATGTTGAGATACAACAGAGAAATCATTCATGGAGCTGGGAGGGAAAACTCCCAGCTCTGTTTCCATCAACCACCTCTACCTCAATGGAAGAGGCATGAGCTGGTGTCAGTGTCACATACTATCAAGCCAGGTCGGTGACACAGGACCACAGTGCACAGAAAGAGACAATGCACACATGTGGCTGATGAAGTTTGTACTGGGCATGGAATGATGCCTTCACGTATGGCAGGTCCAGCTGCAGTGAGAAGTCAGAGCCCCCAAGACCTGCTACTGACCAGATACACAAATTCTCCCTTCCTCTGGAGAGGAATATGGGTTTTTCTCGTTACTCAGGGTACACACCATGCATTCAGCAGCCCCTTCCCGCCCCCTTTCTAGGAAAGGGCACAGATGCAATGCACAATAAGGTCACCTGGCACACAGCCGAAAGGGGCAGGATGGCAACATCCCAGAGGGGCCCGCAAGGCCAAGAAACAGGCAGCTTCATGATGCTTGGAGCCTCAGAAAAGAAGTATGCATACTTCAAAAGCTGCACAAGTTTTTTCACTGCCTGCCTCTTTCCAAACTCAAGAGTTTCCTTTGTCAGCCATCTAACAGTAGACAAACAGGCTGTGTGGGAAATGACAAAGAAAAAGCTGGATTTTACTCTTTCATGAGAACACTACTAGGCGTCGAGTCACTAAAGTCTCTCAGACATGACACATTCTAATTTACACCTGGTTACCCTCGGTGAGGGCATGATTTATATTCAGCTCTAGGCTGTCTGTCTTTGACATTGTACCCACTCACATATTTGCATATTCAGAAGCTGTATTAAAAGACATCCACTGTATGTTACAGTAGAATGACATGTAGTTTATTCGTATAACTGACAGTTAGGCAGTACTCAAAATTCATTTAAATAAGCTAGTGATTACACAAACATCTAATAATACTAAAATTGATAGAAGGTATAAAATACCATGGGTATGAAATGCCATGGTAAATACTATTCAACAGACTACAATCATAGTTCCAAACTAAGTCATGGTTTTAAAAATAATTTTTAGCAGTTTTTGGAATGATTTGATGTTTCTCTCCCTCAAGCAATTTTCTTCTTCCACTGATACAAGACAAGGTCGTTATTTTCAAGAAGTGTTACAGAATAGCATAGCTTAGGTTCCTCTCTTGCAACACATTTTCTTGAAAATTGTTTTTAATATGACATCTTGACATATAAAACGAATCAGTCAGTACTCAGTTCCCCAAGCACAGATGCTTGGATCAGAATAGTGCCAGGGTGTAACTCTTGAGTTTGGCAAGAGGCAGGCAGTGAAAAATATTTTGCATACTTCCTTTCTGAGGCTCCAAGCATCATACACATATTTAGGCATCCAAGGTAGTAAAATTATGGGAATAAAATAATTTGATATCCAGGTGAGTGGCTATAAAACAGTCGTACTGGGGTAAGCTGCAGTATGATCCTGCTGTCCTCCCAACAAAACAGCACCTACCTAAATTTGCTTCTTGTAAGCCTTGTTACATGTTACATTTTCATGAAGCCAGCTGTGTTTACAGGAATGGTTTGGCTTATCATGTGTCTGTCTGTTTGTATTATTTTAAAGTCTTATACTTTATTGGAATTAGGTCCAAGCATGAACCTGGCTTGAAGAGATAGCAGCAGTAGTCATGAAATAGCAATAAATTAAAAGGCTTTCACAGGACAAGATTCAGCTAATTCTCTTACATACAAAATACAGCTAGAGAAATACAATTCTTCGATGTTGAATTATGAGGGGGAGGAAAATAATCTAAAAAAATAGAAAACTCTCTCCATCCCTGGGTGTCAAGGCAAGATGTAACACTGCATAATTCCACGATATGAACAGTCACTGGATGACAGATACTCCAGAAATAGGAGTATCTGGGGTTCTGGTAATTATGACCAAGAGATGAAAATACTGTACCAAAAGGCATGCATACAATCACTGTGTGCATTCAGTGCATGAGCCGAGGCCTAAGCAGAGATCTACTATGACAATGAGGCAGTGTCCGGAATACCCATGTAAACCACGTGGGTGACTACATGTTGATGAGCCCTTCTGAGGCAGCAAAGTGCGGGCACAAGGCCATGTCTGGGTTCTGAAGCTGTTTTATGATCCTCTTGCGGAATTTCTCACGCACACGATTAAATTCCATTATGTCCATGGGGTCCTCTTCAATCCAAAACTTATGAAACTCGTGCATCAAATAGCCTGTTAGAGATAAGACAGTGATAAAAATGCAGGAGAAAAAAGTCCTTAATCACACTCAAAATCACCCTGAATGCTGAAAGAGAATGTCAGGCCAAATAATAACAACCTGGGGGCTCAAAGAAGAGATCAAAATACTACTGTTAAAAATTATTCTTTAAAAGCAGTGCAGTGGAAGCAAGATTTTTGCAATTGGTCCTGGAATTATTCTAACCTTTCTTAAGCAGGAAGACAAATCAATCTGCCATCTCTTGAACATGAATCATAACTGGAACATATTCTGAAAGGCCACCAGTGACTATTTCTTCCCTCCCCTCTTGATTAAATTAACATAACGGCCTGATTTCTGAAAATATATTCACTCAGCCATTTTTCTTCTGACATTTGATTTGAGTAAAGTTTTAAATTATCCTAAATCAAACAAATGCATTCTGACAATTAGATGAGACAATAAAAATTGTAAATCAACTCTGAACAACACAAGACTGGTCCTTAAACTACATGTAATTTTGTTAATAAGACTTCCCTGCTCTGAAGCATAATTTCATATTCAAATACTTCAGTGTCTCAAAGATGTTATCTATGAATGATCTGGATTTGGAAAAATGTTGGGGTGCTTGTTAAGTACCTGACAGGAGAATCCATCCCTGCCCCATCCCCACTGTGCCCCTTCTCTCCACCACGTTTATGACTGAACTACAAATTGCTTTTTAAAAAGACACCAATAGATTTTTATGTAGTCAACCTATTGCAAGGTCATGCACTTCTATTTGTAGTGGAAAAAGTAGTTAAGGAAATAAAACCTAGTTAAAAAAAAAAAAGCCAAACATTCTACAAGTTTTTCTTTGTCTTGATGTTAGAAGGTAGTAGAAAATAGGAGCAAGCATTCCGGAGCCAGAAACCGGGTTCTTGTACTAGCTCTTCACATCCGCGGGAGAGGAGTGAGCACCAAGGGGAAGAGAGTTTTGGAACAAACATACTCAATTCTAATAGTAAAAAAAAAATCAGTGGTTTTTGTTTTTCTGGTAACTAGCTACTCATGGGAAAACCTTTAATACAGTTCCATAAGCAGATTTTTAAAAGTATTTATTCATATCTTACTGTAATACAAAATTAGAAGCGACCTTCCCTCCCCCTTCCCAGCACACACTGCCAGATGTTGGTCCACTTCCACACTCACCCAACTTCTCATTACCTTGTTAAACATGCTTGTACCTCTTTAAGGATGTGGTCTCTCTACAACTACAGGAGGAAGGGTAGTAGAGAGAATTTATTTCACCTTTTTTGGGGGGTTAACTGTGCCATTTCTTTTAGGATTGTACTGTCTTTGAGCCCTCCACACATATCGACTGATATGATGGCTTTAACATCTCTAGATGGAGACAGATGCCAATCTTCTCCCAAATGCCTCTGGGCTATAGAAGCCAGGGTCCACTGCCACTGTGACAGGAGCCTGCTCACATGGGAGAAGTCCCAGAGGTACCAGCGATCCCAGGAGCCATCCTTTCTGTCTCTGCTCCGTCCAGTGCTTGAATTCCCCAAGGTGGCATCCAGCCTTAAAGTTTTCTGGTAACAGCATTGACATCAGCTTGTTCCAGGGATGAAGAACTTGATTCTCAAAAGGCCCTTTCTTACACTGGGCCAAAATCTGTTGCCCTGTATTTCTTGGAATAAATTCAATCCTTCTCCAACTCAAGTATTTGAAATGCCTTTTAATGTCCTGAGCTTCTCTCTTTTCCAGGTTAGGCACCCCTTCTTCTCCTTAGCATTTCTCACATGCCATGATGGGGAGTCTGTTAATCATCCTGGTTGCTGTAGTGCCACCAAGAGGCCCTTGTTTCCCCAATCTCAGTATCTTAACCAACCAACAGAATTCAATTGCCTGTCCATCTCAGTGACTGGACAAAATGCTCAGTGATCCCAAGAATGGTATAGGTATTTGTTAAAAATGAAGACCAGACATCACTGCTCAGTAAGATGAATCTCCTGTCATTAAAGTTTGAGATCCACCGATCGAGAAGATACCCTCTTTTTAAGTTCCCTTGGCTTCTTTCAAAATATAATTTTTGTGGTTGTAAATCAAATCTGTGATCATTTAAAATTTCTTCTTTGCTGTATAAAATACACATATAATTTTGCTGACTTGGCCTCTGGGCTAAAATAAACACACCTGAGCTATTTTGTATACAGTTTTCAATACTGTGAATTAAAATCATCCATGATGAATTAAAGGCATCTCATTAGTATCACATGAGTGATAAGGTCTTTACTCGTACTGACAGTAATGAAGAGGCACTGTGAACAGTCATCTTTTAATGAAGAATTCATTTTTCCACAAGGTACATAAAAATATTCACTCCTGTCCAGTGTGCAGGCACACCAGTAGCTCACTCCAAAAGGGGATCTGGTGTGTCTGGTGCACTACGGTTTTTTAGAAGAATGCAGATCCATTTGGGTTTCCCGGTTTTCCTCCTTACGTGCAATTACAGAAAATCATTTTGAAAGGTTTAAGAGACATGCTAGGATTAAGAGTAGAGGTGGGAGTGGCTAATAATCTGACACCATTCTCAGGATTCTTCCTCTTAAGGCTGCAGAAGTCAAGCTATAAAGCTTGCAGACTGATTCCCTGAGACTTTCTCTATCCCATCAGGAAGATAATTAGACACTAACAAGATTTTAATTGTAGTGCAGAAATGGTGGCTTGGCTTCCAGGGTACAGATTATAATAATAAAACTCTACTCATTTAAATGACCTTAAAGAGTGTTCATAAATCCGTTTGGTCATCAGTTAGTTGGCCCATGTGCCAACTAACATATATGTAACAGCTGCAAGAACAATGCAGAGTTCCTGTGCAACCCAATACTCCGCCTCTTGGAGAGAGAGACCCAGGTAGAGAGTTTCAGCTGATAAGCTAAGGAAGCTAACAAAGTGGTGTAGAAGGTCGAGGAAGGAAACAAGAGACCAGGCCCTCTTATTTAATTCTTATAATAGCTTTGTGGAGTAGTAATGCTGATAAATCTTCATTTTACAGATGAGACAGAGGCCTTAGAGAAGATACTTGGGGTATAAGAACGGTGTACGACTACATGATCACAGCTGGAGGCTGGAAGCCAGGACCTGACACAGCCGCCCTTCTACCCTGTACCAGCGGCTGCTTCCAGCCTCTTCTTTTGGTTTGTATTTCTACTGAATTATTTCTTCTTTTGATGGTCAAAGAAAACGCTTTTTCCTCTTCTGGCCATCGTGCTTTCCTTGCGCCCACTTTACCTTATCTTACGTCACTGGGCGGGGCTGTATGTCCAGCGGGCCTTCAGGCTGGATGCGGCGCGGAGCTCACTGACTCCCACAGCTACGTCCGAATGACAGAGCTATGGTGTGCTCACCTAGATGAATGCCTGCTTCGAACAGTACTTTGCTTTTCCAGCCCAAGCCTGCAGCCTATTTGTTGTTGCTCGAGTGCATTTTGGTCTCGCTTCGCTGCCCGCAGGTAGCGGACAGCAGGCACACCGGAAGGGTACAGGAAAGGTAAGAACGTCACAGAAGAGATGCACAGGGCAGATCTGTCCGATGGAGGAACAACGCGCTCAGGGCGCAGTCTGCTTCTCCCAGGGAGGCCTGAGTCCCTCTGCCTCTTCCTCAACCCATAGGGGGGCTGCTGCTGTTTCTAACCCCGGGGAGGCCTCGGGAAATGAGTAAGCCTATTGCATGCTTACTCACCTGGGGGAGTTCTCTTGGAAGCACATCAGTTCAGGTCAAGACTACAGTTTTACAGGGATCCTAGACTTCCTTCTCCTGCAAAGGTCATTATCCAATATTTTAGCTTCCTGTCTGTCCACCCATCCATCCATTCAACAAGTATTCACTGAGCACCCACTCTGTGTCAGGCTCTGTGCTGAGGATACAGTAGCGAACAACCACATATTCCCGTCTTTAATCGTCAATCCCTGTGATTCTGATTCCTTCCCACAGGCGCTCCCTCACTGTGTGGCTCTGGTTTTCTCCTCGTGGCTGATAAATTCCTAATCTGTCCTCGAAATTCCTCAGAGTCCCACAGCCTGGCATCAGAATGCCCGCTGTGCGGCTCCAGGGGGATTTCCCAAAGGGAACATACCCCTGGTATGCCTAGAACTAACCTCATTCTATTTTCCCTCAAACTGCTTCCCCGGCTCCACGTGGTAGATACAGCACGGAGTGCGTACAAGGGGAGCGGAGACAGGCGAGGGGCCTTGCTCACCTACATGTTCATGCTCTTTCAAACGGTTTTCAAAGCTCTTCAAAAACGGCCTCCCCTTACCACTGTTGCCTCCAGTCCCCTCTGCCCTCCCCCACACCCTGTGCTCTGTCCTTGAATCCCCCACGTTCTTTGTCTTGTGGCCTTTGCCGGTGCCACTCCCCTGGCTGGACCCTCGGCCACCACTCATTTATTTACTGTCACTCATCCTTCAGGTCCCATGGAGAGTGGCATCTGCTCTGGGAAAGGTTCCCTGACTCCCAGAGTGAGTGAGCTATGCTAGCCATAGGTCTTTTCAAATTTGAAAAACAATATCTTACTTCCTTAATCACAAAATTCTTCCCACTATGGTTTAATTATTTGTTTAGATGCCTGTCTTCCTCAGCACAGAACTTGAGCTGTAGTAAAACTTGAGTAATATTTGTTGGAAATGGTCAGACTTATTGCAGCAGTGAATATAATCATCCAGTTGTCAGAGTAGGACAACTATGTAGGACAGTCACATATGTAAGGGGTTTCCATTTCCCATTAACAAGTCACAAAGCATATATATTTTCAAATTTGCTTTTTGTCTAAGTTATACATGCACATGGTTTAGAGCCAGATCATTTGTCTTGTTACACAAAACAACAAACCAACAGCTACCCCTGCCCCGACCACTCTTCCTTAAAGCAGCATTTCAACGCTCACTGATTTTTCTGATTATTGACCTCCATAGCTCTAAATCACATGATTTCTACTGTTTGGTTTTTTTAATTTCCCTTTATAGAAGATGACTTAGCTCCCTTGAACCTATTTCAACCGCATTATCACATACTTTCTAACAGTTTTCTCTACCTAGTGTTGCTAACTGCCCTGTTTATTTGCTTAGTTTGCTTACTTAGTTTAACCCTAAACTCCTCCCAAAGTACCCAGGGCTCTCTCAGTGTGTTCAAATACAGTAGATAGTCGATCAACTTCATATTCTTTCAAGAGTGTCTCCCAGAGCCTTCTGACCTGCTAAAATGTGGATTTATTATTCTCAGCCTATTGCACAGATATCATCCTGGGCTTTCCCTTCACATTCATCCTTAAGATTCTCTTCACTTCTGTCCTGTGATAGATTTCCTGCTTTCTGGACCTCTTTTGGTCCTTTTAGGATTTTCCTCTTATTTTGTGGAAATATGTCCTTCAGAAGCTTCCTGATAAAGATATAAGGAAGTAAAATGTTTAAGACCTTGCATTTAAAAAATGTCTTTTACTCCCACACTTAATTGGTAAGTTAGACTAGGCATAGAATTCTGTATTTGGAATCATATTCCCTTAGAGTAAAAAAATTCTCTTAAATTTTTGAAGACATTATTCCACTGTCTCCTAGAATACAATGTTGCTGTTGAGAAATCCAATGTCATCTTGATTCCCAGTTCTTTGTGGAACACCTTCCGTAATTTTTAGAATAATCTCTTGCTGGTATCACAAAATTTCACAGTGGTGTGGACCATGGTTATGCTGGTGCTTATAGTTTAATATGAAACCTCATCCTTTACTCTGAAAAATTTATTTCTTTGATTCCCTCCTCTTACATTCACTGTTGTTTTTCTGGTACTATTATTCAGATATAAGGCTTCCTAGAAATTAAACTTCCTTTAATTTCTTAACCTTTGTTTTCCATTTTTCATCTATACTTTCTGGGAGAGTTTTCAGCTTTATTTTCTAAACCTTTTTGGAGATTTCATTTCTGCTATTTGATTCTTAATTTCTAAGAGCACTCTTCTGTTCTTTGAAGGCTCTTTCTACAGCACCTTGTTCTTGTTTCATAGTTGCAATTTCTTCTCTTTCTTTTTGGGGATATTAATGATATGTATTTTTGAAGCTTTTCCCTGCATAGTTTCTGTTTCCTTCTAGGGGCCTCATTTCTGCTTGTTTTAGGTTCTTGCTCATGCTTGAGGCTTACCTTATTCTTCTTGTTATCTATTTCTGCTTAGGAAATCATTCCAAAATCCAGTGGATAAAAAATAACCATTTTAATTTACTCTGAATTCAGCGGGCTAGGAATTCAGAAAGGGCACAGGAGGAACAAACCCACAATGTTTGGGGTCCTAACTGGGGAGATTTGAAGGTTGGGGGTCACCTGAGAGCTGGGGGGCAGGAATCATCTGGCAGCATCTCCACGTTTCATGGGGATCCTGGCTATCAGTTAGGACCTCATCTGAAGCTGCCAGTCAGGTCACCCACATATGACCACTCCGTATGTCCCGTACTTCCAAGCATCTGGACTAAAAGCTGACTAGAATCTCTGAGCATGCAAGTAGGGCTGTAGGGTGTGAGCGTAGCTGTGGAGGCGTGATGTGGCTGCGCTGCTTCACTGAGGGTCAGCATCACCACCTGTTCTCTCTCGGGCTGCTCAGATTCCCCAGAGAAGGTCCTGGTGGGCTGCCAAAGTCACAGGGACTTGGTAGGAGAAGGAGCCTGGGCATCTTGGTCTTACTCACCATTTTCAATAGAGATATTTTATTTTTCCTTCTCTGGAGAATAATCCACACGGCCTCTGCTGGGGAGAGGGAAGGACAAAAGCTGTGTCCTGGGGAAGGGGATCTGGGCCTCTAAGAACTTCTTAACATGCTTGTAAGAAATCTTGCTGTTTATGGTCCCACCTTCACCCTATGTCAGAGACAATTAGTGCTGTCAATTCCTGAACCTTCTGGGGGCCCTGTGGACTGTCAGGTTGTTTCTTACCTTTCCATATTGCTTGTTTGGGATTTGCTTTCTCAGGACTACTAGGTCAGTTATCACTAAATCTATTTTTCAGCTTCCAAAGTAAGTTTTTCTTGCCTCATTTCTGATTTTTCCTGTCCTTGTGGGTTTATGCTTCCTGAGAAAAAGCCTTTTACATGGACTTTAGTGACGTTCCAGAAAAATGTCATCTTTAACCAGAAGTCTTGAAAGAACAGATATAAAAGAAGACAAAATCCCAGGTAAAAGAATCATTATTATTTTAGGAGTTTAGATGAAATAAACTGCAGTTAACTTGTGACTTTATCACATTCCAAAAATGAACTAGGGACCAATACTCCCTTGTAGTGGATTTGGGGTGGAACAACTGTGTCTTAACCACATTTAGAAAGAGTGGCAGACCTGTTTAGGAAATTAACACAAGGAAAAAGCTGTAAGGAACATGAAGGAGAGAAGCTTTTTAATTTTCTTGCTAAGAAAGCCTAGGTACAAGGCCCTCAGCAAGCATGGTTTAACTGACATTTCTCCTTTAAATGACTTAGGCTACTTGATGATTTTGTAGCCATGCTCCTCCAAACTGGTTTGTGTCTGGCCCACAAGGATCATGACATGCAGCTAGATTTAGAATTTTGCCTTTAGGAACGGAGAAGAGCATCCCAGGGGCTCTGCTACGCAGCCTTGGTCTTTCTCTTCTGAAACAACACAGCTGCAACACCAAAGGAAACCCCTCAGGCAAAGAAAACATAAGGCTGTGGCTCAGGGTCACCAATACTTCTGTCTACTAGCATCTACTCTTAGGGGACTGCAAATGCTACCCTCTGTAACAGTACTAGTGATAACAGCAGAGGTAATACCGGCGACAGCCCCCCCCCGTGTCGGTATTACTAAACCACACCTCCTCTTTCTGATGTCCACTGAGCACAAACTATGTGGCTAGCTAACACAGCTTTTTATCCGTTATCTCATTTCATCTTTGTAGCAACTCTATGAGGAGAGGACTCTTATTTTACTGATGACATAACTGAGGCTTAGAGAAGTTAGTAAACATGCATCAGGGAGTCAGTTCAGGCTATCTGCAGAGCCTGCACTCTGTCAGTGCTATGCCACGTTGGATCAGAGGGAGGGAGACACGCAGGACATCTTTAAGGCAGACCAGAATTTGATACTTTGGATATTATGTCAATGCTGGCAAAGAAGAAAATCCATGATGTCTAATTTGATGTCTAAAATTATTAGTGTAGGTTTTTGAATGAGAAAACAACAATAACAAAAAATCAAATGAAAGGAGGCTGTTCAAAGGCCCCAAAGCAGCTACATTGCAAAGATTTCTCAGCTTTGACACTGTCTGGAGCCCTCCAGGTTCTATAGAAACCTATGTTGAGAGTTAAGCAACAGGATACTTACAGAATGTCTGTTGGAAGTGAGACAGCATTGGAGCCTCTGGGGCTATGTTGTAGAAATGAGTTTTTAAAGCTCCGCTCACAAGCAGATTGTATGCCAGATCAGTTATATTGATGCCCACAATTGCAAATGAGTACCTGTAAAGTGCAAAGCATAAAAACAACTGTGTGTCCCATATGGGAAACAAGCATTAAAAAAATGATAATCTGATTTTTAAATTACTGTTGAATAATCAGAGTGGCAGGTTGTCCTTCCCTCTCTACCTGAATTATATAATTTACCAGAAAATTTCAGTAATGTAATTACTGAATTAAGAGTTCAAATGTTTTGATTAAGTAATTCAATTTCCAAATATACAGGAGAAAAAAACAGAAATTGAACAAAGTTTTATATTCAAGGATATTCATTATAGCATTATTTATAAGGGAAAAGATGTAGAAACTATTTAAATATTCTAAGAAAGATGACTGGGGAAACAAATCATGATAATCTTATATATTATAGCCAATAAAAACTACATTCCTAAAGACTAAGCAGGATATAAAAGATTATGTATAGAACAAGACAAATTTTTGTATACCCACATTTTGTGTTTGTGTGCACAGAAAACAGTCTAGAATGAAATGACACAAAATATTAATATGGGTATGTTGGAGTGATAAGATTGGGGTGATTATTTTACTTTCCTATATTTGCTAAATTTTCTATAATAAATCATATGTTACTTTGAATATGAGGAAAACTATAAATTTCTACATGTTCATCAAAAACTAATTCAAACTGAGTTATTAAGTTCTCTCTGGTAATATAAATCCAGCACATTAAAAGAAAAAAAGGACGTCTCTGTTCAAACATGAGGTATTATAAAAAAAAATGAGGTATTATTTAAAAAATGAGGTATTATGGATACAATGAGGTATTATAAAAAAAAAAACTATATTTTTAATCTAATAGCCTGATACTTGATTGGTCTTTAAAACTACCAAATACAATTCTAAATGATGACTTCTGAAAATCATTTCCATTTAGTTAAACTCTCTAAATGTTGTCAGTTGGTTGAAGGCAAAATAGTATCTTATCATCATACAAATAAATCTGCAAACATATAAAAAATTCAACTGCATTATATATTTCCACCAGTGCAAGTGGATTTCCAGCCTTGTCATCTTTTACAGTGCACTTATGGCATTTTGCTCTGGTTCTAGTTTAGACTGACAACAGTTATATGTGAAATCCCACACTCACCCAATTGCTTTATCCATCCTTCTCTTCTCCCATTCTGCTTTGCTGAACTTGCTGAACAAAGGAATAAATAAATAAGATTTAGTTTCTAATTGGTACTTGTCTCTTTTAATGATAATGTTAAAAACTGTTGACTAGATGCAGAGACGTCTGTAACTCAAACACTAGCCAATTTAAGTGTTATTAACTAAAAAGCCACAGCACAATTTATATGGAGCTCAGAAATGGAATTATTTAAATCCATGCTACTTATCCCCTATTTTTTTTTAGTACAGCAGTGAGAGACATCCTTGAAGGCCAAACATTAAGATACTCCTTGAATATAGTCAGTGATTCTGTAATACCTTTCTACGCTGACAGACAGTAACCACACTAGAGGGGGTGAGGATTTAAAACTGTTGAACCACTGTGTTGTACATCTGAAACCAACATAAGATGGTTTTATCAATGATGCTTCAATAAAAAAGATAAAAAACCTCCATTATTCACAAATCAAAAAAAGATACTCCTTTACACTGTCACTATCATTAGACAGCACTTCATCCATGACACCTTGCCTGGGATCCCTCTCCTCTGACCAGATGCCCCCTCACTCTCTCACGAGTCTCCACCGCATTTCGTTTGGTTTTATCTCATGGGATTTATCCTACTCAGCTTTATTTGTGGTGTCTGGCACACAGTAGATGCCAAATAGACATTTACTGATTGATAAATGATTGAGCTAGTGAAAGAAAGTAGAAAGGAAGGAAGGCAGAGAGAGACAGAGGGAGGGAGGACGGTGCATAGGTTTTAAAAATTCTGTTCCGACAAGTGCCATGGCTGAGCTAAGACACATCCTCTGGCTAAGCTGAGACAGCTAAACCACAGCAGTTCCACTTCAATCCATTTCCTAATTTGAACTTCTGAACGAGAATGTTTGAAGAAAGGGTCCTATCACAGAAGCATTATGAAAATATTGCCTTGCATTCTATTACCTTGTGTGCCCCATCTCACCCCATTCATACTCCAGTGTCTTGTAGGCAGGAGTCATGTGCCATTCTTTGTGGCTAATGTAACTTACATTCAGTGTTTTACACCGAAAAATATGGTTATCTTTTGAGCTGAATAAACACTTAAAACTAGAGTTATTATGAACATTTAGTTTCCATCTAAGTAGGAGAAAGGAGAGTTCTTTATAATACACTATAGACGCTACAGTAAAAGACACACATGTAATACACAGCACAAGACCACAAACACATGATGCAAAACTGATATTTAATGATATGTGCTATCAATGATTGGTTATAATTTAAAGTAACTGCACTTAATTAAAATATGTCGCCTCTTTTTAAAGTGTAGCTGCTACTAACAAACCAACCAGCCAGCAAGAGGCATCAGGAGATTTTTACCTTAAAAGACTCATATCCTGAAATGAGTTAGGGATGGAATTTAAGAAGCTTTATATAAATGAATCTAGAAACACCCATTCTCTCTTCCACAAAGCTTTGTAAATACATAGCATCTCTTTTTGTTAAATTAAATCTCTACTGCATTGGAAATATGATAAAAGGCCAAATGATCTCCACTCATTTGATTACTTAAAGGATCTCCTGGCCCAAACAGAAGGAATCCCTTGCTCTAAGAAGCACACATAGACGCACAGACACACAGGCACACAAAATTCTTCTCTTAAACTTGACTCTACTTATATCCCTTAAGCTACTTCAGGACTCAATAGGTGAGTATGCACAAGAGCAATAATGTGTAATGCTTGCTGAGAGACAGGCAGGAAAGAGCTTGCCTCAGTATATATTGGCTTCTCCCTGCTGAACCCCTGAGGTATTCAGGGCCTGACAACCTATGCTGGTACCACAACTGGTCAATATATACTTCTTTCCAGACATTGGTGAAGGACAGTTGCATTTTCAAAACATTCTAATTTACCATTAATTTGAAGTGATTAATACTTGAACTTCACCTTGTCAATTTTATGGTAGCTTGAGGGACAAAGCACAGTAGTTTTATACACATGCCCTGCACACACACAAATGCTGGTCTCTTCTTAAGCAAGAGGTCACACAAACCCTCAAATACCACCTCTCCGATGGCTGACACAGGAGATAAAACTATAAAGCCTTTCTTTGAGAATGACTCATAGACAAAATTAATCTGCCTCCAATGGTTAATCGAAAAATATTTAAGCTATTGTCACTTCCCAGGGACCATGGAGGCTCCATGTCTTCTTGCTGATGACCTCCTGGGAAATGCTGCCTGGCAGCGCACACAGACTCCCCACCCAATTTTAACTAGAAGGAGTTCAGAGTCTCTCCACTACAGAAATATGCAATTGAGAAAATGCAGTTAAAAAATTAAAAGTCTGGTTTGAACCAGGTAATATACCAAGAGTGATTTTAGTGTTTTTCTCAAAGTAAGAAAAAGATAAAGAAAATGCAAATTTAATCTTATAAAAGATTATTAATATAAGTTTGGGAAGTACAGTGTAATTTAACGAACCTTAGCCAAATGAAGCTAGAATAAATATAATAGTAAGGTGGGAGGAGAGTCCCAAAGTCGACCTGTTTCTGAATTTTGAGAATGGTTAGAACTCCTTATAATAAGAGAGTGTAAAGTATATATGTAATAACTACTATTTATAATAATGAAATTAGAAATCTTTTAATAGAAGAGCAAATTTGCTCTGTGTGAGAAAATTCGCAAATAAAATGTCTCTTAAATGTCCCTCACTGGGGAGAAGATGGGTCCCAGCACGTGTGGTGGCATGGTCAGCCTTTAGGTGAAGAGTTTAAAATGCTTCCCCAACCAGGTAGAGCCATGGAAGTAGAACTTTACTAAAACACAGTCCAAATATAATGCACTATATTAGATAAAAAGTTGGGAAATGTTTGCTTTTTGAAAGTTTTTCATGAACTTGTATTTTGTTGAAAATTCTTACCCATACTTATTCTAAAATAAAATAAAGGCAACAAAACACAAAAGCAAAGAAAAAAATACCTTATTTCTTCCTTAGTGATATCTCTTCATGTAATCAGTTCAAGAAAAAAAAAAAAAAGAAAGGTAAATGAAAGTACAAAATATTTAGAATGTAGATCTTTTACCAAAAAAAAAAAAAAAGCCTCAGCAAGTCCAGAGTTTCAAAGTTGGCTCCTCAAGTTGTGACTTCCATTCCCTCTCTGCTCCCCCTTCATGCTCCCTGGTCTTTAAACTCTTTCTTCCAGATTCTGCTTTCTCCTTCGGGGTCCATCTACTCAATCTTGCTGGACACTAGTGATGTCATCAGTCTCTTCACATACTCATCTCTTGAATGGTGCCCTTTAACAACCTAAATCCCATTATAAGCACCTGAACTTTGGACCTTCCTATTCAGCCTTGGTCCAGTCTTGTCTCAAGGAATTCTAAGCCCCACGTTGGTCACGTAGGAGATGCTGTTAGCCTAACCCATAAAGTAATGCATCTTTTATCTTCAACAATTACCTGCATTTTGGATGAAGAGAATCCGAAAGGACCTGCTGAGCTGCTATAGCATCCCTTTCTGCAAAATACCTGCCGTTGGAGGAAAAGAAAGCCATAACTGCAGACCTGTGGGATACATTCATTTTAATCCAACATGAGGCCATTGTGCCTCCAGAGATGGACACCAGCATAAGATTATCACTTGTTTTAGCTCCTCCAGAGAAAGAACAGCTTTTCATAACAGAATTTTCCAAATATAATGACAGGGTAGTCGTAAAATCCACAGAGATTTAGGAATGTATCCAGCAGGAGTGGAATTTTAATTATGACCTTTGCCATTCCCCAGAGAGTTAAGGATACTTTTGTTAAGGAGAGTTATAGGTGAAAGGGCAGGATGGGGCCCCTCAGAAGGCAGAAGCAGCCTGGATGAAGGCACATGGTGAGGAACTGTGACAGCTCAAGGGCAGAGAGGAAGAGATGAGAGGAGGTGAGAGGGTGCATTATAAATGCATTTTTCTTGGAGAATATTCATGGGGTATTTGAACTCTGGATGAATGGAAAATATCTTATGAAGCTTAGAAACACTAGAAAAAGTAAAATTCTCTCTAGGGGGAAAGGGGCAATGATGTTTCTTAAAAATACAAAAAGCTTACATACCCTCAAAAAAACATCATAAAAAGCACTTCATAAAGATAATTACAAAATTAAACTATAGCATATATTATTTAACTTGATGTGTACATATTTCCTGCATAAATCTAAAGCATGAAGGTTCTTGTAGTCTCTCAGAAAACTTCAAAGTTTCAAACCAAATCAAAATTTCAAACAGCAATTTTAATACACACATCTATGATTTTTAATGAAATTGAACCTCTTTCCTTACTTTCTTGTTGTCTAGATATCCTCCCTTATGTCTTGTCTTTTCTTAATTTTGGTCCAGTATATCTAAAAATATCCTCAAATACATAAGACAAATAACCCTACAGAGAGTAATATACTCGATATGGATCATTTACCATTTATATAAGAGTCAGTCTTGATTTGTCTTTTCACTTGTTTATGGAGGCTCCTACCAAAGTCTTCAATTTTAATGTGTGAAATTTATTGATTTTTCTTTTACAGTTTATGCTTTTTTGTTTGTGTCTATAAGAGAACCTTCTTTATTCACATATCTGAAAGGGTTCCTCCAGAAAGATGTAAAGGCTTGTTCTGACCATCAATTTGTTATTGAAGTGAGGTAGAGATATAATTTTATTTTTTTTCTAAATAGAAGGTCAGTTGTCCCAGCTCTACTTGTTCAAAAGCACACCCTTTACCCACTTATTTGTCACACCAGCTTTATCAAAATTTACTTTGTATTCATTCACATTATGTAATAATGCAGCATTTAAAACATTTCATAAAGAATGGGTGATTATTAAACTTCCTGAATTTAAAATAAAGGCAAAGTTCTAGGGGGAATTGGGGTGCCATCAGAAATGACTGAATAAGGCTTAATTTCTTTAAAAAAAATACACCACTATCCTCACTAACAGGATGGTGTTGGAGGACATAAGAACCAACTTAAAAGGACTCCCTTTGGCTTGAAAAATAATGACTACATATGGCTCTATTTAAGCATGAAGAAAATAATGAGCACAATTAGTTGAATCACAGTAAATATACAAAACCCAGGAGTTCAAATGGCATTTAAAAAATAGAGACAAAGCCCCCAAAAAGTTTTTTGATCATTAACAAGAGAACTCCTCACTCTGAAAAGAGGCAACTAAATAGAAAAGTTGAGCATCTGTCCTACCTATGTTTTAGAGAATTTAAATAACCATAGTTGATGAATCAAAATGAGTCCTTACAAAATTCCAGCCAACAACTGTGGGAAGAATAACAGAAGCAGAAAAGCACTTTTTGCACACTAATTAATTGGGTCAGTGAAGATCATTAAAGGATGAAATGATCAGGTGAAGGGCTGATGGGGACTTTACAATGCTGCCACCAGACTGTGACTCCTCTGATCCATTGCAGCATAGGACCGAGACCTGAATCTATTAAAGCCTTTCCCAATACCTCCAATTTTCAGGATGTATGGTGGATGGGTACACATGCAAACAGAAGATCCAGATCATGGGACATTTTAGAGGACAGCTGGCCTGGAATGTTGCACAAGTTGATGACATTGGTTGGGGGAAAGGAGAGGCTGGAGGGTAGAATCATCATAACTAAGCGCAACGTGTAGGTCTTGTACGGAGCTTGATTACAACAAACCAGCTATAAAAAGACATTTTTGAGAGAACTGGGAAATTTTAATACAGACTGGAGATCAGTGACACCAAGGAATCATTGTTAATTTTGTTAGGTGTGATAATGGCATTGTGGTTTATGTAATGTAATATTGATTTATTTTTAGAGCTATTTGTTGAAATATGAAAGTAAAATGGCAAACAGCATAGGATTTTCATTAACACATTTCTGCCAAAAAGTAAGTGTTGCAGATATTTCAAAACCCCAATAACTCATGCATCTGGGTGATCAGTATGAGAGGTTCTTTACAATCTTCCCTCTGCTTTTGTACATAGTTGAAATTTTTCATAATAGAAAATTAAAAATAAAAACACTTGAGATTTGCTTTTAAAAAAACTCCCTGAGGTTAGCCAAAGAAAAGGAAGATGGTAGTAGCTTTTTAATTTTATGAACCTGAGTTGTCTCTCAGAGGATTTGAAGGTTTCCTTGGAGTCTTCTGGGAAGTGGCTTTTGTAATTAATAACTCAACTGTGCCATTTCCATATGAGGAGACCAGGACATCACCTTAATACTCAACAGTTTTTCATTTTACTTACTGCAAATTGTACAGTCCCAGAAGTCCCATTCCTCGAAAATCTGTTTTAGGATCATCACCTTGGAAACCAATTTCACACCATTGTTTAGAAATCCGAGATTCCAAAGGAGTATTGGGCTTCAATAATTTCCATAACTGGAGACAAGAAAGAAAATTAGCCTATTGATATAAACACAGAACTATTCTTCCTATTGGCTCAGATTCTGTAAACTATATTATTAGGAGAAGCTTTGCAAAGATGAATATAGGCAGATATATTACAATTATAAATTTGATTATCTTTCAATTATCTATGTCAGCAGTTTTCCAAGTAGGGTCTGAACACTCTTTGGAGGGACTCCCAGACCTTTGCAGAGGATCTGGGAAGTAAAACTATTTTATAATAAAACTAAGAGGAAAGGAGAGCCAAGATGGCGGCATGAGCAGAGCAGCGGAAATCTCCTCCCAAAACCACATATATCTATGAAAATATAACAAAGACAACTCCTCCTAGAATAAAGACCAGAGGACACAGGACAATATCCAGACCACATCCACACCTGCGAGAACCCAGCGCCTCATGAAGGGGGTAAGATACAAGCCCCAGCCCAGCAGGACCCAAGCACCCCTCCCCCCAGATCCCAGCAGGAGAACAGTAGGCAGAGCGAGGGAGACAGAGCCCAGGACTCCTGAACACCCAGCCCCAGCACTCCGGGCCAGAGCGCAGACACAGTGCGTGCGCAGAGCCCTGGATACTAGGGAAACAGGGCAGCAAGAAGAGTGAGTGGGTACCGGCGGTCTGGCACCAGAGGAAATAAGAAAAGTGAGCGGCCAATTTTTTTTTTTTTGCTCTTTTGTTTTGGCGAGCGCTTTTTGGAAGTCTTAAAGGGATAGGGACCCCAATACTAGGGAAACAGGGCAGCAAGACTGGTGAGCAGATGCCTGAGGATGGCACCGGAGAATAAAGAAAAATGAGCGGCCATTTATTATTTATTTATTTATTTAAATTAAAAAAAAATTTTTTTTGGGGGGGGGTTGTTTTGTTTTGGCGGGTGCTTTTTGGAAGTCTTAAAGGGGCAGGGCGGGACACTTAATCCAGAGGTAGGGAATCTGGGGATCTCTGGACACCCTAATCCCCTGGGCTGCAGGGAGCAGAGAGGCCCCTTACGGAGATAAATAGCCTCCCAGCAGCTCCTGCTCCAACGCGACTCCACCATTTTGGAGTAGCTGCCCGAGCCAGGCCACACCAACAGCAACAGTGGAGATTAACTCCATAGCAGCCGGGCAGGAAGCAGAAGCCCTGTCTGCGCGCAGCTGCGCAGCACAAGCCACTAGAGGTCGCTGTTCTCCCAGGAGAGGAGGGCCACAAACCAACAAGAAGGGAAGTTCTTCCAGCCGTCACTCGTCCCAGCTCTGCAAACTATTCCTATCACCATGAAAAGGCAAAATTACAGGCAGACAAAGATCACAGAGGAAACACCAGAGAAGGAGACAGACCTAACCAGTCTTCCTGACAAAGAATTCAAAATAAAAATCATAAACATGCTGACAGAGATGCAGAGAAATATGCAAGAGAAATGGGATGAAGTCCAGAGGGAGATCACAGATGCCAGGAAGGAGATTACAGAAATGAAACAAACTCTGGAAGGGTTTATAAGCAGAATGGATAGGATGCAAGAGGCCATTGATGGAATTGAAACCAGAGAACAGGAATGCATAGAAGCTGACATAAAGAGAGATAAAAGGATCTACAGGAATGAAACAATATTAAGAGAACTGTGTGACCAATCCAAAAGGAACAATATCCATATAATAGGGGTACCAGAAGAAGAAGAGAGAAGAAAAGGGATGGAAAGTATCTTGGAAGAAATAATTGCTGAAAACTTGCCCAAACTGGGGGAGGAAATAATCGAACAGACCACGGAAATACACAGAACCCCCAACAGAAAGGATCCAAGGAGGACAACACCAAGACACATAATAATTAAAATGGCAAAGATCAAGGACAAGGACAGAGTTTTAAAGGCAGCTAGAGAGAAAAAGGTCACCTATAAAGGAAAACCCATCAGGCTAACATCAGACTTCTCAACAGAAACCCTACAGGCAACAAGAGAATGGCATGATATATTTAATGCAATGAAACAGAAGGGCCTTGAACCAAGGATACTGTATCCAGCACGACTATCATTCAAATATGATGCTGGGATTAAACAATTCCCAGACAAACAAAAGCTGAAGGAATTTGCTTCCGACAAACCACCTCTACAGGACATCTTACAGGGACTGCTCTAGATGGGAGCACTCCTAGAAAGAGTACAGAATGAAACACCCAACATATGAAGAATGGAGGAGGAGGAGTAAGAAGGGAGAGAAGAAAATAATCTCCAGATAGTGTATATAACAGCTCAATTAGCGAGCTAAGGTAGGCAGTAAGATACTAAAGAGGCTAACCTTGAACCTTTGGTAACCACGAATTTAAAGCCTGCAATTGCAATAAGTACATATCTTTCAATAGTCACCCTAAATATTAATGGACTGAATGCACCAATCAAAAGACATAGAGTAATAGAATGGATAAAAAAGCAAGACCCATCTATATGCTGCTTACAAGAAACTCACCTCAAACCCAAAGACATGTACAGACTAAAAGTCAAGGGATGAAAAAACATATTTCAGGCAAACAACAGCGAGAAGAAAGCAGGGGTTGCAGTACTAATATCAGACAAAATAGACTTCAAAACAAAGAAAGTATCAAGAGATAAAGAAGGACACTACATAATGATAAAGGGCGCAGTCCAACAAGAGGATATAACCATTATAAATATATATGCACCCAATACAGGAGCCCCAGCATATGTGAAACAAATACTAACAGAACTAAAGAAGGAAATAGACTGCAATGCATTCATTCTAGAAGACTTCAACACACCACTCACCCCAAAGGATAGATCCACCGGGCAGAAAATAAGTAAGGACACAGAAGCACTGAACAACACAGTAGAGCAGATGGACCTAATAGACATCTACAGAACTCTACATCCAAAAGAAACAGGATACACATTCTTCTCAAGTGCACATGGAACATTCTCCAGAATAGACCACATACTAGGCCACAAAAAGAGCCTCAGTAAATTCCAAAAGATTGAAATCCTACCAAACAACTTTTCAGACCACAAAGGCATAAAACTAGAAATAAACTGTACAAAGAAAGCAAAAAGGCTCACAAACATATGGAGGCTTAACAACATGCTCCTAAATAATCAGTGGATCAATGACCAAATCAAAATGGAGATCCAGCAATATATGGAAACAAATGACAACAACAACACTAAGCCCCAACTTCTGTGGGACACAGAAAAAGCAGTCTTAAGAGGAAAGTATATAGCAATCCACGCATATTTAAAAAAGGAAGAACAATCCCAAATGAATGGTCTAATGTCACAATTATCGAAATTGGAAAAACAAGAACAAATGAGGCCTAAGGTCAGCAGAAGGAGGGACATAATAAAGATCAGAGAAGAAATAAATAAAATTGAGAAGAATAAAACAATAGCAAAAATCAATGAAACCAAGAGCTGGTTCTTTGAGAAAATAAACAAAATAGATAAGCCTCTAGCCAGACTTATTAAGAAGAAAAGAGAGTCAACACAAATCAACAGTATCAGAAACGAGAAAGGAAAAATCACGACGGACCCCACAGAAATACAAAGAATTATTAGAGAATACTATGAAAACCTATATGCGAACAAGCTGGGAAACCTAGGAGAAATGGACAACTTCCTAGAAAAATACAACCTTCCAAGACTGACCCAGAAAGAAACAGAAAATCTAAACAGACCAATTACCAGCAACGAAATTGAAGCAGTAATCAAAAAACTACTAAAGAACAAAAGCCCCAGGCCAGATGGATTTACCTCGGAATTTTATGAGACATACAGGGAAGACATAATATCCATTCTCCTTGAAGTTTTCCGAAAAATAGAGGAGGAGGGGATACTCCCAAACTCATTCTATGAAGCTAACATCACCCTAATACCAAAACCAGGCAAAGACCCCACCAAAAAAGAAAACTACAGACCAATATCCCTGATGAACGTAGATGCAAAAATACTCAACAAAATATTAGCAAACCGAATTCAAAAATACATCAAAAAGATCATACACCATGACCAAGTGGGATTCATCCCAGGGATGCAAGGATGGTACAACATTCAAAAGTCCATCAACTTCATCCACCACATCAACTAAAAGAAAGACAAAAACCACATGATCATCTCCATAGATGTTGAAAAAGCATTTGACAAAGTTCAACATCCATTCATGACAAAAACTCTCAGCAAAATGGAAATAGAGGGCAAGTACCTCAACATAATGAAGGCCATATATGATAAACCCACAGCCAACATTATATTGAACAGTGAGAAGCTGAAAGCTTTTCCTCTGAGATCGGGAACTAGACAGGGATGCCCACTCTCCCCACTGTTATTTAACATAGTACTGGAGGTCCTAGCCACGGCAATCAGACAAAACAAAAAAATACAAGGAATCCAGATTGGTAAAGAAGAAGTTAAACTGTCACTATTTGCAGATGACATGATACTGTACATAAAAAACCCTCAAGAATCCATCCCAAAACTACTAGAACTGACACCGAAATACAGCAAAGTTGCAGGATACAAAATCAACACACAGAAATCTGTGGCTTTCCTATACACTAACAATGAACCAACAGAAAGAGAAATCAGGAAAACAACTCCATTCACAATTGCATCAAAAAAAAATAAAATACCTAGGAATAAACCTAACCAAGGAAGTGAAAGACCTATACTCTGAAAACTACAAGTCACTCTTAAGAGAAATTAAAGGGGACACTAACAGATGGAAACTCATCCCATGCTCATGGCTAGGAAGAATTAATATCGTCAAAATGGCCATCCTGCCCAAAGCAATATACAGATTTGATGCAGTCCCTATGAATCTACCAGCAACATTCTTCAATGAACTGGAACAAATAATTCAAAAATTCATATGGAAACACCAAAGACCCCGAATAGCCAAAGCAATCCTGAGAAAGAAGAATAAAGTAGGGGGGAATCTCACTCCCCAACTTCAAGCTCTACTATAAAGCCATAGTAATTAAGACAATTTGGTACTGGCACAAGAACAGAGCCACAGACCAGTGGAACAGACTAGAGACTCCAGACATTAACCCAGACAGATATGGTCAATTAATATTTGATAAAGGAGCCATGGACATACAATGGAGAAATGACAGCCTCTTCAACAGATGGTGCTGGGAAAACTGGACAGCTACATGTAGGAGAATGAAACTGGACCATTGTCAACCCCATATACAAAAGTAAACTCAAAATGGATCAAAGACCTGAATGTAAGCCATGAAACCATTAAACTCTTGGAAGAAAACATAGGCAAAAACCTCTTATACATAAAAATGAGTGACCTCTTCTTGAACATATCTCCCCAGGCAAGGAAAACAACAGCAAAAATGAGTAAGTGGGACTATATTAAGCTGAAAAGCTTCTGTACAGCAAAAGACACCATCAATAGAACAAAAAGGAACCCTACAGTATGGGAGAATATATTTGAAAATGACACATCCAATAAAGGCTTGACGTCCAGAATATATAATGAGCTCACACGTCTCAACAAACAAAAAACAAATAACCCAATTAAAAAATGGGCAGAGGAACTGAACAGACAGTTCTCCAAAACAGAAATACAGATGGCCAATAGACACATGAAAAGATGCTCCACATCGCTAATTATCAGAGAAATGCAAATTAAAACTACAATGAGGTATCACCTCACACCAGTAAGGATGGCTGCCATCCAAAAGACAGAGAACAACAAATGCTGGTGAGGCTGTGGAGAAAGGGGAACCCTCCTACACTGCTGGTGGGAATGTAAGTTAGTTCAACCGTTGTGGAAAGCAGTATGGAGGTACATCAAAATGCTCAAAACAGACCTACCATTTGACACAGGAATTGCACTCCTAGGAATTTACCCTAAGAATGCAGCAATCAAGTATGAGAAAGATCAGTGCACCCCTATGTTTATTGCAGCACTATTTACAATAGCCAAGAATTGGAAGCAACCTAAATGTCCATCGATAGATGAATGGATAAAGAAGATGTGGTACATATACACAATGGAATACTACTCAACCATAAGAAAAGGGCAAATCCAACCATTTGCAGCGACATGGATGGAGCTGGAGGGTATTATGCTCAGTGAAACAAGCCAAGCGGAGAAAGAGAAATACCAAATGATTTCACTTATCTGTGGAATATAAGAACAAAGGAAAAACTGAAGGAACAAAACAGCAGCAGAATCACAGAACTCAAGAATGGACTAACAGGTACCAAAGGGAAAGGGACTGGGGAGGATAGGTGGGTAGGGAAGGATAAGGGGGGGGAGAAGTAGGGGGGTATTAAGATTAGCATGCATGGGGGGGTAGGAGAAAAGGGAGGGCTGTACAACACAGAGAAGGCAAGTAGTGATTCTACAACATTTTGCTATGCTGATGGACAGTGACTGTAAAGGGGTTTATAGGGGGGACCTGGTATAGGGGAGAGCCTAGTAAACATAATATTTGTCATGTAAGTGTAGATTAATGATACAAAAAAGAAGAAGGCAGTTCCTGTGCGGTGACCTCCAATGTGTTCTACACAATGGTATAAAGGGCATATAAAAGTGTAGGCAAAGGGTCTGTTTGTGTTTATACACAGGATCAAAGCCTAATTTGGCTACCCTGAAAATGAACTAAGATACGATATGAAAAAAACTTCCAACATCAGCACTCTCTGGAAGACTCATACCAGAAGATGATCATCAAAAAACCCCAACAAAGATCCACGCACTGCTACAGTGGAGATGCACTCATCCCACCAGTTCCTGGACTTGCCATGGGAATGAAGAAGGAGATATCTAAGCTGGCCTGTGCATACAGTAAAACAACAAATTTGACTGGATCTATACTGTTGGAACTCAACCAAGAATTAGGAGAAGTGCAAATTGTAGCGCTCCAAAATCTTACAACTACAGACTATTTACTGTTAAAAGAACGTATGGGATGTGAACAGTCCCCAGGAATGGGTTGTTTTAATTTGTCTGATTTCTCTCAGACCGTTCAAGTTCATTTGGACAATATCCACCATATCATAGCTAAGTTTTCACAAATGCCTAAGGTGCCTAACTGGTTTTGTTGGTTTCACTGGAGATGACTGGTAGTTACAGGTATGCTTTGATTATGTAACTATACTCCTATTATGTTAATGTGTGTGCGCAATTAGTAGTTTAAAACCTATACATGCTGAACTTACTCTACAAGAAGATATGTCAAATAAATAATCAATCTTCCCATGTTTCCTTCCGCCTGCTACTTCTATAGCTTTTCTTCTTCCTTCCTAATTACAACTCTTAAATAGAATTCGTGCCTCATATCAAATTTACCGAGTATCATAATTCTTCCAAGTGGTAAAGATACCTCAAGACAAATGCTGGGCATAGAAGCCACAGGGCATAAATATGCAAAGAAGTAAAAAGCTAACCTTTTCAAACAATAAGGCTTCTCTCTCACTTACCAACTTTTCATTTCCCTGTATGGCCCCAGAAGATGACTGGTTAGCCAGAGACGGGTAAGATTCCTCAAGGGAGGAACAACCTAAGACAGGCGCAGTCGCAAGGGGGCCATCAGGTGAGAAATTGGGGATCAACAGAGGTGAGGCTTAGAAGCTCACCCCCCCTTTCTGAGAGAAGTCTACTGCATACGTGGATGTTGTATTGCCCTTGTCTAGCTTGGATTAACATATAGTCTACAGGCACACACCTGATCATCTACATTTCCTCTCTTACAACACTAAACTGTTTTCTACCTTTATCTTGTATCTACCTACCACTTCAGCATTTTATTAAAAATAATAATAATAAAGAGAGAAATGTGGTATTCACATATAAATCAAGTATAAAAATCAAATGAGTATTCATATTTGAACTGAATGTTTATAGTTCATAACGCATGAGCAAAACCGAAGGTTTCTGTGATGACTGTCCTTGTACTGTTCACCATGTAAGAACTTATTCACTAAGTAAGAATTTGTTCTCCATGTAAGAACTTGTTTGTTATGCCTCAGAAGACTGGAGACTAATGAAAATTAGGCTTGGGGTGGATTAATGATTGGGCATTGAGCATTGACTCCCCTATACAGAATTTTATTGTTGTTAACAACCATTTGATCAATAAATATGAGAGATGCCCTCACAAAAAAAAAAGAAAGTACACACTTCCAATTGTAAAATAAATAAGTAACCGGGATGTAATGTATAGCATAAGGAATATAGTCAAAATATTGTAACAACTTGGTATGGTGATAGCTGGTACCTAGAATTATCATGTATATAAATGTTGAATCACTGTGTTGTACACCTGAAACTAATGTAATGTAATACTGTGTGTCAACTACCCTTCAATAAAAAATAATTATCTACAAAAAAAAAAAAACAAAAAAAAACTAAGAGGTTATTTGCCTTTTTATTTTTATCTTCTCATGAGAATATGATGGGATTTTCCAGAGGCTCCATGACATGTGATGATGTCATCACTCTGAAGGCAATGGAATGTGAACTTGTATGTTTTAGTGTTTTGTATCTTTGTTTTTATTTCTAATCAGAAATACATGTAATCTTCTACAAAAGCTCTGAAAATGTTTAAGAGAATAAAGGGAAAGGGAGAACAGGGAACATTTTGAGGTCATGTATTATTCAAATTCTCAGAAAATGCTTATCTAACTTTATAGAAAAACTTTTAACAACATTGTTAACAAAAAGAAAAATGGACTGACAAGTTTCATTTCTCATCTACAATAGAGTTGAAAGTAAAGAGATATCATATAGCTGGATAAAGATTAGTAATATTCAAGAATAAACCTTAAAATATATTATCATCTTTAAGAGTTACCAAAAACAATTTCAATTACAGTCAATTATGTATTAATTGATAAATATAAATTCTGAACACTATGCTTTTCACTGCTTGAGAAACTGGTTCTATTTTTCTAAGATCTCTGTAGAAAGATAGATTCAGTGTATGTTACACTTGCAAGAGATTGAGAGCCACAGTTGTATAAATATATAATGCTTGAATTATTGGTTCTTATAAATAAAGATGGGCGTATAAGCAAATTATTTTTTAGACTTTTAACAATATTTTATATCTTCATTATAGACAGGGACAAATACAAATGTGAAATTTCCTAATTACTATTTACTTACTACTTTTTTATTATTACTATTATTACTTATTTCAAGCATAATTCAACTTCTAAATTGCTTATTCTATGTTATATGGATTTTAAAGTTTGATCAGAATAGTAATATACAAACACCTTTTTTTACAGTGAATTGTCACATAGCTGACATAAAACATAAATTCAATGACAGAAAATACTAACAAAAAATAAGCTGTAATTCATCACAGTTAATTCAGGCACTAGTACACAATTATTAAAATAATACAATATTTTATTTTAGTGGCACAACAGGTAAATTCAATCTAAAGGGTGAGAGAAAACTTTCAGAGGGAAGAAAGTAAATTTATCATGTTTGAAAGTAAAATATCAAACATGTATAAGAAATCTCTTACACTCTGCATTCATCAAGACACAAGAGTTCAACAGAAGAGTACTAAAAAAAAAAGACAAAAGGGCTCTTTAGGAACTGGTTTGGTTACTGCCACAATGAAAAATAAATAAAAACAAAAGGAAACAGATTATAAAGCTCATCAGATTCGTTTGAATAATAATTTGAAGTAATCTCAGGGCTCTACACAGTTAAAAAATATCTAGTTTCCTCAACTGAGTGGAGTAAAATGGAAAAGGCACTTACTTTCTACTAGTAGATTGTAAACCTCATTCATTAAGGGATACTCAGTTTGGGGGAGTAAAAAGTATGAAAAATAAAATGCTTTAAGAAGTTCCATTTGGACAATCTCATGCATTATGACAAACTAGACTGATGGCTAAAGGTGTTCTTAATTAAGTTCTTAATCCTATCTGCTTTAATAAAGGTCACTTTCTTGGAAAATGAAAGTCGATTATGCTAAAATACTTATATGAAGTGCTACAGTGTGAATATTTCCTGTAAGAATGCTTGAGTTACAGGATTCTCTTCTGATACACAGGCTCTTCCCTGAAAAAGCAAGGGTAGGTGGCAGGGTGCCCCTGAAGGATGAGGTCATTTCTGGTAAGTAGGAAGCTGCGTGGAAATCTGAACTAAGGTGGTGGGTCTGATCAGGAGCTCGGAGGGGTTCAGCCACCTAAGACTGGGCTACTGGGAGTAGAACTATTACAAAGCTACATGCCAGGTGCAGGAGACCAGAGCTGGAAAGGGTGATTCCTATGGCAGATGACAAGCTACAGATGGGGAAGGGGCACTCTGAGTCAGACCGTCATCCATCACGGCCCATGCACTGAGCCTTTAGAGAAGGCTTATTCGAATACTTCCACTTGCCTCAGGTCTGTGGCAGAACAGAAGGGCAAGGCCATTCATCCCATCCATTCATTCATGGAGAAGCAGCTTCTCACCAAGGCCACCATGGGGCTGTCTTTTTCTATGAGGAAAGGATTTTTAAATTCTGGGTCCTATTTTTTCTATTAAGTACATTAATCCCCCTAAAATTTTGCCTTTACTATTAATTAAGTTAGCAAATGTTTAATAGAAATGTTAATTTCAAATAGTAACTCATATGGACAGTGCTACATGCTATAGAGTGATGTTACTCAGTTTCATCCCAGCTTATGTTTAAATGATCATAAAATGCAGATTTTTTTGTTATACTTTAAGACTCTAAGTAGAAACACTGATAATGGTATCCTATGTTTATAAACAAACTTTGCAAAACTTGTTTGTAAAGGTCCCAAAAGTAGAAATTTTAGGCTTTGGAGCCATACAGTCACTGCTACAACCTTTTAATTTTGCCATTGTAGTAAAAGAGCAGCCACAGACAATACACAAATGAATGAATGGGTGTGTTCCAACACAACTTCACTTACCAAAATGGGCAAACCAGATTTGACTCACAGGCTTCAGTTTGCTGACCCGTGCTCTATACAATTTTGTAAAGTAGTTAACAAGGATATTATTACCCATCTTAAGGGTGAAGATACCTAATCTCAGGTAGTTAAAGCAAACCTGTAGATACACATGTGAACAAGACATTGTTTGTCCCTTGAATGGTGGTGCAGAGCCCTCTCTAACTGTGTGAGCTTGGCAGTCATTTAAGTGGCCTGCCTCACATAATCCCAGTATCTCACCACAAGGTTATTTGGATGATTAAATGAACATAACGCTATAAAACACTTACTGTAGTGATTGGCATATATTAAACACTTAGTGTATGTTTCACTATTACTGATTTATTATTAAGATAATTGGAACTGTAAATAAAATAAAGAAGAGAATAAAGATTCCCCTCCTGAGTTCTTAGGAAGGCAAGACAAGATTTCAAAATTCAATGAATAAGGATTTTAAAATGTGAGAGTTTCTGCTGTGAGAATAATGGGTAATAGGGTGAATAGCATGAGCAAATACTTAGGCATACAGGATGGCAGGGACTGTTCTGGGTCAGGGTGAGTGACAGAGCATGGCAGAGACGTGCTGTACATAATGGGGGTACAGGAAATAGAGCTTAAAGAAATAAAATGGAAAGCATCCAAAATGTCATTCTAAGAGGCATGGGCTTTCTACTGTCAGTCATAAAGAACTTGAAGTTTTAACCTACAGGATAACATGACTAAATAATACCTCCAGTAGAATTTTAAAAGATGGAAGGGAAAAGCTAATGGTTAGTGGCAGAATTTAAGACTATTGTTAACAGCCCAAGATGGAGATGATGGCTAGAGTAAGGCAGTGGGCATGAAAAACAGTCAGTATTTGTGGGAGCTCTACAGACTAGATTTAGTGATTTCTGTAGATGCAAGCTATCTCCCTGTTTAGACTGCAAACCACTTGAGTGTAGAAAGAAAGCCAGGCACTTTCCTCAAAGTGCCTGGCTTTATAATTTACTAGCTGTCTGAATCAGAGTCTGGACTAAAATATTTGTAGTTTGCTCATCTCTAGAGTAAAGATAATGCCCATCACCTTGCCATCCTCATACAGCTGTGACAATAAAAAATGATAACACATACATACTCAAATCATGACCACATAAATGTTTTTTCATAAAAGTTCTTGGCTTTTAGCCTAGTGAACCACAATTTTTCATGCATTCACCCATATTTGTTGAAAACCTACTATGTGCCAGTATACATACAAAAGATCAGCTAAGATATGGCGGCACCCAAATGTCACTGATTCTGAAGGCATCTCAGTCATTCTAATGAATTGTTCAGCTGCTGGTGGCCGGTGTTATTTATACCACCTCTTTTCTCTTTCATTCATGTCTTAGTTCCCACCTTGACATCATTTTATTGAACTTGACTACCTCCATCAGAAAATAGGGGGGAAAAAAGCAATAAAAGGAGATGAAGCTCAGCCTGTAGGCTAACTAAAATTAAGCATAGGAGAAAGAGAAGAAGAAAACTTATTGCTAAGAATGAGGCTTCTTTAAGTTTTAATGATCTGCAACAGATACAGCACAAATTAGTAGAGACAAATGAGTCATTTGCATAAGTACTTACATACACAAAAACCTACACTCCTTCACACAAAATCATAAAAGACACATTAAAAAAATTATAGCTCCTATTGACATTTTTCAATTAAGATAAAGATAAGGCAGCTAAGCGAATTGTTTTCTTCCAATTTTGTTGCTGCCTTTTTGAATTCTAGGAAAGGAAAAGGAAGCACTCCAACATAAAAAAGCATCCAGTTTTAGAAATGAATGTAGAAAACCCTTCAAATGAATAGTTGTAAAGATTGTTCTTAATTTTTTAATTCAAAATTTAGTGTTTTGAGGTTAAGTCTTATTGATGTTTTCTAATATACCATCAGATCGTATTAAATTTTTAAGGTTTTGCTTTGACATCCAGAAGTATTTATAACTGCATATTATTCTTCTAACAGATTTGATACACCAGATATAAACCTTTACCTCCTCTTCTAATACTCTCCAAGTTACATGAATAAATAATAAGCATTAAAATCTTGGGTAATTTCCCAAGAGGGCTATTGCTGAAACAGAGACCAACTTCATCTTCTTTCATGTCTATTAAAAGTCACAAATGAAAATCCCAGGTCACTCTTTGATAAATGCTATTTCTCCTATTGGCTTCCAACACAGTTAAACAATCTAACCTTGAGCCAAATGAGACAGCCCACAGAAATCTCTTCTGCTGCTTTCTCGGGTCACAACAGAAAACTGGCTTTACATTTAACTTCTTGCATGAATTTTCTAATGCAAAACTTACCTCTGATGTTTGAACCAGCAAGAAAAGTCAGCTCTAGCAACCAGTTGCAGTGCTCATATGTCATTCATCTTTGTACCTGCACATAGCCCCCTGCCCCCCTACCCCCACCCCTGCTTTCCCAGTAGTGTCAGCTCCTACGGGGTGTCTGGCAAACATCAGCTGACCTAAGTGAAGGGCTGAAATGGGTTCAAGGACTGACCTGCAAAAGCATTTCTTCATGTTGGGGATTATCAGAATCATAGGGCTCCCTGCGCAGTTTTTCCACATCTGCAATCAGGTTTCTGTACCCAACAATTTGCAGAAGGCAAGCCTGAAGAGAGATTCCCAACCTAAAATATTTAAAAATAGAAGAAACACACATGAGGAAAAATGAGACAAACTTTGGCATTCGTTCACTTGATGTATGCACAGCAGGAATTTTCATATTATACAATATTTAGGAAACAGAATGTATTTAATAGAAGCTCAATTTCTTACTGACGCTCCACATGGACAGTTGTGGAACTTGGCTACAATTTACCTTCATTCTGGCCTTTTCTTAAACCAAGCTGCAACAACGTGGCTTACAAAACAAAGGAGTTCTTTACGCAGGTGACTTGAAGGTAAGATGTAGAAAATATAGATGATAATGGGTTCTGAGGGATCACTCAGCCCCCCTAAGTGGGTATGTCAGAAACACTTTGGTAGGGTGTGTGTGTGTGTGTGTGTGTGTGTGTGTGTGGTGGAGAGAGTGAGAGGGATAGAGTGAGAGTGTATGTGTGCGTGTGTGTCTGTGAGACATAGAGAGAGAGAGGAATAGCTCTCAGGGGCTTAACTGCTTGAGCACATCTCTGATATATGAGGCAATGCCAAGAGACAGAACTCACTATTTTATAAAATTTCCCATTCCATTCCAACACTCTAGTTGTCTGAACAGTTTTTTAATGCTGTTTCAATATCTGCTTTCCTTTTTACCAAGTGGTTCAAATTCTGCTCTCTGCACAAGTTTCCATCTTTCCCCTGCCATGCTGACTTATTTTAAGATAGTGATTTTTGTATCTTCCAGTCTGATCTCCCAGGTTAAAAAAAAAACCCAGACCCTATTCCTTCAGTTCCCTTCAATGGAACAAGATTTCAGATGTTTTACCATCTTGCTCAGTCTTCTCTGAATGTACATTGTGTAATTAATGGTCCCCTTAAAACATCACCAGAACAGGAAACCATGTGGTAAGTGTGACACACAAAGGGGGTCATTACTTCCTGTGATCTGAATGCTGTTTTCCTCCTATAATGCAGAACGTAAAAGAGGGTCATGGAACATTACAAGTTTATTAAACTGGTGGCTAAATAACCACCAAGATCCTTTTTTCATATAAACTTTTTTTGTACATATAAATTTCATACAAAATTTTGTTGTACTTCTTTGATGTACATTTTTAAATCTAAAGGTAGTATTTCACATTTATTTATTTATTCCTGCTAAGTTCTTTATAGTCATTCACTTTTATGGTTCAAAATTGTTGAACATTGGCAATTTCATAAGATTTGGCCCAAGAGTTACTCCTATTCCTAATTCACTCACTAAATTTGAACGTTTTTGCTGCGGTTGAGGTCACTAGCATCACAATGACAGTGTCATCATCATCTTTTTTGAGGGGGAATGAGATGTATAGAGGTTAAGTCTAAAGTTGGGGGTTCTAGAGAACTGTAAGTTTTAGGACTGTATACTTCAAACACAAGGGGCAGTGTCAGATAACCTAGAACACTAAACTGAAATAAAACTGAACATTCATTCAAATGGCCCTTATAATTGCTTGTTACTATAGCACAAAAAAGCTAAGTCAGATATTTAAATTTAGGAGGGGCACAGTGGCATTGGTCATCCAGAAAAACCAGTGCAGGACTGACAAGGGATTTGATTTTGAAGGAAAGAAGAGAGTGGGAGGAATAAAACAGAAGGGAACAAGGGGATCCAGTTCAACTTTTACTGTAGTAATTCTTACCACGAGCATAAACAGCACTTGAAAAAAATGTAATTAAAACAAAGAAAGGCTGACAGTAACAATGGTTTGATAAATTATAAAATAGTTCTCCCAACCCACTCTATTTCTTGATTTTTTTCCACAAAATTAATTTAAAAAATCATTTTGTCAGTGTCACTCTAGAAAAAAAGCACTAAACTCCATATAGAGAGATAAAAACACAATGTAAAAACCTGTTAACTTTTTCTTTCCTAAAGGAAATCAAAGGAATATATGACAAGGAAATGCTGGTGAGTGAAACATAAAACTTTCGTAGGAGAGACAGAAAAGATTTGCCGTTAAATCGAATCCACTCTCTAAATACGACTGTAAGTCTAATATATCCCTCATGCCCAATTGTAGTCTTAAATTTGTGGCTCAATTTAAATTTGAAATTAATTGCTTTCTTATCACCTTCCCAGAGAAATAAAATTATGTCAGAAGGTTTCAAAAGACAATTACTGAATAATTAAATCACCTTTAATGGCTGAATAAGGAAAAGGAAGCTAGTCAACTGAAGTGTCTGCAGGAGAATGCCATGGAGACCACAAACAGTTTCATGATGAGGCCCAGTCAGCCGGTACCTAGAATCCCTCCAAGAGCAGAGCTGTGCAAAGTGCACTCTGACATTCCTTTCAACTAGAGCTCCTGACTTTGGCAATTAAAAGCCTTTCTCAACTGTAACATCTGAAGTTCTCATGTATACACATCTGAAAGACAGTTTGATTGTTACCTACCTAAACCGTCTCTAAATATATCTGTATGTGGAATTTATTCTACCCAATATCCTTATCCCAAAATCTTACTGAAAAATTTCTGCACCCAGTGGAAAATAAAAACCTAATTTTAAATGTCACGTACATTGCCAAATGCATTTTAATACTTCCAAGATGAGATGATTAAATTACAAAGTTCTAAAGTCTTCATATAAAAACCATCTCTCCCTCCCACACATGCCTGTCTTCTTGACAAGCATGTAGGAACTGTTTCCAAGACTATCAGCCTGTCATGGACTGAAGGAATATTCTTGATAGAGCATGCTCAGCTTAGGCACATTTATAATTTGAACATCTATTGTTAGTGTAAAACAGGCACTGTGTGGAGTGATTATTGATGAAGTGATTATCCCTTCATTTCATCTTCTGATAGCAGGGACATCCATCAAATTTCTTACATTCATTGCATCTCAGAAGCATAAGCATAAATCACAACAGAAGTACAAAGTTGCTGCTATTTACAAGGCACCTTTTTTTCTTTATTCTTGATCTGAAAGTCAAAACACTGCAGATGATTATTTGAGGGGAGGGAAGAGAGAGAGAATGAGCTCACTCGAATGCTGTAGAAATAGCCATTGGACCTGTGTTCTACATTTACAACATAAGAAACGTTCTTACTGTGGATTTATGTCGGGGTTAATTTTTTTCAATTCAATGATGTCTTCCACAGTTTTTTCAATACCATCAGGGTGAACACTCACTGAAGTCTGCAACAGCTGGAAAACATGTTTCAGTCAGTTCCCTTGTCATGAACACCAGTGGCTTCAGTGGGGTCTATTGAGATAGGGGCTTCAAGTATTTGCTTAAAGTTTCTATATAAAGAATCTAAACTATAAGCAAAACTTTATTTAGCATTTGAATTCTAGTAAATTTGATGTTTTCATAATGGGGGTAGTATAATTTTCCTTAAATAAGAAATACATAAAATTTTTAAGTCATTGTCATCTGTTTTAAGCTACTTACATTGAAATATTATATATATATATCTTTTTTTCTCATCCAACATACATGGTTCCCATTGTTAATGTGCATTATGTCTATGACTGAGTAAAGCATATGGGGGGACATAGTCTTAACGATGCCAAGACATAAGAAACCCAGATTTTCTCTTTTATCTAGATGTTTCACTCTGTGCTGTAAAAGTGGCTCCTTTGATTTTCTTGGAAAATCTTGAGTATAAAAATTAATGATTAGGATATTGAGGAAATACCAGAGAGTTAACACTTCTCTTATCTTCAAGGAATACTTATTTTATGATTTAAAACAGGGGTAAAAAAGATTAATTCAACAATGAAGTAATAAGTGCATCATAAATCTCTAGAAATTCACATACAGTGGCTGCTCTTGAGTCAAAAGTACAGTGGTTTGTGATGCAAACAATTCTTCCTTCTCAGTTTGCATTTGTTTTAATAACCAATGGTATATTTTTGTTTCTTAAAATTTTTACTGAAAAATATAGGAAAAATTTTACTTACTTTACTTTTTGAATCCCTCAGTGATGTTTCTGTAAGAGATAATAAAAAAGGTCATTCAAAAGTTATCCTTCACAAGTAGCTTAAAATAATGTACTGAAATGTAACATTGTATCCTCAACCCCACCAAGCTTACATTTTGCTAATTTCTTTGTTTCAAGCTTACCGATTTTCATGGTTCTAGAAGCACCAGGCTTGGTGTTGTAACAGATCCGTTGTAGTTCACATCTTCCTGTCAGCTTCCTCATTACAAATTTCAGGCAGCGCCACAGAAATTTACAGTAAAAATACAGGCACACATGGATCAACATTCTGTCAAAAACAAAAGACAGCACCCTTCCAACAGAATTCTAGAAGAGACTAGAAAGCACCCACCACCAGCAAGAAAAGGAGCCCAGAAGAAAACCAACCGTTAGACTTCTAAGTTTACAAGCATATTTCATTTTTCTAATCCCAAGTTATTTTTTCTAAGGTAGCTACGAAAATCCATCATTGGGAGGGAAGCCCAAGGTCTGTGTGGACAAACTTCCTATATGACTGCAATTTAATTTCCTAGTCAATTTAATAATCCAACAAACTGAGGGTGAGGCATGGGAATCCTTTCTTTTCCTACAAACATTTTGAAAAATAAATCAGAACCTCGATAACAGTATCCTTGGGGTTTAGAAGTGGTCTCTCCCTTAGATATGGGGCAAGAACATGCTATGGCCACGCTCCTCTCCAGCCTCTGCAGACAGCCTCCCAGCTTGCCCAGGTTCATTCCCAACCCCTTTCTAGTGGCTTCTTTTTTGTGGGGGTGGGAGGACACTATTTATTTCTTCCCCTGATCCCGTTCTTCCCTCCTTCCCTTTCTCTCCTTTGGGCGCTGTTGTCCTTGAGGACGTGGTTGTATGGCCACCTGTCTTCTCTACTAACCAATCCCGACACTTCTTGGACTTGCCAGAAGCCTCCTCACCAATTCACTGAACAAGCGTGCTGCCCTTTGGTCCCCCAACATTTTCTTTTTTTTTTGAGAGGGCATCTCTCATATTTATTGATCAAATGGTTAACAACAATAAAATTCTGTATAGGGGACTCAATGCTCAATGCACAATCATTAATCCACCCAAAGCCTAATTCTCGTCAGTCTCCAATCTTCTGAAGCATAACGAACAAGTTCTTACATGGTGAACAAATTCTTACATAGTGAATAAGTTCTTACATGGTGAACAGTACAAGGGCAGTCATCACAGAAACTTTCGGTTTTGATCACGCATTAGAACTATAAACAATCAGGTCAAATACGAATATTCATTTGATTTTTGTACTTGACATATGTGAATCCCACATTTCTCCCTTATTATTATTATTATTATATTTAATAAAATGCTGAAGTGGTAGGTAGATGCAAGATAAAGGTAGAAAACATAGTTTAGTGTTGTAAGAGAGCAAATGTAGATGATCAGGTGTGTGCCTGTAGACTATGTGTTAATCCAAGCTAGACCAGGGCAATAAAACATCCACGTATGCAGAAGATTTCTCTCAGAACAGGGGGTGGTGAGGTTCTAAGCCTTACCTCTGTTGATCCCCAATTTCTCACCTGATGGCCCCCTTGCGACTGCGCCTGTCTTAGGTTGTTCCTCCCTTAAGGAATCTTACCCATCTCTGGCTAACCAGTCATCTTCCGGGGCCATACAGGGAAATGTAAAGTTGGTAAGTGAGAGAGAAGCCATATTGTTTGAAAAGGTTAGCTTTTTACTTCTTTGCATATTTATGCCCTGTGGCTTCTATGCCCAGCATTTGTCTTGAGGTATCTTTTCCACTTGGAGGAATTATGATACTGGGTAAATTCTATATGAGGCACGAATTCTATTTAAGGGTTGTAATTAGGAAGGAAGAAGAAAAGCTACAGAAGTAGCAGATGGAAGAAAACATGGGAAGATTGATTATTTCTTTGACATATCTTCTTGTAGAGTAACTTCAGCATGTATAGGTTTTAAACTACTAATTAAATTGTGCACACACATTAACATAATAGGAATACAGTTACATAACCAAAGCAGACCTATAATTACCAGCCATCTCCAGTGAAACCAAGAAAACCAGTTAGGCATCCTAGGCGTTTGTGAAAATTTATCTATGATATGATGGATATTGTCCAACTGAACTTCAACAGTCTGAGAGAAATCAGACAAGTTAAAACAACCCATTCCTGGGAACTGTTCACATCCCATATGTTCTTTTAACAGTAGATAGTTGGTAGTTGTGAGATTTTGGAGCGCTACAACTTGCACTTCTCCTAATTCTTGGTTGAGTTCCAACAAGTAGTGATTCTACAACATTTCGCTATGCTGATGGACAGTGACTGTAAAGGGGCTTATAGGGGGGACCTGGTATAGGGGAGAGGGGAGAACCTAGTAAACATAATATTTTTCATGTAAGTGTAGATCCAGTCAAATTTGTTGTTTTACTGTATGCATAGGCCAACTTAGATATCTCGTTCTTCATTCCCATGGCAAGTTCAGGAACCAGTGGGATGAATGTAGCTACAACTGTAGCAGCGCCTGGATCTTTGTTGAGGTTTTTTGATGATCATCTTCTGGTATGAGTCTTCCAGAGAGTGCTGATGTTGGAAGTTTTTTTCATATCGTATCTTAGTTCATTTTCAGGGTAGCCCAATTAGGCTTTAATCCTCTGTATAAACACAAACAGACCCTTTGCCCACACTTTGATATGCCCTTTATACCATTGTGTAGAACTCATTGGAGGTCACCACACAGGAACTGCTTTTTTTTTTTGTTATCATTAATCTACACTTACATGAAGAATATTATGTTTACTAGGTTCTCCCCTCTCCCCTATACCAGGTCCCCCCTATAAGCCCCTTTACAGTCACTGTCCATCAGCATAGCAAAATGTGGTAGAATCACTACTTGTCTTCTCTGTGTTGTACAGCCCTTCTCTATCTTCCACCCCCCCCATTATGCATGCTAATCTTAATACCCTCCTTCTTCTTACCCCCCTTATCCCTCCCTACCCACCCATACTCCCCAGTCCCTTTCCTTTGGTACCTGTTAGTCCATTCTTGGGTTCTGTGATTCCGCTTCTGTTTTGTTCCTTCAGTTTTTCCTTTGTTCTTATACTTCACAGATGAGTGAGATCATTTGGTATTTCTCTTTCCCACTTGGCTTATTTCACTGAGCATAATATCCTTCAGCTCCATTCATGTTGCTGCAAATGGTAGGATTTGCTCTCTTCTTATGGCTGAGTAATATTCCATTGTGTATATGTACCACTTCTTCTTTATCCATTCATCTACCGATGGACATTTAGGTTGCTTCCAATTCTTGGCTATTGTAAATAGTGCTGCGATAAACATAGGGGTGCATCAGTCTTTTTCAAACTTGATTGCTGCGTTCTTAGGGAAAATTCCTAGGAGTGCAATTCCTGGGTCAAATGGTAAGTCTGTTTTGAGCATTTTGATGTACCTCCATACTGCTTTCCACAATGGTTGAACTAATTTACATTCCCACCAGCAGTGTAGGAGGGTTCCCCTTTCTCCACAGCCTCGCCAACATTTGTTGTTGTTTGTCTTTTGGATGGTAGCCATCCTTACTGGTGTGAGATGATACCTCATTGTAGTTTTAATTTGCATTTCTCTGATAATTACCGACGTGGAGCATCTTTTCATTTGTCTGTTGGCCATCTGTATTTCTTTTTTGGAGAACTGTCTGTTCAGTTCCTCTGCCCATTTTTTAATTGGATTATTTGCTTTTTGTTTGTTGAGGCGTGTGAGCTCTTTATATATTTTGGACGTCAAGCCTTTATCAGATCTGTCATTTACAAATATATTCTCCCATACTGTAGGGTTCCTTTTTGTTCTATTGATGGTGTCCTTTGCTGTACAGAAGCTTTTCAGCTTAATATAGTCCCACTTGTTCATTTTTGCTGTTGTTTTCCTAGCCCGGAGAGATGTTCAAGAAGAGGTCACTCATGTTTATGTCTAAGAGGTTTTTGCCTATGTTTTCTTCCAAGAGTTTAATGGTTTCATGACTTGCATTCAGGTCTTTGATCCATTTTGTATTTACTTTTGTATATGGGGTTAGACAATGGTCCGGTTTCATTCTCCTACATGTAGCTGTGCAGTTTTGCCAGCACCATCTGTTGAAGAGACTGTCATTTCGCCATTGTATGTCCATGGCTCCTTTATCAAATATTAAATGACCATATATGTTTGGGTTAATGTCTGGAGTCTCTAGTCTGTTCCACTATTCTGTGGCTCTGTTCTTGTGCCAGTACCAAATTGTCTTTATTACTATGGCTTTATAATAGAGCTTGAAGTTGGGGACTGAGATCCCCCCTACTTTATTCTTCTTTCTCAGGATTGCTTTGGCTATTCGGAGTCTTTGGTGTTTCCATATGAATTTTTGAATTATTTGTTCCAGTTCATTGAAGAATGTTGCTGGTAATTTGATAGGGATTTCATCAAATCTGTATATTACTTTGGGCAGGATGGCCATTTTGACGATATTAATTCTTCCTAGTCACGAGCATGGGATGAGTTTCCATTTGTTAGTGTCCCCTTTAGTTTCTCTTAAGAGTGACTTGTAGTTTTCAGAGTATAGGTTTTTCACTATTTTGGTTACGTTTATTCCTAGGTATTTTATTCTTTTTGATGCAGTTGTGAATGGAATTGTTTTCCTGATTTCTCTTTCTATTGGTTCATTGTTGGTGTATAGGAAAGCTACTGATTTCTCTGTGTTAATTTTCTACCCTGCAACTTTGCTGTATTCCGATATCAGTTCTAGTAGTTTTGGGGTGGAGTCTTTTGGGTTTTTTAGGTACAATATCATGTCAACTGCAAATAGTGACAGTTTAACTTCTTCTTTACCAATATGGATTCCTTGTATTTCCTTGTTTTGTCTGATTGCCGTGGCTAGGACCTCCAGTACTATGTTAAATAACAGTGGGGAGAGTGGGCATCCCTGTCTAGTTCCCGATCTCAGAGGAAATGCTTTCAGCTTCTAGCTGTTCAATATAATGTTGGCTGTGGGTTTTTCATAGATGGCCTTTATTATGTTGAGGTACTTGCCCTCTATTTCCATTTTGCTGAGAGTTTTTATCATGAATGGATGTTGAACTTTGTCAAATGCTTTTTCAGCATCTATGGAGATGATCATGTGGTTTTTGTCTTTCTTTTTGTTGATGTGGTGGATGATGTTGATGGACTTTTGAATATTGTGCCATCCTTGCATCCCTGAGATGAATCCCACTTGGTCATGGTGTATGATCCTTTTGATGTATTTTTGAATTCGGTTTGCTAATATTTTGTTGAGTATTTTTGCATCTACGTTCATCAGGGATATTGGTCTGTAGTTTTCTTTTTTGGTGGGGACTTTGCCTGGTTTTGGTATTAGGGTGATGTTAGCTTCATAGAATGAGTTTGGGAGTATCCCCTCCTCTTCTATTTTTTGGAAACCTTTAAGGAGAATGGGTATTATGTCTTCCCTGTATGTCTGATAAAATTCCGAGGTAAATCCATCTGGCCCGGGGGTTTTGTTCTTTGGTAGTTTTTTGATTACCGCTTCAATTTCATTGCTGGCAATTGGTCTGTTTAGATTTTCTGTTTCTTTCTGGGTCAGTCTTGGAAGGTTGTATTTTTCTAGGAAGTTGTCCATTTCTCCTAGGTTTCCCAGCTTGTTAGCATATAGGTTTTCATAGTATTCTCTAATAATTCTTTGTATTTCTGTGGGGTCCGTCGTGATTTTTCCTTTCTCTTTTCTAATTCTGTTGATTTGTGTTGACTCTCTTTTCCTCTTAATAAGTCTGGCTAGAGGCTTATCTATTTTGTTTATTTTCTCGAAGAACCAGCTCTTGGTTTCATTGATTTTTGCTATTGTTTTATTCTTCTCAATTTTATTTATTTCTTCTCTGATCTTTATTATGTCCCTCCTTCTGCTGACCTTAGGCCTCATTTGTTCTTCTTTTTCCAATTTCGATAATTGTGACATTAGACCATTCATTTAGGATTGTTCTTCTTTCTTTAAGTATACCTGGAGTGCTATATACTTTCCTCTTAAGACTGCTTTTGCTGTGTCCCACAGAAGTTGGGTCTTAGTGCTGTTGTTGTCATTTGTTTCCATATATTGCTGGATCTCCATTTTGATTTGGTCATTGATCCATTGATTATTTCGGAGCGTGTTATTAAGCCTCCATGTGTTTGTGAGCCTTTCTGCTTTCTTTGTACAGTTTATTTCTAGTTTTATGCCTTTGTGGTCTGAAAAGTTGTTTGGTAGGATTTCAATCTTTTGGAATTTACTGAGGCTCTTTTTGTGGCCTAGTATGTGGTCTATTCTGGAGAATGTTCCATGTGCACTTGAGAAGAATGTGCATCCTGTTTCTTTTGGATGTAGAGTTCTGTAGATGTCTATTAGGTCCATCTGTTCTAGTGTGTTGTTCAGAGCCTCTGTGTCCTTACTTGTTTTCTGTCTGGTGGATCTGTCCTTTGGAGTGAGTGGTGCGTTGAAGTCTCCCAGAATGAATGCATTGCAGTCTATTTCCTCCTTTAGTTCTGTTAGTATTTGTTTCAGATATGTTGGTGCTCTTGTATTGGGTGCATATATATTTATAATGGTTATATCCTCTTGTTGGACTGAGCCCTTTATCATTATGTAATGTCCTTCTTTGTCTTTTGTTACTTTATTTTGAAGTCTGTTTTGTATGATACTAGTATTGCAACACCTGCTTTTTTTCTCTCTGTTGTTTGCATGAAATATCTTCTTCCATCCCTTGACTTTAAGTCTGTGCATGTCTTTGGGTTTGAGGTGAGTGTCTTGTAAGCAGCATATGGATGGATCTTGCTTTTTTATCCATTCTATTACTCTGTGTCTTTTGATTGGTACATTCAGTCCATTTACATTTATTGTGATTATTGAAAGGTATGTACTTATTGCCATTGCAGGCTTTAAGTTTGTGGTTACCAAAGGTTCAGGGTTAGCTTATTTACTATCTTACTGTCTAACTTAACTCGCTTGTTGAGCTATTGTAAACATGGTCTGATGATTCTTTATTTCTCTCCCTTCTTATTCCTCCTCCTCCCTTCTTTATATGTTAGGTGTTTTGTTCTGTGCTCTTTTTAGGAGTGCTCCCATCTAGAGCAGTCCCTGTAAGATGCCCTGTAGAGGTGGTTTGTGGGAGGCAAATTCCCTCAACTTCTGTTTGTCTGGGAATTGTTTAATTCCTCCTTCATATTTAAATGATAGTCGTGCTGGATACAGTAGTCTTGGTTCAAGGCCCTTCTGTTTCATTGCATTAAGTATATCATGCCATTCTCTTTTGGCCTGTAGGGTTTCTGTTGAGAAGTCTGATGATAGCCTGATGGGTTTTCCTTTGTAGGTGACCTTTTTTTCCTCTCTGGCTGCCTTTAATACTTTGTCCTTGTCTTTGATCTTTGCCATTTTAATTATTATGTGTCTTGATGTTGCCCTTCTTGGATCCCTTGTCATGGGAGTTCTGTGTACCTCTGTGGTCTGAGAGGCCATGTCCTCCCCTAGTTTGGGGAAGTTTCCAGCAATTGTTTCTTCAAAGACACTTTCTACCCCCTTGTCTCCCTCTTCTTCTTCTGGTACCCATATAATGCGTATATTGTTCCTTTTAGATTGGTCACTCAGCTCTCTTAGAATTCTTTCATTCCTGGAGATTCTTTTATCTCTCTCTGCATCAGCTTCTCTGCGTTCCTGTTCTCTGTTTTCTAGCCCATTAATGGTCTCTTACATCTCGTCCATTCTGTTTTGAAGTCCTTCCAGAGCTTGTTTTATTTCTGTATTCTCCTTCCTTAGTTCTTGCATATTTCTCTGCAAGTCCATCAGTATGGTTATGACTTTTGTTTTGAAATCTTTTTCAGGAAGACTGGTTAAATCTATCTCCCCAGTTTCCTTCTCAGGGGAAGATGTAGCAGATGCCAAAGCTGTCTGGGTTAGTCTTGTCTGGATCAAACTTTTTTGCCTTTTCATGTTGGTAGGTGCTATTGACTGTCAGCTGGGAGAGCCAAACTTCCACTTGCTACTGGCCTTTCTTTACTGGGACAACTGAGATCCCTAGTGGCTTGTGTTTGGCAATTGCATGTAGACTGGGTCTTTGTGTCTTGCCTGGCCGGTATTGAGGAAGCTCCCTTGCTGAGGGCGTGGCCAGCCACTGGCTGCTTCTCTGCTATATCCGTGCCCCGGAGGGGTAATGGACGGGGGGCTGTTTGGCTGTTTACCTCCATGAGGGGTCTCAGAGCTGTTGCCCAGGGGGTTAGTGCTCCCGGGTTTCCCTGGAATTTCCAGCTTCTGGACTGTGACCTGGGTTGTTTCTGTCCAGCTGTTGCATCTCTGCCCCTTTAAGACTTTCAAAAAGCACTCGCTTTTCTTTGTCACAGGGGCATCAGCTTCGGGACCCGCTCAGAGGTCTTGCTGCCCTGTTTCCCTAGTTTCCAGCCCTCCACGCATGCACTGTGTCTGCGCTCTGGTACAGATGACTAGGGCTGGGCGTTTAGCAGTCCTGGGCTCCCTCTCCCTCCCCGCTCCGACTCCTCTCCTCCTGCCGGGAGCTGGGGTGAGGGGCGCTCGGGTCGCACATGGCCGGTGCTTGTATCTTACCCCTTTCACCAGTCGCTGGGCTCTCACACGTGTGGATGTAGTCTGGCTGTTGTCCTGTGTCTTCTGGTCTCTCTTTTAGGATTAGTTGTATTTGTTGTATTTTCAAAAATATATATGTTTTTGGGAGGAGATTCCCACTGTCCTACTCATGCCACCATATTGGCTCCGCCTCCCAACATTCTTTCATTTATACTTTCCCCAAACCTCACCTCCTGGCAAGTTTGTTTCTAGCTTCTGCTAAACAAATTTTCTTTATTGCATACCCTATCTCACTCCAATAATACCTTAACAAACTATGAAGCATATGGTCACCAATCATGCACTTATTTACAACATCTCTGGCACATGTGAATTCGTGTTTTATGTTGATTTCTGTTTTTAGTATGTGAGTGTCTACTCTTCACAGTACTGTTCAGAGTCTCAAAATGACTCAAGTAAAGAGGACTTACCGTCCAGGAATTTATATTCAACCCATCTTCTCTTACTAGTATGCCTTCCTAGGAGGCAGTATTATTTATATTACTTCCTATTGGTGTCATTTCTAAAAGGTGTTATTTTTTCTCTAATGTCCACAAATTCTCTTTAGTTCTAACATAAGGGGATAGGGGGTTATTCAGATGAATCAGGGTAGCTAACCAATAGCCTCAATGCCATGATCCACTCCTACATATGACCCAAATTCCTAACTGTGTTCCTCTCCTCAAATTGTTCTGCCTCCAGTATCTTGAACAGCCTGTGTTAAAAATGAAAATTCCAACAGCCTAACTTGTGCAAAGGCCTGGGGGGTCTATATCATACAGAGACAAAGGGAACAGAAGAAACAGTGTAAGTAACCAAACTGCTACATGAACACAGCACAATGGAATCCTTTGCAGGCAATAAAATTGTGTTCTAGAATATCTAATAACATATGAGAAAATGGCCTTAATGTTTATTAAATAGAAAAAAGATAGAAAGCAATATGTATAGGATGATCTACTTTTTTCTTTAAAAAAAATAAAGCAATTTTAAGGTGATGTGTGAACAAGAAGAAAAAGACTGACAAGATGCACAATAAGACTGTTAACAGTAACGTTCTGGGTAATAGAATTATGAGTAATTTGTAATTTCATTTTTGGTTAAGTATATTTTCATTTGTTCTATAATAAGTATATATTATTTTACTTAAGAAAGCTGTAGCAATTAAAATGTATAAAATGATCACCAAAAGCCATTACAGAAGTGCAAATAAAATTTCAATGTGAAGTCAGATTCTGCCTAAAGACAAAAAATGAATTTGCTTTATTGTCAGGTCTGAAATTCAACTGTTTTAGTCAAATATGTTCAAAGATCTTTTAAGATGTAGGTTATTAGCTTCGAACGAAAAGAAATAACATAACTCTAAAAATAAACTTAGTGGAACATTTAAATAAATGAGTGAGAAATTTTATAAAACCTCAACTTGCTCTCTTGGAGAAAGTTTTTTTCCCCAAGTTTTTTCTGGCGTAACTATTGGATAGTTACAGTTATGCCAGACAAAAAATAGTTGAGCAGTACCTTTCTTAACTGGTCACCAGCCAAATGGTAATGATATTAATTAGTGATTGGCATTATTCCTATTCCTAAGTCAGGGATAAAAGCCTTCCATGATATCTGTCCTTATGGTATTCGTGTACAATTTCCAGTAAAGTTTGCCTAGCACGTGGGCCAGCTTCTCCACTGCAGCCTCGTTGAAGTCTATGTGCCAGAACTCCATGATAATCAGGTTCTTGTGGTACTAAATCTTCCTAGAAAAATGGGTTCTGATTATTGTTTAAGGAATATCTTTGTATTCAGCCTGCTTAGAATATAAGCCACAAAACCATATCATAGCTTAAACTACTGAAAGTTTCCCCAGAGCAAATTCTTCATCAGACCTATATAAAGATGTAGCCTGAAACATAGAGGTGACATCCTAGGTGGCAGGAAGTGTCCAGCTGTAGAGTGACTTACAGCCCATCTGTAGTTTCTCCCCCTGGCCTCCTTGCTTATGAGAAGAAAATGCTGGGGGACTGTTTTGTATCGAGATAGTCTTACATAAAAGGAGAGGGAAGACATCATGGTCTATGTACTTTTTTTTTGGGGGGGGTGAAAGGGTTATACCCAACTTTATTTCCATGGTGGCAGGTCATTCAGGTCTATGTACTTTTATATTTTCTTTTTTTCAATTCTCCTGAGGATATTCATGCTGTCCGAGACAGGGAAACCCAGTGGAAATCTACAGTGAGGGGTCAGAGATGATGCGTCATTTCTTAGGGCTCACCACTCTGTGAGGCGTATCACATTCCTCTCATACAGTCACACAAACAATGTCATGAATCACGAAAGAGAGCTGACATCACTTGTGAGCTGACATCAATACATTGCTTCCTTACCCTTTCATGATTTCTGGGCCAGGAGTTCTGATAATGCTTTTATTATCAAGGATATATTTTTTACTTTTTCCTTGTTTTTCTAATGAGCTAACATATCCAAAAAATATAACATTAAAAGGCCAGGTTGTTATGCTAGGCACTATCTTTTCTTGCTATGCTGGGTACTATATTTTTTAAAGCCAGACCATCAGATCAAAGAATATTTTGGCAGATATAATTTATTTTGCATTTAGTCATAAACCTAAGGTGAGGTCAGAGATGCAAACACCAGTGCTACCTCTAACTATGGAAGCCTTATTTTATAACAGAAACAATCCTCAACTTGCTTCCTCATGGAAGGATAGGCCAGCAACCTCTATATGAACATCTCAGGGTGTCTGGTCTTCACCATCAAATGCCGTCAAGAACTCTCAAAGTTTTGGACCTATGTAAGTCCCTAAATTATAAAGTTTATGGAAAAACTGATGAAAGTCAGAGGAAAACAATAAACATAGTTAGATATTTTGGGAGAATGTTAGATTGGTTTGACATGTTTACCCTGAAAAGGAAGAAATTAAGAAATGGATCTTTAAATGCCTTAAATCTTTAAATTAGCTTAAAGCTAATCACTATTTAGTTTGAGAAAAAAGGAGGGAAGGAGGGAGAGAGAAAGGGAAGAAAGAAAGGACAAAGGGGGGAGCAAAGGTGTGACTGGTTATTGATGAGTTTAAGGATTTCTGGATTCACAGTACCTTTCCTCCTTGTAATTTACTTTATCTTCTTATGTTTCTGAATGCATGCCTTGAATGGAGGCATCTCAGATGTACCTGTGAGGCAGATCCCATTTTCTTTCTTTAATTCCACTTTTCTGTTCCTACTTTTAGAGTAAGAATTACAGCTTCACCCTCTCTACCATCTGAACCCTATGTTCAGGTGGTTTATAGATCTGCTTGTTTTGTCTCCTTGGACTGAGTCATCAAACCAATAAGCTTAGTTTTAAGTGGGGGAATATATTGTTTTTTATCTTCATAAAATTAGACTTGGTTTTTTTAGTTCTGATGGAAGATTCTCAACTCACTACTGAAAAGATATGCTATATTTTATAGGAACAACAATCAAACTCAGAAGACTATGAGAAGAAAGTAAGGATCTTATCTATTTTCAATAACTATATGCATAGACAACAGGTTTTTGTGTCTGTTTAATCACACTTCTTGATAGTACCCCAAAAGGAGTTACTATACTTTCCTAAGATTAGTGCTTTGCTTAAGCACTGGGAGAATCTGATTTAATAATAACTACTTAAATGCATGTTCTACTTCCAATATTTTCTGTTAGTGCAGTTTAATAATATGCTGCAGAGTGAAGTTTGTGGCTGAGTTCACAGCAGTGTTCTTCCATAAGATAATTACAATGACTTTTATTATTTAACATTCATTCTTTAGCTTGAACCAGAATAGCCAGCCAATGTAAATTATTAAAAATGGATCATATCTCTACTACCAAATAAAAGCGAGCTCCTGTCTTGTGGTGCTTTGTTAGAGGAATCATTCAAAAGGATGGGGCCTCTGAAACAGGAGATGCCCCTAGAACCATGTAGCCTCCTGCCTGTGGGGTGAGGGGGGTGGATACCTGTAGGGCAACACTACTCCATCATCTTAAATTTGTGACTCTAACGTCTTCTTTTGGAATAATAAGAAAAAAGTGGCTTATTTTGAACAGTTTCACTGAATTGCTAATGAAAGTTAATTCTTGCTTGAAGAAATTCTATAATGAATAAGAAGTACATTCTTGGTGAGGAAGGATACATCCAAAATGTTCCTACTATAATATGATAATCAGGTTCTTGTGGTACTAAATCTTCCTAGAAAATGGGTTCTGATTTAGTCAAATATGTTCAAAGATCTTTTAAGATGTAGGTTATTAGCTTCCAACGAAAAGAAATAACATAACTCTAAAAATAAACTTAGTGGAATATTTAAATAAATGAGTGAGAAATTTTACAAAACCTCAACTTGCTCTCTTGGAGAAAATTTTTTTCCCCAAGTTTTTTCTGGCGTAACTATTGGATAGTTACAGTTATGCCAGACAAAAAATAGTTGAGCAGTACCTTTCTTAACTGGTCAGTTCTTGATTCAAACCACAGTTTCCTAAAGGAATACTTTTCATCTAAATGGCCATAAAGAAGAGAAAACCACTCAATGATTCCAGCATTTCATGCTCTTGCTAAAATGACATTTTAAGAAATTTCAGTAGTTCTATAGCAGTTCCTAGTTAGGGTGCTCAATGGCAAGCAATTGGAAATTAACTTGTCAATAGGTGTTTGGCCTGGCAAATGGGACCCTCTCTTTAATAAGCTTCCTACAAGGAAAAGAGGCTGCCGAGGACTTGTTCATGAACTGGAAATGTGAACTCACACAGAGAAACCTTTGATTCTAGAAAAACAAGAATATTTTCCTCCATTGAGTAGTGGGGAGGCAGCGCTTCATGTCTAGGCAGCGGGGGACCCCATGGTCTTTCCATCGTTCTTTATGGGAAGAGATCCTGCTGCCTCTTCCCATAAATCTATCATGAATTGATATTATCCAAAATTCTATTACTATAAACAAAAGTCATGTTTTTGATATTCATGGGAAATTTTAGTTGCAAGCTGTGGGGAAAGGGAAATTGCTTTGGTCAGGTTGCTCACCTGACCTAAACTACTTAATGATGTAATTAGCCTACGGCTAGGCTACTGCTTCCACACCCATAGGCAATAAGCTATTATTGACTGAGTCACTAGATAAAGAGCTCTGCTCAGTGCTCTGGGTGGAGGCAGAAATGAAGGTGGATTACGGACCTGCAGGGACAACAAAACTGGGTATAAACTCTTTTACCCCAAGAATGTTCCACTGTCATTTCCCCAAGAATCCTCACTGATTGAAACCCTGAGGCAAGACATGGGCTTAGAGAGTAAGAGCTGACTCGGGTAACTAAAAAAAATTATTAACGGTTTATCATTTTCCTTTCAAAGAAAAACAGACACTTGTTTAATTTTTAATGACATACCACTATATAATTAAAAATTTGATGTTAAATACATGCATTTTATAAAATTTATTTTTAAAATTCATATTCCATTTTTTGGCTATTTGGATAATACTTTTATGGATTTAAAATAAGGGAAGCAGCAAACACCTCATACTTTGACAATGCAAAAGTATTTAAATGTATTCTCAAATATAAACTTTTATTATGAATAAAAGTATTTTTAAAAGAACAAAATTCAGTCACTCTATAGGTAAAAGAAAGCCATCATTCAGAACATGCCTCAAAATCTTATATAGGGGATGAGGAGTGTGCCTGTTATTATAGATTCACTACATAACACAATTATTTAATAAAATATAAAAACCACCAGGACCAGAAGAGGATTAAAGATGGTAGCATGAGAGGTGAGACAGAGGCCTCCTCCCAACACCACATATAATACAAAAATACAGTTAAAACAACTAATCCTGAAAGAGCAACAGGAAAGAAGGCTGCACCAGACTCCATGCACCTGGAGTAAAGAACAGACCTCATGCAACAGGGTAACACACCAAAGCTGTGATCTGGTGGGACACAAGCCCTTCCTCTACCCCAACTCAACAGTGGGAAGAAGAGAAATGGAGTGGGGAGGGAGTGGAGGCCTAGGACTGCTGAACACCCAGCACTGGATATCTGTTCTGGGAGCACGAACATACATTGCATGGTGCTCTGGAGATTACTGGGGTTGGAAAGCTAAAAGAGGTGGAATACTTGGAGAGACTGAGATTCCAGGTGCTTGTGGAAAACAGGGATCCACATCTGGCTGCTCTGGGACAAAAGAAAGGCAGGCAGTCTGAGAGGCTTCCTAACAGGGAGAGGGCTGCTAAAGGGGAAAAGATTGCACAGAGGTTGCTGTTCATGAGAAAGGACTGGTGGACAAAATTGTCCAGGCACACTCTGCAGATTGGGAACTTTCAGAAGCTTCAGGTGCTCCATCTTGCTACATGGCTATGCAGCTCGGAGACCCCCCACTGTGATACTCAGGCAGCTGAACCTTCCTCCTGGCCAGCACTGGCTTGCAAACTGAAGCCCCTGCACTGGCATCAGGCCAGCAAGAGGGAGGCCCTGCCTTTGGCAGCCATAAACACAAAGCATAGAGGCTTACACCTGCATGCTTGGCCCACGGGTTCTAACAGCGGAGACAGGCACAGCAGCTGGGAAGCAGGAAACAGCTCTGTCCTCCACACAGGCACCAGTGCTGCTCCCCTGCAACCCCTAACATCGCTACAGTGGTTGAGCAGCTCCAGAGAGCAGAGATTCTGGGCAGTAGAGGGTGCCACCTGCAAAAATGAAACATTAAAGGAACCTGGTTCAAACCCAAATCCCATAAACACCAGAAAAATAGGGAATTGAAACTGAATTCACCAATCGTCCTGAAAGAGATTTCAAGTAAAACTCATAAAAATTCAAGAACTCAGGGAAGAATTCAATTCAATCATTAAGGAATACAGTATCTGAAATGAAACATACAATGGAGGGTTTTAAAAGCAGATTAGATGTAGTAGAGGAGACGGTAAATGGAATAGATATTAAAGAACAGAAACTCAAAGAAGTTGAGGCACAGAGAGAAAAAAGGATCTCTAGGAATGAAAGAATATTGAGAGAACTGTGTGACCAATTCAAATGGAACAATATTCATATTACAGGGGTACCAGATGAAGAAGAGAGAGATAAAGGGATAGGAAGTGTCTTTGAGGAGGTAATTGCTGAAAACTTCCCCAATCTGGGGAAGGAGATAGTCTCTCAGGCCATGGAGGTACACAGGTATCACAACAAAAGGAGGACAACACCAAGACATATAATAATTAATATGGCAAAGATCGAGGATAAGGACAGGATATTAAAAGCAGCCAGAGAGAGAAAAAATATTACATACAAAGGAAAGCCCATCAGGCTATCATCAGACTCCTCAAGAGAAACCTTACAGGCCAGAAGGGAGTGGGATGACATATTTAATGCAATAAAGCAGAAGGGCCTCGAACCATGAATATTCTCTACCTGGCAAGATTATCATTTAAATTTGATGGAGGGATTAAACAATTTCCAGATAAGCAAAAGCTGAGAGATTTTACCTCCCACAAAACATCTTTATAGTGTATTTTGGAGGGACTGCCATAGATGGAAGTGTTCCTAATCTTTAATAGCTGTCACCAGAGGAAATAAACCCACAGTAAAGAAAGGAGAACAGTTAATTACTAAGCAGATGCAAAATCAAATCAACTACCCCCGAAGTCAGTCAAGGGATAGACAAAGAGTACAGAATATGATACTTAATATATAAAGAATAGAGGAGGAAGAAAAAAGAGGAAAAAGGACCTTTATATTGTGCTTGTAAGAGCATACTAAGTGAGTTAAATTAGAGTGTAGTATAGTAAGGAAGTTACTCCTGAACCTTTGGTAACCACGATTCTAAAGCCTGCAATGGCAATAAGTACATACCTATCGATAATCACCCTAAATGTAAATGGTCTGAATGCACCAATGAGAAGACACAGAGTTGCTGAATGCATAAAAAACAAGACCTGCCTATATACTGCCTACAAGAGACTCACTTCAAACCTAAAGACATACAGATTAAAAGTGAAGAGATAGAAAAAGATATTTCATGCAAACAATAGGGAGAAAAAAGCAGGAGTTGCAGTACTTGTATCAGACAAAAAAGACTTCAAAACAAGGAAAGTAACTAGAGACAAAGAAGGACATTACATAATGATAAAGGGGTCAGTGCAACAAGAGGATATAACCATTATAAATATCTATGCATCCAACCCAGGATCACCTACATATGTGAAACAAATACTAACAGAATTAAAGGTGGAAATAGAATGCAATGCATTCATTTTAGGAGATTTCAACACACCAATCACTCCAAAGGACAGATATGCCAGATAGAAAATAAGTTAGGAGACAAAGGCACTGAACAATACATTAGAACAGATGGACCTAACAAACATTGAAAGAACACTCCACGCAAAAGCAGCAGGATACACATTCTTCTCAAGTGCACATGGAACATTTTCAAGAATATATCATATACTAGGCCACAAAAGAGCCTCAGTAAATTCAAAAGATTGAAATTGTACCAACCAGCTTCTCAGACCACAAAGGTATGAAACTAGACATATATTATGCAAAGAAAATGAAAAATCCCACAAACACATGGAGGCTCAACAACATGTTCCTAAATAACCAATGGATCAATGACCAAATAAAAACACAGATCAAGCAATATATGGAGACAAATGACAATAATTCAACACCATAAAACCTATGGGAGGCAGTGAAGGCTTTCCTAAGAGGGAAGTATACTGCAAGACAGGCTTACCTCAGGAAAGAACAATCCCATATGAACACTCTAAACTCACAATTAACTGAACTAGAAAAAGAAGAACAAATGGCATCCAAAGTCAAGAGAAGGAGGGACATAATAAAGATTAGAGCAGAAAGGAATAAAATTGAGAAGAATAAAACAATAGAAAGAATCTATGAAAGCAGGAGCTGGTTCTTTGAGAAAATAAACAAAATAGATAAACCCTAGCCAGACTTATCAAGAAAAAAAGAGTCTACACACAAAAGCAGAATCAGAAATGAGAAAGGAAAAATCACTATGGACACCACAGAAATACAAAGAATTATTACAGAATACTATGAAAAATTATATGCTAACAGACTGGATAACCTAAAAGAAATGGACAACTTTCTAGAATATACAACTTTCCACAGCTGACCCAGGAAGAAACAGAAAATCTAAACAGACCAATTACCAGCAATGAAATTGAATCGGTAATAAAAAAAACTACCAAAGAACAAAACTCCCAGACTAGATGGCTTCGCCACCAAATTTTATCAACCATTTAGTGAAGACCCAATACCCATCCTCTTTAAAGTTTCTCAAAAAGTAGAAGAGGAAGAAATACTCCCAAACTATGAGGCCAGCATCACTCTAATACCAAAACCAGGCAAAGACACCACAAAAAAAGAAAATTACAGACCAATATCCCCATTGAACATAGATGCAAACACTCAACAAAATATTCAGCAATCCGAATTCAATAAGAAATTAGAGATAATCCATCATGATCAAGTAGAATATATTCCAGGGATGCAAGGATGATACAATATTAGAAAATCCATCAACATCATCCACCACATCAACAAAAGGAAGGAAAAAAACCATATGATCATTTCCATAGATGCTGAAAAATATTTGACAAAATTCAACATCCATTCATGATAAAAACTCTCAACAAAATGGCTATAGTGGGCAAGGACCTCAAAATAATAAAGGCCATATATGACAAACCCACAGCCAACATCATACTTAACACCAAGAAGCTGAAAGCTTTCCCTTTAAGATTGGGAACAAGACAAGGATGACCCCTTTCCTCACTTTTATTCAACATAGTACTGGAGGTCCTAGCCATGGCAATCAGACAACACAAAGGAATAAAAGGCATCCAGATTGGTAAGGAAGAAGTCAAACTGCCACTGTTTGCAGATGACATATTGTAGATAAAAAACTCTAAAGAATCCACTCCAAAATTACTAGATCTAATATCTGAATTCAGCAATTTTGCAGGATATAAATTAATACACAAAAATCTATGGCATTCCTACACACTAACAATGAACTAGCAGAAAGAAAAATCAGGATAACAATCCATTCACAATTGCATCAAAATAATAAAATACCTAGGAATAAACCTAACCAATGAAGTTAAAGACCTATACTCTGAAAACTCCAAGACACTCCTGAGAGACATTAAAGACAACACAAATAAATGGAAATACATCTCGTGCTCATGGATAGCATTAATTAATAGTGTCCAAATGGCCATCCTGCCTAAAGCAATCTACAGATTCAATGCAATTCCTGTCAAAATACCAAGAGCATTCTTCAATGAACTAGAGCAAATAGTTCTAAAGTTCATATGGAACCATGAAAGACCCCGAATAGCCAAAGCTATCCTGAGAAGAAAGAATAAAGCTGGGGGGATTACACTCCCTGACTTCAAGATCTACTATGAAAGCCACAGTAATCAAGACAATTTGGTACTGGCACAAGAACAGACTCATAGACCAATGGAAGAGAATAGAGAGCCCTGATATAAATCCAAGCATATATGGTCAATTAATATATGATAAAGGAGCCATGGATATACAATGGGGGAAATGACAGCCTCTTCAACAACTGGTGTTGGCAAAAGTGGACAGCTGCATGGAAGAGAAGAGAATGAAACTGGATTATTGTCTTACTCCATACACAAAAGTAAACTCAAAATGTATCAAAGACCTGAATGTAAGTCATGAAACCATAAAACTCTTAGAAGAAAACATAGGGAAAAATCTCTTGAATAAACATGAGCAACTTTTTCCTGAATGCATCTCCTTGGCCAAGGGAAACAAAAGCAAAAATGAACAAATGGGACTACATCGAGCTAAAAAGCTTCTGTACAGCAAAGGACACAATCAACAGAACAAAAAGGTATCCTACAGCATGGGAGAATATATTTGCAAACGACATATCTGACAAGGGGTTAACAACCAAAATATATAAAGAACTCACATGTCTCAACAACCAAAAAGGAAATTACCCAATTAAAAAATGGGTGGAGGATATGAAGAGACAATTCTCCAAAGAAGAAATTCAGATGGCTAACAGGCACATGAAAAGATGCTGTATATCATTAATTATCTGTAAAATGCAAATTAAAACCACCATGAGATATCACCTCACACCAGCTAGGATGGCCAACATCGAAAAGACAAGGAGCAACAAATGCTGGTGAAGATGTGGAGAAGGGGGAATCCTCCAACACTTTGGTGGGAATGTAAGTGAATTCAACCATTGTGGAAAGCAATATAGAGGTTCCTCAAAAAACTAAAAATATAAATATTTGACCTGGAAATTCTACTCCTAGGAATTTACCCAAAGAAAACAAGTTCTCAGATTCAAAAAGACATATGCACCCATATGTTTGTTGCACCATTATTTACAATAGCCAAGATATGGAAGCAACCTAAGTGTCTATCAGTAGATGAATGGATAAAGAAATGTGGTGCATATACACAATGGACTACTATTCAGCCATAAGAAAGAAACAAATCCTACCACTTGCAACAACATGGATAGAGCTAGAGGGTATTGTGTTCAGTGAAATACGTCAGGCAGAGAAAGACAAATACCAAATGATTTCCCTCATTTGTGGAGTATAACATCGAAGCAAAAACTGAAGGGACAAAACAGCCGCGGACTCACAGTCTCCACGAATGGAGGGGAGGTAAGGAGAAGGGGATTGAGGGGTATTATGTTAGTGCACACATGGTGTTGGGGGGGTATCATAGAGAAGACAATGTAGCACAGAGAAGGCAAATAGTGACTCTGTGGCATCTTACTACACTGATGTACAGTGACTGCAGTGGGGTATGGGTGGGACTCAATAATATGGGTGTATGTAGTAACCACATTGCTTTTCTTGTGAAACCTTTTTAAGAGTGTATATCAATGACATCTAAAAAAAAAAAAAAAAAGAAAACCACCAGTCCCAGGTTAGCAGATATTTGCAATATTATGAATAAATGAATTTCTGTTGAGTTAAAGACCTAGAGTAACTGAAGGAAACAGTTTTGAAATGAATTTGGGGAAAAATAGAAATAATCATTGAAAGGTAGTTTACTTATTCCTTCACTGAAGTGAACAAATACAAAATGAAAAGACTGGCAAAAAGAGCAGAGATTAGTGCACAGGGAAGAAGTGAATACAACTCAGGAACTTAACTGCTCTGCAAACCACATGCCATCCCTGTCCACAAGGAACCTAGTCTAGTAAGGAAAATGACAATAAAAACAATAAACAGAAAACCAATGTGATAATTCTACAAAAGAAATCACACAGTTTTAGGCAGAGAGAAAGTACCTTCCTCTGTGATTAGATAATAAAGCCAATTCTTGGTTATCCTAACAAAGAGACAGGTACAATGTGAACAATCAGGATGCCTAACTTCAGTACACAAAGGAAAATAAAATAGTTAAATGAATGAAATTCAAACCAACATTATTGAGCACCCATGGCTTTCATTTATCTTGCTCACTCATGTTCTAGTAGAAACGGCTTAGTGAACAGTGAGGTGGCAACGGGCAAGCCCTGGTGAGGTCACCTACAGGAAAATGCCCAGAAACTATTCAGGTTAACATGTTTCAGCAAAGGTGTGGAAACAGTTTTTGTTTCTTTTAATGCAGGGAATGAAATTATTTAAAATATATGTATATGTAGATATATGTGGATGTGGATGTGTTTGTGCATATGTGTATATATACATAGATATATATGTGTATATATGTATATTTATGTATGTATACAAACACATGGGTATAAGTGTGCATGTATCCTAAAAAAGAGAAAACTGTGGCTCAAAGTACCAACCTGCAGTGAAAGAGGTTTTTGGATGTGCCATAAACCTTCCCATTCTCATAAGCTCAGTCAATGTCTCAAGCGATGCTAATCAAATTCTGGGGCACTTATAGGACCCTGCACCTTCTGCCCTTCAAAAGCAGTAGAAATTAGTTGGTGCTGAATGGAAATATTTGCTGATTAAATAGGGAAGTTTCTCTGGAAGTCTGACCTCAAGTCCAGGCTCAGTTTGCTACCATGAGCTGTGTGACTTTGACAAGCTACTCTGCTTCTCTTACCATTTGTAAGGGGGCGGGAATGGATTACAGTTCTGCTGCTAAGACAAGGGTAGATATGTGCTGCAAGAGAAAAAGATTTTTCGTTTGGGTGTCACTTCTCTTTAAGGTCCACTTCAGGTCTGGGTGAAAATGTTGCCGTGCTTTTGGGCTATTTTATGCTGTGTTTGTGAAGGTGTCCAAGATATGTCCCCAACTTTATCTGTGTGACTTATCCTTTTCTTACCCTCAACAGGGTCTACAGTCAACAAACCTGGGCCGTCTGTTGCTGTGGCAGCCAGGCATACTTACCCAGGCTTTGTTCACAACATCTTCTCCACCTCCCACCCTCTCACTTCTTAGTTAAAAATATTAACATCCTAGTCTTCCCTTCCCCTCAACTTCATTTCAGTGAAGCCTTCCCTGAATACTCTTGTCACAAAATGCCTGTAGCATGTCACTGATTTAATTGAATTAAAATTAATAAAATATATTATACAAACTAAACTCTAAGACTTGGGGCTCAAAAAGTGCTCCCTTTTTTTCTGATCACACACAGATGCACTTCTTCTCCATTTTATCCCTTGTGTTCTTTCAATGCAGACCACTGCTAACGTCATATTGGGTGACTGTGGGGTACCTATCCAATACCCCATATCCGCTCTCAATTTAAAATACACCCTTCAGCTGGGTGTACTAATTCTGTAGCATTTGTCTAATATTTTATGTAATGTTTTTTAAACATCAAATATTTTTTCCACTCCTTATCTGCTAAGTAACTACAGGCACTCATATATCCGATGGTAGCAGGGAGCTAGACAGAGCAGAGTGTGGATATGATGTACTTTAAATGTGGATTAAAAGCCATTCTTTCTCACAACCTGGTTTCTTTAAGATTAACTTCATTTCATCTGGGGCTGTATATGGAGCATTTCATTCTAATGCATCTCAGAAGTTGACAGATTAATAACTCTGTGGGCTTTTAAATAATGCTGAAATCTTCTCAGTGAAAGTCAACTCCTTATTCTGCATAATGTATTTGCTGAGCTCAAGAATTAACACCTAATTTATTCAGGCTATATTTACATAACCTTCTCTTTGGTTTAAATGAAAACATAGCCAAAACTGTCTGACATCAGTGGGAGTGGACTACAGGATATAAAAGGCAATCTAAATTATCTGATAGAGTTTGTAGTGCATGATTATTACTCCTTATCCTCTTATCCTTCCAAATTCTATAGACAGTAACATATAGGTCACACACACACATATAACTTAATAAAAGCATTAAAGACAAAAACTAAAGCCAACAGCAATAATCAACTAAGGAGGGGCAATGACTGAGTTTCCTTTTATTATTTCAAAACCAATGGTCAATGAAAATCCTCAGGTTTCTTTCTTGATGTGTAATCTATTATCTTACTTCATTTTCACACAAATAATCAAGGTCAAGTAATATTATAAAATACATGTGCCAAGTTAAAAGGGAAGAATTTGTATCAGAACACACACTATTCAAAATGTGCTGGTTAGATTATCCTTAGTGCTAGGCTGTGTGAAATCACATGTAGATATTCACCATACCAGTTGCAATTAAGTACAAATTAATTTTAAAATGTTATAATCTCTCCTAAACACAGTGTTGCACCTATCCCATTTAACAGAAAAGTAACAGAAACAAATACTACTATTTCTCCTAAAATGGCAGACTTTGAGGCTACTAAAGTTTTTTAGAAACAAGGAAGATATTGAAGAAGAAATCCAGTAGTACAAGTCTTGGCACAAACCTTAACCATTACTATCTCCCCTTTTAAAGAAAGAGTTTGGGACTTTTAAGCTTCATATCATGCTAAAGCTTTCTGTTAACACAATTCTATAGTTAAAAGACACTATGCTTACATTCAGGAGGGATTCATAAATACCAATTTTTCATGAATATGTGAATATATGAGTTCACTACTATGGCAACCAAAATCATATCAGGTCAAATATTTCACTGGCAAATGTCCTAGTGATTTTTTCACATGGTTAGTACATTTACACATATGAGATAAACAGGCTCAGGAGTATTCTGTACAATAAAACAAGTGCTAATACCTGTAAATGGTTTAATTGTGACCTACTAAAAGGTTTTCACAATTTTAGGATCCAGTGAATACCCGTAGCTACACCAAAACAGTGAATCCCACACAAACTGATTTAGGTGCTCTAGAAACAACCATGCAACCAAAACTAGTGGGGAAAAGAAAACCTTCAATTGCAGCCACTGAAAGAATTCAATTGTTTCCTTTAAAAGAGAGCAAGTCCACTAATTATTTGCTTAGAGAAAACAGCCAGAGCAAGGGGCAACAATGTGTAATAGTGGTAGGCCACCATCTTGAAAGAAAGTTTCCTGGAGAGTGGGTTATTTTCTAACTTTCAGGACCTAATTAACTTTATTTTGGCCTATTTTAATATGATATAAAATTTCTCTAAGAATTTCATGACTAGAACTCTAAACGGCAGTTTTATCTTCAAAATAATTGCAACTACAGGCCTGCCAAATGGCTATCAAAACAAAACAAGATCACCCCAAAACACCAACATATATGGTACTCTATAAAGCACAAACTTCAGGCAACCAACAATTAAAGCAGAGGCATCACTGAGGCAGGAGGGGCAAAAGTTTAGAACAGAGATACATATATAAATATAATACATACACACACACACACACACACACACACACACACACACATACATGTATTTTTTTTTAACTGAAAAGGAACATTTGAAAATGCCTGCATGGATTGGCCAGCCCACTAAAACCTAAACTAAGAGATATTTAAAATTGCTTATTTCAGGAAAATGGTTCTAAGCAAATTATATTTATTCCTTGAATATTAATGCCTCAAACCTCAGCCTAATGGTTTTAAAAACATGGCATCATGGCTGTTCAAAGTATGCCTGTCCCATGCTTTTGTGCCCACACTGTCATAATGTCTTGTAACCTCCCACTTCTAAGGCTCTTGGCGTTACTATGAATACAGAGTTAGTAGAGGAGCCCTGTGACCACAGTATGCTTAGCCAACATATAGTGCCATTTTATGCAATCATGAAATACCTGGTTACATGATCACAAATGGTGACAGAAATATTGTCCTAACTGGCAAGGAAGTTTCTCCATTTTAGAGAGCTCCTTCAGGAACTGGAAATACTCACCTCACAAAGTGCTTCATTGTGACGGTTTGAATATACCGGTATTACCCAAGCTGTCCTCTAGTAATTCTTCCAAATTTACCTTTGTCAGAGTCAGCGTAGGCTGTGGGAGGAAATTAGATATGTTTACTGTTAATGAGGCTGGAAATCCCAAACCCAAGACTACGCAGACAACCTGCTCTGGACTCAGAACATTATCAGCCAAACCGCCCACACAGCGATGCAACTGGGTGAGCGGAGAGTGTGGCTAAAGCCTTTCACTTAGTAATTACACAACTAACTTTCATTTTAAGTCCCTTGCTGGAGAAATTATTAGTATCATGAGCAATTTCTTCAATAGTCACCCTTTTCTCTGTTTTGGGTATTGTTCATATATTTTGAAGAACAGTATTTGTCAGAAGAATGAAAATGAAGAACCCTAAGAATAACTATCCTGATGTCCGGATCTCTGATGGTCTTAAATGTGGCAGCCATAACCTTCCAGAAGTAAAACTCACGAAGCACTAGACACAACTGGTAATGACTTTAAGCTAAAAAAATAGATGTTGAAGAGCCACGAACTCCCAACAAATAAATGATATGTTCCCGGCCCCATTTTTTTCTTTGCTGCCACTGTGAAGAAAACAGCGAAGTTTTACAGTCGTCTAGCTCTTTTCCGTCTACAACTTGCTTTGACCAAGTCTACAGTATCAGGCTACTGGTCTTCTTCCCCCAGCCAGGAGGACACCAGACGCTGCCTCCAAAGCAGCAGGTCAGGACGAGGCGGGAAGGAACAGCAGAGACCTGGGTGGGGCTGGAAGCGGCCGCAGGGGCGCCGCCTCGCGGGAGGGACCAACGGTGCGACCCGCGGCAGCAGGCGGGGACCGCTACCGCCGGGACAGCCCCGCCACACCGCAGCTCAGCCCCAATAAAACCCAGCCTTTCCTTTGACGTATGTTTCTGTAAATATTCTATGTAGGCTTGAAAAAAATATCTACACATCAATTTAAGATTGTGGTTGTTTTTGGGAGGAGGAGGATGGATTTAGGATTGGGAAGGGGAAAAACAACCTGCCACTTTTTTTTTTTTTGCTCAGTAAATATTAGCTATTACGGTTATTATTAACATTCATATTAAGGTACAAAGTTATTAGACCTCTTGGGTGCTTCCTGCAGACTTGAATTTTTACACTGTGAAACACGCTATGAGTCTAAGGTTGTGTTAACTGTTATTACTATGGTTGTCATTATGTGTGTGCTATTGCCCATCTAGGAACCAAAGCAGCCTGGGTCATTTTCAGACACTCTGAGCTAAGGAAGTGGGAAACTTGATCATGATAAGAGGAGACTCACTTGAATATCTGACAAAACCGTTTGGTTTAAGGACAGAAGCCCCAGCTTATACCTCATTCTTCCAGACAAAACTGAAGCGCAGCTTTCGGTCAGCCAGAAGAAATCCTTATCCAAATGTTGTTCCAGCTGAGAACTTATCCCTCCTGTTACCAGCATCTGAAGTAATTCCAGAACGTGATAATTGTGGAAGGCTGTGGCCAGGAGGGAGTTAAAGAAGCTGCCAGAAAAGATAGCGCCTTGTGGAAAAAGCAGTGCTGAGGTGCAGGCTTGTTACTGAGAGGTGATCTTCCATTCCACTAAGCTGTTCAATGAAGTGGATGCTGTAAGGATTCTTCAGTTCAGTGAGGATGGGGACTCTTTGGTATTTTGATTTCCCAGGACATTTACTGGAGCGCTGTGATAGCTCCTCTTGCTCTGTCTGGGCAGAGCAGCTGATCTTCAGTGATCCGACGTTGAGGGTGGCCATGATGGCCTCTGTGTCCATCAAAGTCTGGCTGCTCGATGACATGGATGGCGAGGATATGACAGCACACATGGAACACTCCTCTAGGCTGACTGCACAGAGGTCCCCAAGAAAGAGTGCAGGCCCAGGCAGAATGTATATCTGGGGAAAATTCTGGAGAAAGAGCCATTCTCTCTGCAGGTAATCTAGAGAGCCAATGAACACAATGTCCTTCAGCTCCTGCCGGGTATAGTTGCTAGTTCTCAAGGGCATTACAAAATTCTGAAGCTCCATCAGCGTTGAGTGAGCCTCTCTGAAGACACAAGCTACCACGTGGTTTCAAAATCTGTATTTTGTCTCATCAGTTCATTTCAGAATCACCCTGTCCAAAGGGGTTGCTTTGCACCAGTGAAACATGCCACTGCTGTCAAGCTGGTCAGAATTGTCTTCCGTTTCATACAGAAAAGTCCTGGTGGCAATGCTCAAGCTGCTCGTCATTTTTTACTGCTCCCTTGGGAAAGAACCCCTTGGTGTGGCAGAGGAGAATTCCTTCCGGCTGCTCTTCTTTTTTTTTTTTTTTTTTTTTTTTTTTTTTAATAATTATTTTTTATTGAAGGGTAGTGGACACACAGTATTACATTACATGAGTTTCAAGTGTACAACACAGTGGTAGAACATTTATATACATAATTCTAGGTTCCAGCTATCACCCTACCAGGCTGTTACAATATCTTGACTATATTCCTTATGCTATACCTTACATCCCGGTTACTAATTTATTTTACCATTGGAAGTCTGTCCTTTTTTTTTTTTTTTTTTTTTTTGTGAGGGCATCTCTCATATTTATTGATCAAATGGTTGTTAACGACAATAAAATTCTGTATAGGGGAGTCAATGCTCAATGCACAATCATTATTCCACCCCAAGCCTAATTTTTGTCAGTCTCCAATCTTCTGAGGCATAACAAACAAGTTTTTACATGTAGAACAAATTCTTACATAATGAATAAGTTACATAGTGAACAGTACAAGGGCAGTCATCACAGAAACTTTCGGTTTTGCTCATGCATTATGAACTATAAACAGTCAGTTCAAATATGAATACTCATTTGGTTTTTATACTTGATTTATATGTGGATACCACATTTCTCTCTTTATTATTATTATTTTTAATAAAATGCTGAAGTGGTAGGTAGATACAAGATAAAGGTAGAAAACATAGTTTAGTGTTGTAAGAGAGCACATGTAGATGATCAGGTGTGTGCCTGTAGACTATGTGTTAATCCAAGCTAGACCAGGGCAATAAAACATCCACGTATGCAGAAGATTTCTCTCAGAACGGGGGGGTGAGGTTCTAAGCCTCACCTCTGTTGATCCCCAATTTCTCACCTGATGGCCCCCCTGCGACTGTGCCTGTCTTAGGTTGTTCCTCCCTTGAGGAATCTTACCCGTCTCTGGCTAACCAGTCATCTTCCGGGGCCATACAGGGAAATGTGAAGTTGGTAAGTGAGAGAGAAGCCTTATTGTTTGAAAAAGTTAGCTTTTTACTTCTTTGCATATTTATGCCCTGTGGCTTCTATGCCCAGCATTTGTCTTGAGGTATCTTTACCACTTGGAAGAATTATGATACTCGGTAAATTTGATATGAGGCACGAATTCTATTTAAGGGTTGTAATTAGGAAGGAAGAAGAAAAGCTATAGAAGTAGCAGGCGGAAGAAAACATGGGAAGATTGATTATTTCTTTGATATATCTTCTTGTAGAGTAACTTCAGCATGTATAGGTTTTAAGCTACTACTTAAATTGCACACACACATTAACATAATAGGAGTATAGTTACATAACCAAAGCATATCTGTAATTACCAGCCATCTACAGTGAAACCAAGAAAACCAGTTAGGCACCTTAGGCATTTGTGAAAACTTATCTATGATATGGTGGATATTG